>NW_022589792.1:2534500-2560511 GCF_004348235.1 Phoca vitulina
GGCGGGCGCAGCGCGGCGGAGGCCGGAGGAGCCGAGCCGGAGCCGGAGCCCGAGCGCGGCCGCCGCCTGCCGGGCCTCCCCTCGCCGCGGCCGGCCGCCGCGCTCCCGCCCGGGCGCCCAGCTATGTACTCCCCGTACTGCCTCACCCAGGTACCGGCCGCCGCCCCTGGGCGACCGGGGAGGGGAGCGGGCGCAGGAGGCCGGCGGGCGGGCGGGCGGGCGGCAGGAGGGGGCGCGCGGCGGCCCGGGGGGAGTGAGCCTGCGGGCGGCCGAGGGGTGCAAGCCGTGCTGTGGGCAGTCCTCGCACGCATGCGGGCGTCACGGTGCGCGTGCGACCCTGGCCACCCGGCGGACTTCTGGTGGGGGCTCTGGGGTGGCCGGCTGCGTGCGTGGCGCTGCCCCCGGAGCGAGGAGCGGGAGTGTGTGTGTGTGTGTGTGTGTGCGTGTGCGCGCGCGCTCGACTGGGGTGCGGTGGACTCCCGCCGACCGGTGGGCGACTGTAGCGTGCACCGGGCAGCGTGGCCACTGGCAGTGGTTGCAGGGGTGACAGAGTGGCAGGGGGTGGTCCCGAGGGCGCAGAGCGGGGACTGGGTCTCGCGGCGCTCTATGGGGCGGGCGCAGCTTTTCCCGAGGGTGGCAGCGGCCGGTACGCGTGGCGGCGGCCCCTGCGTGCAGCCGGGGTGCCCGGGGCCGGCCGAGCGGCCCGGGCGTCGCCCCAAAGTCTTTGTTCAGGCCTCACATGGGAGCGGGGCTAAGAAAATGGCGGGGCTCCCAAATTTCGGAGGGTTAGGGGAGGGGAGGGAGGGACGGGCGCGCTGCCAGCCGGGGCCGCGCCTCTCGGCCGACCCTGGACGTCGCAGCCGCGCCCCCCCCCACCGCCCCAAACTTTCCTCGGCGCAAACTTTCCGGCCCCAGCTACCCCGGCTGCGGCGCGGTGGACCAGGCGGGCCGGGGGAATCCCGTCCTGCCGCCCGGAGGCGGGAGGGGCGGGAGGCAGCCGTGGATGCCGCAGACAGTGCTGCGGCCACGCCGTCGGGTCAGCCGCGGGCACCACAGAGCCGACCTTGGCGCGCTGCGAGAGCAGAGCGCGTCCCGCCTCCAGCGAACTTCCCTGCGCCGCGCTCGGCAGCGGCAAAAGCGCGGGGGATGCCTGCCCTGCCACTCCACCTTCCCTGGGTTGTGGCCCCAGGCTCCGAGAGGGCACAAGAACCGTCCAGAGTCCCACAGTAGCCCTGGGAGCACTGCCTGCGGGGCCAGGCTACTGCTGGCAACACGGACTCCGAAGAGGGGACACCTGGGGGCCGCCTAGCCCTGCCTGCCAGCAGGGCCTGTGTGTAAGGAGAGTCTTTAGGCCAGGCCTGGGGTCTTAATTGTCTTCTCTGCCCAATCTGAGCCCTGTCAGCCTTCTGTCAAGTGTGCCCACAGATGGGAGTGGGAGTCCAAGTGAATATGGCTGCTACCAGGTGGCGGTGTGTGGCAAGGGGCAAGAGACTTTGTCGGGGTTGTGTGTCAGCCGCGGCCGCACCACACTCCTATACACAGATGCGAGTGCGTACGTGTATGTCAATCTTGGGGTCTGCATGTGGCTTCTATGGGTTGGCGGGGGCAGGCCTGCATGGTATGGACATATGTGTGGCCCAGGGAGCAGGTTTTCCTGTACAAAACTGGGTGTGAGTGTTGGTGAGGGTACACAGGCCCACGTATGTATCAGTGTGCATGTAGGTGTAAGTAGGCACTCTGGCCACTGTGGCAGCGTGGGGGGACCCCCCCCCAATCTGTGCCTCTGACTGACCAATCGCTCTATCTTGGGCCGCATGACAACACTGCCCACCTAGTGGGGTCTGAGCTGTGGTTGCCTTTGGGGCTATGCTTGGCTGGACTACGTGCTGGTGTTTGGGGGGGCCTAGTGGGATCAAGACCCCATGCTTGAGTAGCCCCTTGCCCACCAGTTACCCTCCCAGCAGCCTGGCCTGCCCCCTGAGACCTGGGTAAGACTTGCGCTCCTGGGAAAGAAAATGCCAGCCAGTTCACTGGTGATAAGACTAGGAAAGGGCTAGGGTAGCACCCAGACTCAGGGCCATGGCCAAGGCTTGACTCTATGACACCCCAGAAGGGAGCAAGAGCTCAGCTCTGTGTCACAGGCCTGAGTGTGCCAGGGTGGATGGAGAGGAGAGTGGGCATGGTCTCTCTGGGTTGTACCCCTCAGCTCCGTGCAGGAGGCTGCTGTCAGCTGGTCAGCAGGGTCTGGTCTGCCCCTCCCGACAGTCACTTCTCTTGGATCCAGAGTCTCTGTTTTTACAAATCTTTCTGCTTCCATAATTTGCCCTGCCAGTCTCTGTCTTTTTCTCTGCCTCTGTCTCTATATCTGGTTGCTCTGCCCCTTTTCTGTCTCTCTCTCTCTCTCTCTCTTAGCCTCTGTCCTTCTATATCTTTGACTATCCCTGTCTCTCCCTGTCTCTGTCTCTGACTGGTTCTGGCCCCATCTCTGCTTCCCCCCTCCCCACGAGTCTCGGACTCTCTCTGTCTCTCTGGCCTCTCTCTTTCTCTTCCCCTTTTCTTTTTTTCAAACCAGAATTGGCTTCGATTTTAAAGTCAATAAATGATTGAGCAGGAACGAGCTTGGAGCAGCGGGGCCCTGGCGGGGAAAGGCACTGTGGGCGAGGGGGAAGGGCGGGGGGTGGGGGGGGAAATCTCCTTCTGGAAAAAGCATCGAAATCCAGGGCGGCTGGGCGGGGCGCTTGCTGGCGCTGCTTGAGCCCACTGCAGCCCTAGGCCTGAGTCCTTGGCAGACAGGAGGGGGTGGATGGATGGGACCCCTTCCCCAACAGACAGACACACACCAGAATGAGGACATACATATATACATCACCGCCACCCCCAAAATGGGGACATAAATGACCTGCTCATGCTGATCATCCAGACACATGGCCATGGAGGAACCTACAGGCACAGGAAATGGTGGACCTGTGTTCGCTCCCACCCGCAACACACACACATAAACACACACACACACACGCACCCCCCCCTTGACATGGGACGCATATATCGACATAGGCTCACGGAGACACAGCAATACCTCCCAGATACACTCTGACTCAAGTGTGTGTTCACCCCTGCGCTTGCTCACACCGACTCAAGGACAGATGGGTGGACAGACACACGCTTTTATATAAGACGTAATGCTGTTGGCTCACCTGGGTGTGTACGTAGATACGCACACTTGCCGACATTTCCTACCACATAGCCACATGAGCAGCAGAATGTTCACGCTCTCTGCGGCCACACACGCAATCCTTCCAGGGAAGGGGCTATGGGCTGGGGCCTCCCTGAAGCCCCCGCCTCAGCTATCTCCTTGGGGCACTGTGGCCACCTCTCTGTCCCCATGATGCTGTTGCTCCCCGTCCTAGCGCAGTGTAGGGCCCCCTTTTAATGGTGCCTTTTCTCCCTGGGTCTGGCCCTGCCTGCTTCTTGCCCACTTCTGGGATGGGAGGTGTGTGCAGGCAGGAGCTGGGATGGGGCAGGCCATGCTGGGGGCTAGGTTGGACTCCGTTAGATGTTTTGAGGCTGGACCAGGCGACGCTTGGAGCCAAGGGCTCTGCTGGCTTAATTTGGGGAGCAGGATGCTCCCTTCTTGCTGGGTGCTGGAGTCAGGGGTCCTTGCTGAGCCAGGAATGTCTTGTGTGGCCTCAGGAGTCCCAGATGGAGGCTGGGGGTGCAGAGGTCAGGAATTGGGCTTTGTCATTAGACGGCACAGGGTTTGAACTCTGGTTCTGCATTTTCTAATCCTGTGATTTGAACTGCAGATTTTCCTGGTCCATAAAATGGGTAATAATAGCACCTATCGCTCAGGCTGTTATTAGGCTTAGCGCAGTGTCTGGCCTGTAGCATGTGTTCAGGAAATGGAATGGCTTGTAGTCATCTTGGTTGTCATCATTAGGTCACCCCTAGGCCTTCCCAACTGAGGGAAGAGTACTTCTGGGGGGCGGGGTGGAGGGCAGGGTGGAGCACCTCTCAACCATAGAAGTCCGAGTAGACTGCCTGGAGGAGGAAGCAAGCAGAGTTTGGGAGGAGGGAAGCCAGCTCATGGCCCAGCTACTTTCCCTTGGGTGGAGTCCCATCAGCCAGGCAGAGGGCAGCAGGGGTTCAAGGCAAGGAGAGATGATGGTGGGGAAGGGCGGGGGACAGGAGGGGAGGGACAAGCCCTGCACTACCCCATGGGGACCAGATACCTTTTTGGGGGCCACTGGCTGCCCTGACCCTTTCCCTAGTCTCGACCCTGACCTCAACCAGACCCACTTTGGGGCTGGGCTCTGAGGCCTTGTTCTGGGGCATGCAGGAGTGTGTGTGTGTGTACATGAGTGTCCAGACGTTAGAGGGGCAAAGAACCTGGAGTTGGGGGTGGGTCCTGATGATGGCTTCAGGGACGTCTACGTGGCTCCAGAGCTATTTCTGCATTTGCACGCGAGTGGTGTCACCAGGGTCCACCATGGGGCCAGGATGCATATGGGGGATCCTATGTGGGCAGCTGGCAGGGTCAGGCAGTCACCGTGGGTGTGTGCAGGGGGTGGGCACACAGCTGTGGCTGCCGGTGAAACTCCCCTGGTAGTGAGCGTCTGATCGCTGGCTTCCATGTTCAACCTGCTGGGAGCCTGGCCTTTTTGGTCGGCTTGGTCCTTGTTCTCTCTGCTCTTGAAGCGCAAATTTGGGGTCTCTCACTTCCCTCCAGCTGGACCAAGAGAGGCAGAGGACGCACAGACACCTGTGTTTTCCTCCAACAAAGTGCTGAGGATGGGGCTCCTGCCCCCCCCCCCCCCCCGCAGCTGGGGTAGGGGAAAGAAGGGTGTGTATTCATTTTCCTGTCCCCAAAGCCCCAGATGTGGAGGCAAAGGAGCCAGGAGGATGGCTGTGAATGGCTAACTGGGTTCTCCCTGATCCGCATGTGTTCACTGGTGTGTTGGGCTTTAGAGCCACCATTTTGCTGCAGATGGCCATGTGGCCGCGAACGTCTGCGCAGGTCCCTCTGCAAGTGTCCCTGTGTCTCCATGTGTCCGTTATTGGGTGCTGCCTGCCTGTGTCTCCGAGGGTCATCCCACGCTCCACCTCTGTGTATCCGGGAACAGTGGGGTTGCGGGTGTGTGTCGCTGTGTTTATTGCGGGTGCCCGATGTCGTCTTTGTGTCGTGGTGTCCCCGTGGCATGTCAGTGTGCAACGAAATGTTTTCTCTGGACGTCTGACCGTCGTGGGAAAGGTTCTATCAGTGTGGCTTCCCGTGCATGTCCACCTGTGTCAGCAAATGGGTCGATGCCTGGGTCTCCGGGTGTCACCTCCCCCGTGGCATTTTGCGTGCTGGGCTTGTCCTTGTGACCACCAATGTGTATCTCACCACAAGGGCCCCTCTCCTTGGCCCCCTTTGGCTTTTTGGCAGCCTGTGAAATGCCCGCTATGGCGGCCAGGCTAGCGGCTGGGAGCAGGCCGGCCTCTCCATGGCTTCCCATGAGGTCGGGCAGCCGTGGTGGCCCTGCTGTGGGCCCCGCCCGTGCCCCTGGCCCAGCATGGACAGAAGCCCGTTGTGTGGCGAGGTGCGGGTGTGTGTTTGGGCCGCCCACAGGCCTCCCTCTGTCTGCCGGGTGCGCATTGATCTTGGCTTCTGCCTATGTCCATCCTGGCCTGGCCAGCTGGGGTGTCCGGCTGTCTCTGCGGGCCTGAGCCCTCCGCCCCTGCTGCCCCCACAGTCAGGCCTGCCCTGGGTCCCACACCTCCCATGCCACCCGCTGTCCCTCCGAAGCTCTGAGAGCTCAGATTTGGAAACCGAGGGCCCCCCCCTTCTTTCTCTCTCTCTCTCTCTTTCCTCCCTCTCTCCTCCCCTCCTCCCGCTCCCTCTCTCCCTCTCTCTCTCCTCCTGCCAAACGCGTCTTGGCTCCGTCTGAATATCTCTCCTCCTCGATTTTTGGCTCCAGCTCTGGGCGCGTTCACTAAAAGAAGGGCTAGCTCCCCCCTTCCCTGCCCCCCCTCCTCGCTGCCTCCCCCCTCCTGAGGAGCCCCTCTGAGAGCGGGAGTGGCCGTGTGTAGGGGCCTGGGCCCCCCAAGTGGGCTTGGCCAAAGGGGCACAGGCCTGATGGGTGAGGGGCTGGGTGGACGGGGCCTGGCAGCCGGAGGGGGGTAGCAGCCAGGGTGACCGTGCTGCCTGGCTGGCCGGGCGGGCAGGTGGGGAGGGGTCGGGGGCACGGAGCTGGGGTGTCTGGCTTCTGGTGGGGCTGGCAGGCCTCTGTGAGGCGCAGCTGTGCCCAGAACTCGGAGCTGCGTTTGCCACCACTACCGATGTGGCTGCGCCAGCCGGGGAGGGGGAGGCGGGTGGCGGGCACTGCGGCGATCTGTAGCCAATCGGAAGCCAGGGTTGCACTGGGGAGCTTTCCCCCTACTGGGGCCCCACCCTGAGGGGAGCTGGGGGTGGTGGCCAGCAGTGGGCAGGGGGCAGTGCCACCACCACTGCCGAGGACCCTGCCCCCTTGGCTGAAAGCTCAGTGCCAGCCTTCCTGGCACAGATCGGGCAAGGGTGGGGGTCTGTCCCCACCTGGATCTGCGGGAGCCGAGTCGGAGGACGGGGCAGCTCAGAGGTGCCCCCCACCCCCTTGGCCTGGGGAGGCGGCTCTTAGGCCGGGACAGTCAGGACCCGGGGGTGGGGGCCAAATCATCCAGGAGATTCCATCCACATATTGGCTTCAGTAGAATCATCTTGGGGGTTTATTCTGGGTCCATCTCACACAAAGTCGTACACTGTCACCGGCACACGCGGGCACAAAGAACCATGCTGTCACACGCAGGCACGTCACACCTTCCTAAACCAGGAGCACGCAGACACAGGCGGCCCCACACAAAGAGACTTGCCTTTACACACAAACACCTAGAGATGCCCACCCCACCCGAGCACCTCGGCGTGGGCTACCCATGCGGGGACATGCACACGGGCGCACAGGGTCACACAGTCGCATGCCACGAGCCACACAGCACACACACACGCCTCGCTGTTGCCAAACACACAGGACTGTGGAGTGTCGCGCGGACCCACAGACACTCGGCGAGAAGCACACAGCACATGCACGAATTAACACTGTCAGACACCCAGAAACACACACACGAGCTCGGGTCCACCCCACCCACCATCACACACAGGGGCGCACGTGCACACACTCACACACTCTCAGGCACAGCGATACACACACACCTGGCAACGTCTGGGAACATATTCGGTCATCACACTCGGAGGGGAGTTTGCTACGGGCATCTCGCGAGGGGAAGCCAGGGACGCGGCCCAGCACCCTCCAGAGCACAAGACGCCCCCACCGCAAACAGTGATCCAGCCCCCGATGTCAGCAGTGCCGAAATGAAGACACTCAGCCCTAGTCTTGTCAGACACACACAGTAACACACGCACGGGCACAACGGACACCCATTACACGCACGTGGGCGCGCATGTGCGCACGCGCGCGCACACACACACGGACAAGACGATGCTGCCAGGGCCGCGCACACAGTCTTGCTCATCAGGACCCAGGTGTTGTCACAAATGCAACCCCACCCCCATACATAAGCCCAGGCACAGACGGTGTGGCGTTACAGTCCCAAGTTGCCCCAGTACATGTGGATGAGCGTCACACCCACAAAGGCATTCACACCTGGGTTACACCTGGCCCTGTTGGGAAATGGCATCTGAGCGGTGAGACCTGGCCTCCTCGCGCCTCCCCTCTGCCTGCCTGCCCTCTGGCTGTCTTTGCGCAGCCGATTCCACCACCCTGACCTCTCCTGATGGAATTTGGGACTCTGAATCCCTGCGCTGGTTTCTCACAGCCTGGGGGTTGGGGGTGGGGGGAGAAGCCTTCGAAGCCACATGCCTACGCTGGCCCAGGACACCCCAGTCCTCTGGCCCAGCGGCCCCATTCTAACTGTCCCGCTCTGGAAGCCATCAAGACGGTCTGGGATGGAGGCGAGGCTGATTTCTGAAACTCTCGTCCTCTGTGGGGCTGTCTCCTTAATCCTCTGGCCATGGCCTCTTCATTTCTGACTCTGGAGAAAGAAGAGAGGGCTGGCAGAATCGCACAAGGAGAAAGCATTTTATAGGATTATAATGAAATGTCCTAAAAACTATAGTGCTGGGCTGAAGTGCGCTGTGTGCTTGCTGTGCTGCACCCGGTGCTAAGCGCCTTCCCAGCTTGTCCCCAGAATCCGTCCGTGTGAGGCAGGTGGACAGGGGTTAGCTGTGCCCACGTGTGTGTTACTGTGCGTGGCTGACAGTATAATGAGGCAGGATTTCTTTAGTTCGGCACTGTTGGCATTTGGGACATTTGGACATTATTAGGAGAGCGGGGGCTCTGAGCCAACTTCCCAGGTTTGAATCCTGGCTCTGCTATTCACTAGCTGTGTGACCTTGGACAAATCACTCAACCTCTCCGTGCCTCTAGTTTCCTCTCAATAGGGTTATGGTAAGGACCGAAGGAGTTGGCTTATAGAAAGTGCCTTAAGGTAGTGCTTGATATGAAGTAAGTGCTTGATTTTATAGGTGAGAAGCTGAAAGAAGAGATATCCAGTGCCAGGGTCAAGGGCTATGAGGTGAGCCTCTTCTCTGATTGCCACCACTTTAAATCCTACTGATGGGACAGAATTGCAGTTTCTTTTCTGGCCTTTACCAAATTTCAGAGTGGGCCTGTACATCCCCGCACCCCCATGTGAAGCTTGCCCCAGCTGTCAGCCCTTGAGCCCTCCTTACCACCCGGACCTTCAGATCTTCTTCCATTCAGGGCTCAGAGTGAGAGTGGGTGGTCGGCTCACCCACTCTGCACCACCACTGGCCAGGCTTGCCTTCACTACCCCGACAGGGCGTGATGCCTTCTCCCACACCTTGCTGGGCACCCAGCTGGAGCCCGAGTGCTGGGGGTGCCGCTGGGGGCCTGTGCATTCCTTCAACAAATATTTACTCAGTACCTCCCGGGTGCCAGGCCCTGTTCTAGGCCCTGGGGGCTCAGCAGAGGTGCCAGCCCCGGTGGGAGGGCAGACAGTGAACCCGGTAAACAAGGGAGTGTCCAGTACTTGAGACAGTGATAGGTGCTAGGAGAAAAAGAACAGGTAAGGCCCATGGAAGTGCTGGGCAACTGCTGTTTTAGCAGAGGTGGTCTGAGAGGCCTCGTGGCGCGGTGCTGACCTGCCACCCAAAGTAGCTCTGCCACAGCTCGAGTATGACCTCACAGGCCCTTTTCCCTCTCGGAGGGGGCAGTCCGGAGGTCAAGGGTATGTGGCTTAGCATGGTTGCCCCAATCGTCTGCCCCCAGTGCACGGCCTGTTGTTGCTGAAGCCTGAGATCATCCATTATCCGTACTTGTGGATACACCGTATGCTGCCCGCCCAAGACTGGGAGACAAGATGGCCGGCGTTTCTCCTGTATAGAAACTGGGCCTCGATGGGCACCCGGTGTTCTCAGCCCTGCTGCTCTGAGCTGGGGGTGGGGCGGGGGCAGCTGGTGGCCCGGAGTGGCACTTCCACCTGGGCCCCTCGATTTAGCTCCCCCGGGGCGGGCCCGGTTTATTTTTACCCCAGCCCGTCACCTTGGCAGTGCCAGGCCGCGCCATCTTTGTAGGGTCTTGGGGACCTGCCCACAGCTTGAGGGGACCTGGCTTTGTCTGTTGGCCCTCTGATTTCCGCTGGGCCCCCATCTTCCTCCACCCCCAAAGTTCTAGACGTGAGGGCTCTGGGCTGGGGCTGGTGGGGTCAGCGCTGCCGGCTGGCAACCACCGTGCCCAGCCTGGTGGCATTTGGTTTGGCGCCCTGCCTGCCCGCCACCCCCACCCCATGCCCGGGCAGAGCCCAGCGGCTGCTGCTGCCAGTCTCCATTTCAAAGCTTGGGGTGGGGGTGGGGGAGCGCTGGGTGCATCCCCCGGCCCCCGGCCTGTCCTGTGCCACCTGGGGCTTGTCCCCCCAGGCCTGCTCCCTGGAAGGCCCCGGACCGCTTTTCTCGCTGCCCCTTTGCGGCCCAGAGCTCAGCGAGGATGCCCGCCTGGCTTCCATCTTCCCTGCTCGTTTCCTCCCTTGCTTGCCTGCTTGCCTGTAATGGCTCACCATTTTTGGCATCTCCTCCTCCTCCCCCTCCCATAGGCACCAACCTCACTTCCAAACCCGCCATTGCTGGCTCTCAGGCCTTCTCTGCTGCCTGGGGCTGGGACCCTGGAAATGAGAGTTTGGGAGGGCTGGGTATGTGGGCACCAGGGGCTTTCTGGGTGTGCGTGTGTGTGTGTCTGGAGGGGGACACACGCTCTGAGCCAGCTCGTACAACCTGCTTCAAGGCTGGCAGAGCTGGGCTGCAGAAAGGGGGCAGCACAGAAAAGTGTAGACCCTTCCATTTCTAACCAGACCCAGGGACCCAGAATCGGCCTCTGGGCCCCCAGGAGACCAGGGTGGGCATTCCTGCCAAAGTCTAGGGCCTGGACTGGCAAAAGCAAGGCTTTATCTGTGGGGTGCCCAGATCCTTCCTCCCCCCTCGGGTCCCCCCAGGGCTTCAAGATTCCTGCTCCTCCTCTCTGGAACTTTGGGGAGGGGAACTAAGCCCCATATTGGGCACTCGTGCCCCCAGAGGGGCAAGGGACTTTGGAGGAACCGGTTTACTTCCCCCCCCCCCATCCAAGCCCGCTGCCCGGGCCTCTCTGTCTCTCTCGGCACTAAACAAAGTTTGCTAAGTAACTTCAAATGTTATTTGAGGACGGCCTGGCCTCAGCCCAAGGCGGCCCTGTGGAAACTTGTTTTTCGCTGCCGAGGCTGCAAGTATCAAAGACACACTTTCGGGGGAGGGTGCTTCCATGCCTCTCCCCCCTCTGTGGCAGGGGCTGGCCCTGAATGGACACACAGACGCACAGAGGCCCGCACTGACAGAGGGACACATACATCACGCTGTGGCTTGCGCACCAGACACACGACAGCCGTGGACCACAGCCCATACCATAACACACAAAACATACACGTCCTGACGCACCAAGAGGGGGGCGGGGTTCACAGGGTGCTGCCCCCAGCCCACAGGGCCTGGGATTTTTCCAGCTGGTGAGGTTTCTCAAAACCTGAAGTCCTGTATCCTCAGGTCTCCTGGGCATGAGCTGGTGCTCCAACAAGCCCCTTTCCCTCTCTCAGCCTCAGTTTCCCCAGCTGTAGATGGAAGAGGTGGGCCAGGGTGGTGTAAGAAGTGGAGACCCACGCTGATTAGGAGAGTGCCTGGCTTTTCTCCTCCCTCTGGCAGGGTTGGTATGAGGAGTGAGTCCCTAAAATCGGGGTCTGAGCACGGAGCCTGGAGTACAAGCAGTGCTCTTAGGTGTCACCTGGCGTTACTGCCAGTCCTGACCCCCCCAAACCTGATGTGTGTCCACCCCGACTGGAGGCCCCAACCTCAAGCAGCTCCGGGTTCTCCAGGTCCCAGGCAAGTCTCTGGTCTTCTCACCTTCTCCCTCCATTTTTCTCCGGGCTTTTCTTGAGCTTTCCCCAAATCCCTCCCTTCTCTTGGTCTCCACCATCCCTGTCCAGGCCTGGAGCTCAGGGAAAGTGTGGGAAACAGGCTTAGGGGGTGTGTCCCTCACCGAAGCCAGCCAGACCCAGGGTCCTCCATACCCTGAGATCCCGGATGACCCTTCTGGGGTCCTCCGAACCCAAGCAAAGAGCTGGGGGGGGGGGAACCTGAGTTGACAACAGCACGTGTCGGGGAGGCTTTATCATAGGGTCCCTCTGACCTGGCACCTACCAAGGTTTGCAAGCAAGTGGAGTCCCACTGGACTCAACAGAAAGGCCAAGGCCTGAGGGGACACTGGACCTACTGCCCACGGTCCCTGAGAGCCTCTCCCTTTCACTGTTAGCCAGAGCCTCACTGAGGTAGGTTTTCGGGAGTCCCCCAGTCCCAGCCCCACACACTGCCTCATCTCCACTCACAGTCGGTACCCGCAACACCCCGCCACCCGCAGTCTGTCGCGCAGTGACAGCCTGTCACAGGCACTGCCGCACACCGGCACAATCTGTCGTCCACGCACAGTCTCACACGCAACCTGTCACACACACGCACACACACACAGCGGCACAGTCGCACGCACAGCCAGCCTCACGCGATCACACCAAGCGTCACAGCTTGTCACAGCCATAGACTCCTCACAATAAAAATAACAGCTACCAACTCCAGAGCAATTATGCCTGGGCAGCAGGCGGAGTGTGTGCGTGCGTGTGTGTGTGTGTGTGTGTGTGTGCGCGTGTGTGCGCGCGTGCGCATGTGTGCACATGACCTCCTGTAACCCTCCCAAAATGAGGCAGGTATGAGTAACCTGTTTTACAGATGAGGAAACGGAGGCCACAAGGTCAAGTGCCAAGGTCATGGGGCTGGAAGTGGGGAAGGGAGAAATTAGGCCCCCAGGGGCAAGCAAGGCTTAAACAGGTCACCCTGCTTTTCGACTCACTCCTATTCAGCTGAGACTCCCCCTCCTGGCCCTCCCTGTGGGGAGTTCCCTTCCCATTCCCCAGATGGGCAGAACTGAGGTTCTCAGCAGTCCAGCCAAGAAACAGGGGGAAGGGGCCTCAAACTGTCTGCCCTCTGCTGCGGAAATTTGAGCCCTGCTCTCCAACCCAAATGCTATTTGGCTCCTCGTGGTGGCAGGATTTCGTGGGTAGGAGCCTTTGACTGGGGCCAGGGTCTCAGTCCACAGGGCGGGGGTGGGGGCGAAGGAGTGGGGGAGTGGGGAATTGGCAGCCGTAGGCACCAGTGAAGTCCCTCAGCCCAAGACAGGGCCCAGAGTCTAGGGCTGCCCGGCACCCCTACTCCCCAAGGCTCTCCGCATTCCAGGACGATTCTTCCTCCTCCTCTGCTGCCCGCCTTTCCTCACTTTCCCCTTCTTTGTTCCACCCCTGCCGCTCCCCGGGGCTTCCCCCATTAGAGCGGCCCTGGCCAAAACCAACAGGCCTCCAATGACTTCCCGCCGAGGCTGGCTGGGCAGCTGGCCCTGCCCCCTGGCCTGCCCAGGGGTTAGATCCAGGCTCTGCTGGCCTCGACCGTGGCCCCAGCACATGTGGCCTCTCCTAGGGGGCTTGAAAACACATGCGCATGGCCCCAGTGCAGCATCCTGGTGCACCCTGGCACCTGCATGCCCGTGTCCGACAACCCAGCAGGGCACTCAGGCAGACTCTCGTGTGCGCACATAAGCACACTCCCGCACAGAGGCTCAGACAGGGGTCCCAAGCACACCCTTGCCTGGTACCCCCATGGGGGGTAGTGAGACTGCCAGGGGCACACATGCCCATAAACACGCCCTTGCCCGACATCAGATGGGGTCCCCCTCTCACACACACCGCACACACACCACACGCACTCCCCTGCTTGTGCCCAGACCTGGCTCTGAGCACAGGTACTGCCCCGTGGCCGCAGGGGTGTGCTGGGCTCAGGTGGGTCGGG
Source organism: Phoca vitulina (assembly GCF_004348235.1). Lineage (NCBI taxonomy): Eukaryota > Metazoa > Chordata > Mammalia > Carnivora > Phocidae > Phoca > Phoca vitulina. The sequence goes on from NW_022589792.1 coordinate 2,547,954, forward strand.
GAGCCTACAGGAGCCGCTGATGCCCACACACGTGGCTCAAGGCCCACGCAGGTACACACCTCCCCAGCCTGCACACGCGTGTGTTTCACGTGAGCCGCACACCTGCCAGGCCGCCCAGGGCACCTGGCTCCAAAGCGGCATTCAGGTTGTTGGGGGAGGAGACCCGGAATCGGAGGCCTAATTCCGCCCCCCGCCGGCCGGATTTCTCTTAGAACACGCGCCTCTCCAAATGTCCCTGGGGTGAAGGTGAGCGCCCCATAACTGCTACTCAGTGGCGCCCCTGCATGTGACATATTTATATTGGAAATTTGTACCTTTATATATATTTTACACAGAACCTCCCCCCCAATGCTCCACGTTTGGACTTGGATTTTACCATCCCCCACTCGGCTTGGTCCCAAACCTACAAACACTGTTCACCAAGCAGGGACATGGGGCCAGGCGGCAGCAGCCTTCCCCCTTCCCACTGTGGACGCCCCACGTTCTTAAAGGCCGGGCCACACCAACGAATCCTGCAGCACTCCCCGAAACACAATCGCGGGGGTGGGTGCTGGCGGCCAGACGTTGCTTTTTGGTGTGTGTTTGCTGTTGCTGCTTAAATTAATCCTGAGTGACGGCCCACAATTCCTCTCCACAAAGAGGCCATTTAATGCCCCCCTCCTCGGGCGAAACTTCCATTTGCCCCCCTGAGTCCAGCTTGGCAGCTCAGACCCTGCGCTGCCCTCCTGGCCTTCCCCTCAGGTGCGCCTGGGGGTGGAGGCAGATTCTCCTCGAGCACCAGGGACCTCAGGAGCGAGTGGGTGGATTTTGGAGGGGTGGGAGGTATCTTAAAATAGAAGCGCATTGCTGAGCAGAGGTGGGGCGGGGGTTGTCTCAGGACTCCCTAGATGGTCCCACTGCCGGACGGTAGCGCTTTGATGCCCCAACCAGGCCGCCTCCCACATCGCCCTGAAGATATCCCGCCCCCCCCGCCCCCACCCCCACCCCCCGCAAGTCGGTGCATCACGTCGTGTGCCTTTGCAAACCCCGGCAGAAATGTGCTACCCGTGCCATGCACTAGCCCCAGCATATGCCCCTTGCCAGGTGCCCACCGCCTACGAACTCCTTTCATTGTCGCCTCCAAGGTGTTCTTTTCGTGCCTGGTATTCCCGGACCCGCTGCAATTAGCTCACGCCCCGGGTGGGGGAGGGCACAGGTGGGTGAAGGTCGTGGGGAGGCCTTCCCTGGGCTCAGGCAGAGGGAGGGCTGTGTTCTTTCCACGCGGCAGGACACGGGCGCTGACGGTCACGGTCACCTGCACCGCACACGACGGGGTGGAAAGGACAACATACCCCTCGCTGGTGCGGATGACCCCGGCCCTGGGGCACCGGAGGGCCGTCGGCCCTGAGCGGGCCGTGCGCAAAGTCGGGCGTGCGCGTGCGCGGAGGCAAAAAGGCGGGAAGCCGTCGTGCGACAAGCGCCTGTGCACACGACGGTTGGGTCACTTGGGCGGAACCGCGCCAGGCGTTGAGCGAGGAGTGAGGACCGCTGCCCCCGCGGGCAGGTGAGGGGAAACCGGGAACAGGTGTGAAGGAGCGGGGGCAAAGAATGACGCCTCTGCGGACCCTCAGGCCGGGTCCCTGCGGGGTCCTTGCCTCCCCTCCCCCGCACCGAGCAGGCGGGGCGCCCTTCCACCGGGGCGCGGCCTAACCCCTCGCGGCGACCACCCAAAAGTGACCCCGCGTGGCGTCGAGGGCCTGCCGGGTTCGCGTTCTGGGGCCCTCGCCGTTTGCAGCAGCAGAGGCCGCCGCCAGAAGGGGCTCAAATGGCGGCGTTTTGGCCTATAAGCCCGTTGGGTCCCCAGCGCTCCGGGTGGGGCTGTGGGCCGCCTTTGCCTAAGTTGCCTCTTTCGTGCCCATCCGGATACCCGACAGGGGGATAATGCGCGCGAGGGCTTTGGAATGAATGCGATGTTGATAATTCCTGTTATTCTTTAGTCGCGCGGAGGACTTTTGGGGTTAAATGCCCCAGAATCTGCGGGCAACCTTGGGGCACCAATCTGGAGAGGGTCCCTTCTCTGCCCCCCATCGTGCGCGCGTCGCTGCCTCCAGACCCCAGGCCTCCGAAGAGCCTCCCCATTTCTCCCCAAGCCGCCGCCTCTTTTTGGGGAATAAGGGAGGGGAAATTTAGCAGGGGAGATTTTTGTTTGTTTCGAGGGTTGGCTGGGTTTGGGGGCGTTTGGCCTCCAGCAAGCACCGGGAAGAAATGTGACTAAGTGGCAGAAAATGTGCTTTCCCTTCCCCTCTCCCCTGCCTTCAGGCCGCGGGAGTTGCGCAGTCTCCAAGAACCTTTAAAAAAAATTCCCCCCAGATCCCCTCTGATCGACACTGCCTTTCCTCTCACGGATGACTTCTTGAATTTGGGGTGCTAAGCCCCCCTGCCCCATTGCTGCCAGCCATTCTGCAGCACTACCTGGGCCTGCCAGGGGGGAAAGGATAGAAAAGTGGGAAAAGAACGTGTGCATGGAGTGGGCCCGACTTAACCTGTTGGAGGAGGCTGGTGTCCGCATGAAGCCACCCAGCCACCCCTCCAGAGCTCGAGCAGCACCCCAGCATTCAGTGAAAGCCCCCCGGGGGCCTCCCGCCGGCCCCCTCGGAAACCAGTCATTAACCCGACTTCTTATCGTCCAAATTACTTAAATGTGCTTTGGTGGTGTTAGGTCCTTTTCCTTTTCCATGTGCAGATGACTCAGCCTACTCCAGCTGCGCCTGGGGAGGTGACCCGGGCAGCGGCTGACCCTGCACCCTGAACCCAGAGGCGGCCCATCCCAGCAGCACCTCCCCGGCCCCAGGCTCCCAGACCACACTTGGCTCCCCCCTCCCCTTATATTTCAGGTCATATTTTCCCTCTTTTTTTTTTTTTTAATTTAAAAAAAAATTTAAAGGAGTTTTATTACTTTTTTTTTTTTTTAAGCGTGAGACAGAGGCTGATGGAAACGGGCTGTTAAAAAAAGAAAGAAAAATACATGCCGGTGGCACTCTGTGGAGCTGGCGAGCCTCGCCTGCCTCACGACTGAGCTTTTTGGTCGCCAGTTCCCTCGTAGAACCGGGCATGGGGCACCTGGGATCTCCGCTGCTGAAAAGGCGCTATAGAAATGCAAGGAATTATTATGATTTTAATAAAATTGTGTCTCATTTAGGAGCGCGCTTCTGCGCTGCCTCTGTCGTCGGAGCCCGGGTTTGCCGCGGCAAAGTCTGTAATCAGAGAAAAATACCAGCTTTGTTGAGGGTTAGAATGTATCATTGGCTAATGTGTGTGGTTTTTTTTTTTTTAAATAATGCTAAGCATTGGAATAATTAAAGAGTGAGAAATAACTCGTCTCTTCTCTCCCCTCGTCATTGTCTTATTTAAGGGTGAAAAGCGTGCTTTTAGGCAGAGCTGGTTAGTTTTAATGCGGGCTTTTTTTCTCGCCCGCCTTTCCCTCCGCTCCGGTCTGATTCGCAAATCCCCAAACTGGCACAAGCCGGGAAACTTGCGGCAGCCGTTCTTCTCCCGGAGTTGGAGCCTCGCTTTCCTTTTTTCCCCTCTTTCAGAGACAACCCTCTTCTCTTCCCTCCCCCGCCTCTGGGCCCTGACCCACTGCCTGGTTTGCGCTAGAGCGATTTAAAAAAGAAAGAAAGGAAGAAAGGAGCCGGGCTCTGGTACCCCTGTGCCAGCCGAGGGCGCGTTTCCCAGGCGGCGGGCTGGTGGGAAAGTCAAACCGGGTGGGGGGTGTGGGGTCTCAGAGGCAGAGTCTTGATGCCTACCCTGCACTCTCCCCCCCCCCAAAAAAGAATCAAGTATTTCTAAAGATCGCAGGATTAGAGGGCTCAGATCCCTTGTCATATTTTAAATCAAGCTGAACAGTTCTTTCTTCTCCGGCCCCATATGCAATAGGAAGTGAAAATTCGGTCCTTGAGCCCGACTTGGCAGCCCGGTGCCCGTGGTTGGGGAGAGTGCTGCCCACTAGGGCTGGGCCTGGTGTCCAGCCCCAGGACAGTGCTACCACCACCTAGAGGGCCTAGATTTTGAGGCGGGGGAGCAGAGTACAGGGCCAGTGGTGGGCATGGCCTGGGGAGATGTCGGAATGGAGGAAAGGGCGCTTCATCAGGGCTGCAGAGGTTTGCTTCAGGCTGGTGGGATGCTAAGGGCTGCCCCGGCCCTTCCCCCAGTTGTGGGGTAGGTGGGCTCAAAAAGAAAAGGGGTTTTTGAAGTGCTTGGGGGAAGTCACAGCTCCCAGTGAGAAAGGAAAGGGAAAAGTGGGCAAGAAATGGGGGTAGGGACTTGTGCCCACAGGCACCGCTTCGAGTTGCAAAGGAGTTAGTTATTTATTTGCTTCAGGTGTTTTTAATTAAATGTGTTTCTCTTTTATTTTCCTTGTTATTTGGTGCTTAGACTTTTCCGCGATCCCTTGCATTTTGTCTTTTTACATAAGCAGAACCCCCCCCCCCTTGGAGAGATATTGTGGGAGGTACTTTGCCTTCAGTGCTTTCTCTTTCCTGCTTTTTTTAAAATTTAATTTTAAAATTATAAAGTAAATTTAGTGCGAGTGAAAGTGAGGGGGGAGCCAGCTGGGGCTGGAGCCAGGGAAGGGGGAGGCAGATGCAGCAGGGTTGGGCCTCCCTTCTCGCGGCAGCTCTGCCCCAGGACCCCCTCACTCCTCTCCCTGATAGACTTTTGGGGACTGGAATGAGGGCAGCCTGCCTGGATGGATATTCATTTACCCTTCAGGAATCCCTGGCTCTGCAGAGCCACTTTTTCCCCATTACACGCCACACCCCTGAGACCCCCCAGTCTCTGCCTACGGGCAGGGTGAACCGAGGGTCTCTTACTCCCCTTGAGGGTCTCTTACTCCTCTCGGTCACTATGACTGTTTAGCTTTCAGCTCGGTGGGCCCTGTTTGTCCACCACACACACGCCCTGCTGGTCTGTTAACCCCGCTGCACAGTTGGTGGCCCTGTTGATGGGATCAGAGCTGGGCAGGCACAGAGAGAGACAGAGACAGAGACAGAGAGGCTCGAAACCCCTCTGCAGCCGTGAGGATTTGAGGGGCTGCTTTTCACCGTGCATTTTTTTGTGGTCACATGAGTAGTGCATGCTGCTCTGTTAACACATGTGTGTACATAGGTGCTCGCATTCGACATTACTGGTGGGGGCAGGGGCTGTTTCTAAGGCATATAAACTATGAGACCTCTATAACTTAAAAACTAAAGGCCTGTTCAGCAGTGCTGAAAATGTTCTATTTCTTAATCTGGGTGGGGTTACACAGGTGTGTTCACTTTGTGAAAATGTATCGAGTGCCAGACTTAGAAGTGTGCAATCTTCTGCTCTTCTTTTTACACATTTCAGTTAAAAAATTTATTTAAAAAAAAAAAAAGGAAGACCCAGCCTCAAAAGAAAAGGCCTTCCCTAACAAAATAATAATGATAATAAATGATGATTTAAATAAGAATGTCCTCCAGCCTGCTTTGCTTAGGTCTCCCGCTAAAGAATGGTGGGAGGGCTTGTAAAAATTAGTGGGCTGATAAAAAAGCTCGCAGGCGTGTGGCCCACGAGGCTTCCAGACCCATCCACGTGTGTACGGAGTGCCAGGAAACTGCCTGCAGACTCAGGTCTAGCTGTAGGATTTTTAACATCTCAGGACCAAAGGATGAAAAGTGGTAAGGAAGAAGTTACTTGCCAATTACATTTTGCTGTCAACATCTGGAAAGCAAAATTGCAGCTGTTATCCCTGCCCCCCCCTTACCACCTCTTGTTTTTTTCTGCACACTTAAATTTTTGTATGCATGCCATCCATATTTCGGTTTTCTGCTCTGTTAAAACATCTTCACGGCTCTGTTCAAATCGAGTTGTTGGGTTTGGGCTTTAAAAAAAATATATATGTATCTCATAGTCTGACAGTATAATTTTTTGAGCAATTTATTTGAACAGGATGGCCATCAATTGATAATCCCTTCCCTTTTCTTTCCCCTTCTCGGCCTTCCCAGGACTGTTTAGGCCAGAAGCTTTCGGGGAGGACGCTCTCGGCTGCCCTCGCCTCTGCTCCTCTGGGCAGGTACTACAGCTTCACCCTCCACGGCCCTTCTGCGGTGTTTTTGTTTTCCCTTCGCCCCCCAAAAATATTTGAACCAAAAAGCCTCTTTTTTTTTTCCTCCACCCACAGCAAACTGAAAGGGCTAGTGAACCGTGATTCAACAGAGCGAGGGCGCCTCTTTTCTTCCTTAGCATTAATTAACTCAAGTTCGTTAGGACGTTGGGTCTGTCGCCCACAGTTTTCTCTTGTGTGTGCTGAATCGGGTCATAGAGGGAGACTTCCCGTGCAAACAGTTTGTGTTGGAGCTGGAGGACACAGAGGGGGAGAGAGGGTGAGAAAGAAAGGGAGCCGTAGAGGGACGGATTGTGGATTGTGGCCGAGGGGTGGTCAGGTCCCGAGCTCCCGGCACCCTGGTGCCAGCCTCCGCAGGGGCTAGACACCAGGGGAATGAAGATTCTCGGGTTTTCTTGGCCATGATCCTGATAAGAAATTAGTTGGGGGGAGCAATACATTTTGAGGGATTGAAAAATGTCTACCTTCCAACTCCTCAAATTGTACATTTTGGGGAAGCCGCTTGCCCAGACAGGGCCGGCCCAGCTTCCCTGAGCCCTCAAGCAGTGAAAATCCCAGGCTGTTCCTATCCAGGCCACCCTGCTCTCTGCCCCCGGCTCTGGGCACTGCCTCTTACCGCAGTAACTGCAAGAAATAGGCTCTCTGTGGGCCAAGGGTTCGAGGAGTGCAGACCGGTGGAGGAGACCGGGGTTCAGAGAAACTCTCCTCTTGCCCTGGTCCTTCTGCCTTCTGTCCTTTGGCGGGGAGTTGGCGGGGCGCAAGGTGGTGTCACAATGGATCCTGATGGAGCTCTTAAAGAGGGCCTGGGAAGGCCACAAGAGGAGTCTCAGAGGTGCAGGGGAGGGAGGGGAACATCTCCCCTGGAGGATCCCTAAGCCTTTTGTGGGGTCGGGAGTTACAGCTGGCCTCAGGCAAATATTCAACATTTTGCCATTTGCTCCTGGCCTCCTCTCTTGCCCTCTGGGTATTCTTACAGCGGCCCCACACCGACCTCATCTTCACGTGCTGGTTTCCCCTTGCTGGTGCCTTTTGTCAGGTTTTCAGCTCGCACAGAAAGTTGTGAAGCTGGCTTGTGGGGTTCTTCCATCTTCCGGGGCCCTTGGCCATCATGGAGTGACACTTTCCAGTCGCACCAGGTGGGTGAGACTCAGGCTCTGCACTGCTCTTGCCCCCTCCATGCTCGCGGCTGTCCTCTGCCTTGTGCATCCCGCGGAGGACCCCCACATAGCCCGCCAGCTGGAGGACAGGGCTCTGGCCTTCCCGGCTTTTATTTCTATTTGGTGACACAAGGAAGTTTCAAGCTAAATAGTGAATTAAAAGACTAGTGATTTTGTTTTCTAGTCTCTGAAGAGGATGAAAGTAAATTTCCAGATGCACTAGAGAGAATAGATGGTCTTCCCAATACCTATATTCCTACCCTATTTTATTTGGTGCCAGGAGGGTGAGGGGAGATGTGCCTGGAGCAGGGTAGTGTTTGGAGCCAGAACGAGGCTGCCTGTTGGCCCAATCCCAGGCCACCGCTCCCAGTTTGTAGACGGGAGGAGAAAAAGAAGGGAAAGGGAGGCGGTTTTATAGGAGAGGAATGTGCGGCCTGGTTCTGATGCAGGCCGTGTCCTAGACCCAGCATGGGGGTGTGGGGCAATTCCATTCAGCAAGCGCGAGGACGCTAGAAAAATCGTGTGGGGCTGCCTTTCCTGAGCAGAGGAAAATAGGCCCAAGTCAGCCAAAAACCCGCTTTGTCCAAATTCTCTGAGCCTCCTCGCAATGTGCATTTTCTGGTTTCCATGCCTGGCATTTCCAGATTCTTGGATGATTTTACTCTGGCTGCAGAGCCCCTTCCCGCCTTCCCCTCCTCCCCCAAAGAGAGGGGAGGCCCCACCTACCTCTAGGATAAGCAGCCTGGCCCCTTCCTTTTGCTTCCTACAGTTCTTTTTCTATCTCTACCGGAGAGTCCGGACACTGCCTTCTTTTGTGCCTTCTTGTGTCCCTTCTTCTGTGGGACAAGATGGGAGATGTTGGGGATACAAAGTTGAAAATCCCAGGAATTGGGCAGACTAATCAGGGCTGATTTGTGGCTTTTTAAAATTTCCTGCTTCCTTTTTCACCCATGCTGCAGATAGACAGTAGTAAAATGGATACTGAAATATCTGGTTAGTCCTATGAAGGTTTTGTTAGTTATTTAGTTATATAGTTAGTTATACACTCACTGTGTATAGTTATCCAAATTGGCATGTGTGTGTGTGTGTATATATATATATATATATATATATATATGTATAATATGCATGTGTCCAGGGTCTGAGAGAATAAATTTGGGTCTTAAAGCAAGTAGGACGAGGACAGATAGGATTTTTGTAAAGATAAGGAAACATTCAAACGGCGGCCCTGTCTTTAAAGATATAACTTCTTATGCTTCTAAATGTTTCACTGTTGGCAGGTATGGGTCGCTTTCGAAACCTGTCTCAGGCTGGGAAAATTATTTTGTTTCCTTGAAGACTTTTGAATACTGAGTAAGGTTCTGTATGAATTTTCCTATTTTCCCTTAAATAATCCACAAGGCTCCATTTGTTTTGTGGAGTTTTGGAAAACCACACATTTTACTTTCTTGTGATAGAAGCAGTCATTTTCTTCAGCTAGTTTTTCTTTTTTGCCCCTGACCCAGAGCCCTTGTCTTTTTGTCCATGTTCCTTGTTTGTTTGTTTGTTTTTTCTTTTCTTTTTTTTCTCGGCCCTGTCTTCTCTCCCTCTATCTTTGTCTTTCTTTCTTTGCAGTTTTGGGCCCAACTTGGCTTTCTCTCTCCAGGTTTGGCTTTCTTCTCTCTCCTTTTCTCTCTCTCTCTTTCTCTTTTCCTCTTTTTCTGTGGTCTGATCAGTGTTTTTCTTTTGGAGGCACATTATTCCTAGTGATGTCTGAAACTGGCATGGGTATTTCAGAAATGTTTCAGTGAAAACTGTTGCTTTAAAAAAAAATCAAATTCTATATACTTGACAATAAGAGAGGCCTTCTCTCGCAAAGGCAGAAAAATTCCTTTCCACAAACCAAAAAGCCCATGTTAATTTTTAAAGTCTTCTCTCTGGCTTCTCGATTTTTCTTTTAAGTGAAGAAAATACCTTTCCTCCCAAATTGCCGGTTTTTCCTTTATTTCCCCCCCTCTCTTTAGTTTTTTTTTTTGCTCCCTGCTCTCACCAGCATCACTGGCTTCCTCTCCCTCTCCCTGGTTTTTTCTCTCATTCTCTTCCCCCTCCCCTCTCCTCAGAGGCCTGCCTGTCCCCTTGCTTTCTCCATCCCCTGAACCCTTGCACTTGTGGGTGACTCAGCCCTTGGAGAAGCCTTGAATTGTCTGAAGGTTTTTTGTCTTGCTCTTGTCCGTCCGCAGGGTGCAGAGCCTCTGAGCCCTCAGCCCAGGCGGGAGGGGAGAAGGGAAGGAGGCTGGGTCTGGGACAGGTAATCTTCCAACAGAGCCTCCACTCTCTTTAACAAAAGGGGGACAGTCCCCTTTTGTCTGGGGCTCCTGAGGGGCGTGTCCAGGGCCTAGAGCCACCACCAGGGCCATGGAGGAGGAGGAGGCTGCAGCGGTGGGGGCACACCAAGTGTTTTGTTTTTTTTTTAAGATTTTATTTATTTATTTGGCAGAGAGAGACTCAGCAAGAGAGGGAACACAAGCAGGGGGAGTGGGAGAGGGAGAAGCAGGCTTCCCGCCGAGCAGGGAGCCCGATGCAGGCTCGATCTCAGGACCCTGGGATCATGACCTGAGCCCAAGGCAGATGCTTAACGACTGAGCCACCCAGGCGCCCCACACCAAGTGTTTCTAATGGAACCTGAGTGATTCCTTTCTGTGTGTGCCCACAGAAGAGAGAGACCTTCTCCCCTCCCTCTCCAAGCCTTAGGAATACCCTGACCTCAGGCCGCTCTTCCAGAAAACTCCCCCACACGCCCCAGACAGTGGCCCCTGTGGGAACAGGGTGAGGGGAGAGTGTTCCCTGGGAATCCATTTCTGCCCACCTTCAAGGTTACAACAACTGGCAGGAGAAGGACAATTGATGATTGTTCTCCTTCCGTGTTACTCTCCTGGGAAGGCCTGTTGCTCCTCCCGTTAAGGGAGCATTGAGGGGGCGCACTGGGCTCTGTGTGGATCCCTGAGGCTCTATTGAGAAACTCCACCGGCCCTCCTGGGCCACTTCTATGTCCAATCTCTCTGCCACTCCCTCGACCTTTGACCCCTTCCTCCATCCCGGAGTGAATCATGGATCTTGTCCTGTTTCCTTAACTTCCACGTGGATCCTCTCACCCGCCATCTCCCCACCACCTACCCAGTTGCACCACCGGTTTCAGAATCAACCCATGTTTAGCGCAACTCTTCCACCCGGCACTGTGGTCTGTGAGATGGAATATGCCAGAATTCTCCAGGAGGCCCATGTTGGCTATTTTCTGTTCGGTGTCTAATATTTAGTATAAATCAAAATGCCAGAAAAACACCCATGTGCCAAATATAAACTCACTTCTGGTTTTTACCATCTCATCTTGACTCTAGAAAGTAAGATTGCTTCTCTCAAGGTGGAGAGGCAGGGTTTGGTATCTTATGTCACTCAGTTAACATCTTTGGCTAATTGGACTGAAGCTGGTTATTAACATGATGTTAATTATTGAACGCTGCTCTAAGAGGCCTGTCTGCAATGACACCTGCCTCCTGCTTGCTCACCTCTGTTTCTCTTGGGGTCAGCTGTGAGCTCACTTCAGACCATTCAGGACCTGGGCTGGGGTCCCAGGTGCTGGCCGGCACCTTCCCATTGTCAGGCTTCAGCGCCAGCCCAGGGCTGCATGTTTTGTCCTGGCACACCCCAGGCACTCTTCCGGGAACCTTTCTGCCAGCGTGAAGGCCACCGAGCACAGGGTTTCAGATGGGGAAGAAAGGGGCACGAGTGAGCAGTGACCTTTTCCCCCCCATGCCAGCTGAGGGCTGAGCCTCACCTGGGGAGAGGGCAGCTGTAGGGACAGTTCCGAGCGGGATCAGCCTCTCCCTGTCTGTTTGAAGTCTCTGCCCTTCTTTTAATAACTGTCTCCTCCTTACAGCTTCTCCAAGGCCTAAGGCAGGCTGCTCAGTAGCCCCTTGCAGAGAGAACCCATGGAGATGGCACTCACCCCAGGCCTCCCTCTCCTGAGCTCACCCTCCCGCCTGGCTGGGAGGGAGGCCGCTTCCCTATGACTCGGTTTCCCCAAAGTTGTCCCGCTTTTCCTGCTAGAGCCCTTTCCTTCCCGTTTTGTTGTTTCCTGTCTTCGCTTTCTCCCTTTTATATCGGTTTCTTTTTGTACACTCTTGCACCTTGCTCCTCCGTAGGGGTTCGGGCCCTTTAGTCTGAATTGAATTGGGGGGTAGGTGAGTGTTGTCCCTCCTCCAACCAAGAAACACTTAAACACAGATCAAGTGGAGAGGGCAAAGCTGGAGAAAGCAAAGAATGAAGTGTCTGGGGGTTGGGGGGAGGCCTCGTAAGACTCAGTGACTGTTCGGAAGTAGTGTCCATCTTCCTGCCTTTGTCACTTCTCCCTGGGATTGGCTGTTGTGTTTGTGGCTGCATGTAGTGCTTGTCAGCGGAGTGCTGTGACAGGAGGCTATTTTAATAAACTGTTGCAGTTTCTCGAGCCGAGCTGCATTGCGTTGGCATCCCTCGTCACCGCTAATGGAGCGTGCGTGGCTGGGTGTGGGCTGAGGGAGGCGGTCGAGCTCGCTGGGGGCCTGGGGGTGGGGGTGCGCCTCGTCTGGGAGTGCTCCCGCCAGCGGCAGCCGGGCCCGGGGAGGAAGGGGTGGCCGCACCCTGGGCGCCAGGTCCCTGCCCTGGAAGTGCTGCTGGCATCGACACTTTCCGAGCTCTCTTTCTTCTCTTTCTATTCATAGCATCGCAGGCTCGTGTGTATGGCCAGGGAGGAAAACTTCCACTCGCCCCTGTGCGCTCCATAAATAAAAAAAGAAATAGAACCAGAAAGAGAGAGTGTGAGGGCCTGAGAGAAAGAGACTGAAACCAAAACACAGAGAAGGCGCAGCTGCTCTCCCCAAGGCCTTCTGGGGCGCCCGCCCGAGCCAGGCCTTTATTTATTTCTTTTTCTGGCTTAAAAAAAAGAGAAAAAAAATCCGTGTCTTCCTCAATCCTAGTCCCCCCAGCTCTACACCCCCCCTCCGAATTTGCTGGCTGGCTGCTGCCAAATGGACCCGAGTGGGAGCCTGGAATGAAAAATTCATAACTGCTGGACTTTGCTTGTTCATTAGACGTGAACTTGTCGATTGGGCAAATTGTTTTTGGTCTCCAACTGCCGGGGGCTCTCCCCACCCTCCCGGCTCGCCCGGTTCCCTCCTCCCCTTGGACACAGCCATTGGCTGCTCGAGGATGTCTCATTGCCAAATAGGTGGATCCTTCTCTCTCTCTCTCTCTCTCTCTCTCTCT
>NW_022589792.1:2560911-2561868 GCF_004348235.1 Phoca vitulina
CTCTCTCTCTCTCTCTCTCTCACACACACACACACACACACACACACACAGCACCATCCCATCCACGTCCTCCCTCGCTCTCTCCCTCTCTCTCTTCTTTCCTCCCTCCCTCCCTTACTCCCTCTCTCTCTTTTGCACGCGTCTGCCAGCGACGGTCTGCAGCCGGTCCGAACTCGTCCTCTTCCCCGGGAATCTGCGAGCTCCCCCTTTGCCTGCGATCAGGCTCAGAGGCGGAGGGAGGCAGCGCGAAGTTTACACCCCTGTGCCGCTGCCAAAGCCGAAAGCCTTTTTCTTCAGCTGCCGCTTTCCCCCTCCTGGTTTTTGTTTTTGTTTTGTTTTGCACGGGGGGTGGGGTGGGGTGGGGGGTGGGGTGGGGTATGCTGTGTGTTGGGGGTGGTGATTGGGAGGTAGGTTTTGATTTTTAAATTTTGCATATTTTCCTTCTCTCTCTCTCTCTCTTTTTAAACTGAAAGAGGATGCACAGGAGGCGAAATTGAACATTTTTTTGTTGGCTTTTGTTTACCTGGCGTGTGTGGCAACCGGCTCGCTCCCTCTCTCTGCTTGCTATCCCTGACCTTTCTTTCTTTTTGCTCCTTTTCAAAAAAAATATTAATTTCCCCCTTCTGTGCAATGGAGCGTGGAGGGGGGAGGAGGGGGAAGGGTTTGAGAATCCACCCAAGCCCGGCCCCTATTCCCCAGAACACCAATAATAACCCCCTTTAAAACATTTACCTTCCTCCCCTGCTCCTCCCCCTCCCCCCTCCCCCCACCCGCCCCCAACTCACAACTCTGTTGAGTCCAGAAGCTCAGAATCGGGCGTTGGGCTTTGCCGGGTGCTTCAGATCAATGGTAATTATTTAATTTTTTCCAGTTTTATTTTTGTAAACAGAAATCAATTATTATTTAAACTTCAAACAAGCAAACAAGCAAAAAAAAAAAAAAAAAAAAAAAAAAAAA
>NW_022589792.1:2561968-2576150 GCF_004348235.1 Phoca vitulina
AAAAAAAAAAAAAAAAAAAAAAAAAAAAAAAAAAAAAAACCAAAACCGAAAACAAAAACAAAAAGCGGGAGCCCAGCCCTCTGTCACCTGACTGAGTGGGAAAGAGGGTGAAGGGGTCAGTGGGGAAGGGGCTGCAGGACGCCCCACGTAGCTTTTAACCCTAATGTGGCCGAGGCAACCACCTTATTTGTGCTAACATGAAGTGTTTTGTTCCTTATTACTGTGATTAACATTAGTATCGGTGTCGGTAACAAAGCTGAAATCACATATTTAGGATTTAGATCTGATTAAAAAAAAAATGCTGGGGTGGATGTTCCAATTGGAGCAGGAGAAAAGAGAATGAAAACAGCTTGGGGAGGGCAATGCCAAATCCGGTTCCTCGCTGGCTCCTGGATGTCATGTTCTCTTTTTGGGGGTGGCCAAAACCCGACCGGTGTCGGGACTCGAGGCGGCCCCCGCACGCCTAGCCCGGGCGTCCACGGGAGTCGGTGCAGACCGGACCCCGCACCGGGGCGAGCTGACAGGAGTTTGCGGCAGCGATAGAACATGGAGATGTCATGGGCGCGACAGAGCCTGGCGGGGATACCAGCAGCGTGTGTGTGTGGACGGCAACGTTGTCTGTGCGCGCGTGTGTGTGAGTGAGTGAGGGAGAGAGAGAGAGAGAGAATAGGTGTGTGCTCAGGCGCTGGGTGCCTCTGTCTGGCTGCTGAGGCTGACATGGGAGCAAGCGGCTGGCGAGGCTGGTGGTGGCTCCAGACCACACTTCTGTAGAACAATCACGAGAGAAAATTGTCGTGGGAGGGGGGGAGGAGGAGGAGGCGGCGGTTTTTCTTGTGCCCCCCTTCTAACGCTTCTTTTCTCCTTTTCTCTTTCCCCTCACCCCGGCTTCCCCTCCTCCCGTCCTCCCTCGCCCCGCATGCTCCCGGCTTGCCGCCTGCAGGATGAGTTCCACCCGTTCATCGAGGCGCTGCTGCCTCACGTCCGCGCCTTCTCCTACACCTGGTTCAACCTGCAGGCGCGGAAGCGCAAGTACTTCAAGAAGCACGAGAAGCGGATGTCGAAGGACGAGGAGCGGGCGGTGAAGGACGAGCTGCTGGGCGAGAAGCCTGAGATCAAGCAGAAGTGGGCATCCCGGCTGCTGGCCAAGCTGCGCAAAGACATCCGGCCTGAGTTCCGAGAGGACTTTGTGCTGACCATCACGGGCAAGAAGCCCCCCTGCTGCGTGCTCTCCAACCCCGACCAGAAGGGCAAGATCCGGCGGATTGACTGCCTGCGCCAGGCCGACAAGGTGTGGCGGCTGGACCTGGTCATGGTGATTTTGTTTAAGGGGATCCCCCTGGAAAGTACTGATGGGGAGCGGCTCTACAAGTCGCCCCAGTGCTCGAACCCCGGCCTCTGCGTCCAGCCACATCACATTGGAGTCACAATCAAAGAACTGGATCTTTATCTGGCTTACTTTGTCCACACTCCAGGTAGGTCACTCTCCACCCCCCCCCCCCCCATTTTATTTTACTTGCCGCCATTTGTTTTGTGTGTATCGCTCCTCTTCTTTTCCAAAGGATCCATGCAATGGGCTTAACTAGCACGCCTGTCCTGCCGGGGGGCTGCAGCCTGTGTGATGTTCCCCGTCCCCTTCTGTTTCCCTCCACCCTCCCCATTCTTCCTCCTTCGCTCCCTTGCCACGGTACCTACCGGATTGTCGTGCATCTCCCTCTTTGGAGGACTCATCTTACCCAAAAGACGCTGCAGGTCTTAGGACTGGGGCCACACTCCCCCTGAATTACCCACAATGGTGAGAGTTGGTGATGAACACTACCACACACATACAAAAATCACTCGTTGCTCAGATTTAAAATGAGTCAGAAGTATTGGGAGCCAGGTGCTGGCTTTCCTGCGGCTTCCCCACAAGTCCTAGGGAAACGCGGGATTTGGCACAAGCGGGGTGGGCAGCAGTTCGGTGGAGAGAGGGGCGTGTAAAACCCCCGGTTAGGAGCCAGAATGAATAGAAAAGAGGAGAGAAGGCAGAGGCAGGCAGATTCTGGGGCCCAGATGCCCAGGCGGGAGCTGTTGTGGCTGGGATTTGGCTGCCGGAGAGTAGGAAAGTCGTTTGACTTCATAGAAAGTGAAAAGGAGCAGGAGGTTCCGTGCGCTCTCCCTTCCGCCGTGTGTGGCTCCAGTGGGGAGACCCCAGGATGGCTGCCCACAACCCCCACCCCTCGGCTGGGAAGCACAGAGGCTCTCCCCAGCACAGGCATGGCAGGGAGGAGCGTCGTTGCTGCGGTGGTCTGAGAGAAACAAACAATCCAAAAACTCTGCAAATTTTCCTTTTCCTTTTGTGTTCCAAGTAGTTCCAGTTCTCCTCTTTGCTTTTCCAGTTTACCCAGCATTTTGGGTCGGGGTGGTGCAGTTCTCTTCCTCTGTTCCTTTCACTGCCCCCCCCACCCTTTCCCTTTTTATAATTTCTTTCCGCTTTTGTTTTCTTACAAATTGAAACAGAGATGGCTGGTTAATTTTTAGCCTCCACTCAGCTACGCCCAATTTACTGCCGCCTTTGAAACCTAAACGGGCGGCACTCTGTGATTAAGCAAGGCAGAAGTGTGTTTACATTATGCCCAACCAACTTGTAATGAGAGGGCTACCAAACCTTTTTCTCTGTGTATGTGTGTGTGTGTTTTTTTTTCCTTTCCACCATTCCGGTATTTTTTTCCCCCTTGTTTCCCTTCTTTCTCTCTTTATGCAAATGTAACAGAATGTGGCTTAACTTCAACTCTGGTGAATGTTCTTTCCCGCAAGTGTGTGTGTGTGTCTTCCTTCCTGTTCATTCATAAAAAAGAAAAGCAACTCACTTTTCTGCTGTGGTCACTCCCTTGCCTGTTTGGGAAGTTGGGAGGAGTGGTATGACTTAATCCAGAGATGAAATTTTGGGGAGCTTTTAGCATTGCGTCAGGAAGGTAACCTTTACTAGGATTGGCACTGATGGTTTATATGTTGGACAACTCTGGGGAGGAAAAGGTGGTGTTGGAGGCCTCTCTCCTTACTCAGTCACATTCTCTCTCATTCTGAGAGGTGGCTTTGGTGGTTGGTTGGAGGCAGTGGACAACCCCTGCCCCCCTTGCCCTGGCCCCCGAAGCCATTGCTCCCTCCATGGATCTTTCTAGGCCTACACCTGGCCCCCTGTGACTATCGTGACCCCTCATGAAGAATGCCTAACTGCCAGTCCTCTCCTCTGTTCGTCCTTTTTCTTTCTGGAAATGAGAGACTAAAGAAAAATTTGAAAAGTTATCCTCTCATTCTCTGTCTACACAGCAAGTTAGAGTGGGGAGGGTGTGTGCCTGGTGGTGCTGGAGGTAGCTTTGGGGGAGCTTGGAGCCTTGAGTTTGTGTCTGTCAGATAGATCTTCTGCAAGGGGATTCGGTATCTTCTGATTTCAGAACTAGGGCCTCTGAGATGGAAATCAGTACTCATCTTTCTCTGGCTTCCTCCTACCCTGCTCTCTAGCTAGATCCCTGTAGCCGAGCTGTTTCCCTTTCCTCTTTTATTTTAGGCCAAATTCTTGACTGCTGCCAGCACGGGGCTGAGGTAGGATGAAGTGTGTGTGATGAAGGAGACCGTTTGTGGCCAGCCTCCTGGCTCCTGGACTAACCAGGCAGGTGTCGGGAGAAGGGAGGCATCCCCGCCCACCCCCCAGCTATAATGAGATCACTTGCCCAGGAATATGAGCGAATTCATGCCCCATCGAATGCGACCGCAGCCATTTCTGTCCCGGCTGAGGTCCAGTTCCTTGACAAAAGCTGAGTGGAGAACTGAGGACATTTTTAAATAATTCATCTCTACTCCGGCTCCCTGGACTCCAGATAGTTTCAACGAAGGTAGGATTTCTTGCTGGAATTGCTTTAATTCAGACGTGCCTCACTGCAGAAGCAGGGGTGAGTCGTTGCAGCACGGGCCACCCGTGGGCCTGGGGTAGATGGTCTCAAGAATGCGAGGAGCAGGCACGGCTTTGCCCTCAAGCCACCCCAATGTGCTAGAAGATGTCTTCTCCTGGCTAATTCCCCAGACAGCATCGATGTGACAGCACAGCCTTCTCCATGCCCGTGCACTCCGACGTCCTCAGCAGGCCGCCCCTTGTTCCTTCCCCGCCCTGGAACCTGGGAGTGGGGGCTAGGGTGGCAAGGGCTCAGACAAGAGTTGCCGTGGATTCTAAAAGAAGTCCTTTTCTTCCCTTAAAACTGGGCCGAAGGATCAGCCTGGGCTGAGCTGGTGGTGCTGGGTGTGACGACAAGTGAATTTGACACGGTGCAAAGCGTGAGGGCACTGCTTTACCTCCACGTGCCGTCGTCATCCGTGGCCCTTGCGTGCTCTTATTTTGCCCCACATGAAGCTTCGAGAGGAGCCATGGTTGGGGAGGGAATCTAGGACGTGTGTGTGATGTCTGGAGCTGCACTCCCAGTGTGCGGCGTCCAAAAGACCGCCCAGAGTGTGTTACGGCCTCCATGAGGGTTAGCCTTCCTGCTGGGAAGGAGTCTCGCCATGTGTTTGTCCCATTTAGGAGGGGACATTGAGGCAGCTCAGGATCAGAGAGCACTGTCATGAGGAGGAAAAGTGTATCCCTGATGATGTCCTTCCATCCAAAGAGGTTGCCCTAAGGCAGGCGGTCGAAGATAGGCTGGGAGCGCGGGTCCAGGAGGCCTCTGCTTGTGTGGGGAAGGATGGCTGTGCTGGTCTGGGAGTGCTGCTAGACTCTTTCCAAACCTTCCACGGGGCCCTGAAGGTGAACTGGTATCTTCAGACCTGCCCTAACCTAGGCTTCGGCCCTAGGAAATAGAAAAATCTGGGCGCCTGGCTGGCTCTGCTGGTAGAGCATGTGCCTCTTGATCCCGGGTTGTGAGTTCAAGCCCCACGTTGGGTGGAGAGATTGCTTAAAAATTAAAAAGAAAATCTGAAAGTAATAAAATGCTTTACTGAATGGAAATGGCAGTGGAGGCCCGTGAAGTCCAGATATTCGGGTGGTGGTTCTTTCCTTTATCTCCACTTTTTCATTATGGAGAAATTCACATGTAGAAGGAGCCCCCTTCACCGGTGCCAGTAGTTTGCCAACTTACGGCCAGTCTCGACTCATCCATACCCCCCACTGCCCACCCACGCTGTGTCGTTTAGAAGAAAATCCAGGCATTGTAGCTTTTCGTCTGTAAATATATCTGCGCACATCTCTAAAGATAAGGAGTTGTGAAGAACATAACTGCAATATCACTGTCACACCTAAAAATAATTTCTTTAGTTTCTTTAGTTTGGTCGGGCTAGTCCGTGTTTACATTTCCCTAATCATCTGATTTTGTTGGTTTCTCTAGGTCAGGATCAGAATCGGAATCAGGTGCACACAGGGGTGTCTGGCTGGCTCAGTCGGTAGAACATGCGACTCTTGATCTCAGGGTCGTGAGTCCAAGCCCCATGTTGGGCGTAGAGCTCTAAAAAAAAAAAAAAAAAAAATCAGGTGCACACATTGCAATGGGTCGATAGGTCTTTCAAGACTCATAACCTCTAGGTGGTCCTCCTCCTCCATCTTGGTTTCTTTTCCGGCAGTTTTTGGGTTGTTGCTATTGAAGGACCTGGGTCATTTGTCCTGTAGGGTTTCTCTGTCTGGACTCCACAGCCTGTGCTCCTTTGGGTTGTTCAGGGCAGTGCTCTGAAAGGAGATTCTGCCTCCCTCCTCACTTCCAGGTCCTGGGACGGCTGGACCTTACCCAGCACAGGAAATGGATTAGCACCTAAGGAATTGTCTAAGTGAACTTTTACAAGTGCACGGTCACCCTTCTCAGGTATTAAAGTCCCCTGGTTTTTGCTCTCTGCTTCAGAGCTCAGGGCTTTGCAGTGAGCACTGGTTTTCAGGTCCGAGGGAGGACTCCTCATCTGGGTCCCTCCCTGGTGGTAGAGGGCATCGTTCGGCCATGTTAGCCCTGCCAAGATGCAGCCGATGCCAGCAATGCCCCAAAGTCTTCGCTGGACGCTCGGCCCATCTGGTGGCTCTGGTGCCAGTGCATGGGAGGGGCCGGAGGAGCACCAGCCGTGCTCTTGGGGGACTAACTCCTAGCATGGCCCCTGTGCCACCTCACCCACGGCCTCCTTTTTCAAGGCCCAGAAATGCCACTGGTCTGCGTCTTTGAGGCAACACCATCTGGTGCCAGGGCTAGCGGAGACCGCAGGGCCCAGGAACCAGATTCATATGATTCGCAAGATCTACGGATCATCTTTTAACCCAACGTAATGTCCCCTTTAGAACATCCTGGAGGAGAGGTCGGTTTTGTGCAAAGGTCAACTTCGGTCGTAAAATTCTTCTGTTCGTCCAACCCCGAGAATGGTTAAAGGGATGAAAGCAGCTAACACGTACAGATACAGGCACAGAGCGGGCAGGCAGGGGCTCATAGCTGCCGCAATCACGGCTGTTAGGACTTCGTGCGCCCAAGGCTGCCTCCCTATCACCTTCACCTGCCAGTCTCATTTCTGGTAAGGGACGATGCAGGTGAGAGCTAAGTTTTCTATAACATGGCAGCCTCGCAGATGCTGAAGCCCACTCTCATGGTTCCTTTCCACCCATCTCCCCAGGAAGCTGTCCTTTCTCCAGGCCAAACATTGCCGGTCCCTCCTGCCTCCCGCACCGGACGCAGCTCCTCGAGCCCTTGCCATTTTGGTCACCACTCCCTGGAGGCCCTCTTAAACTGGAGCATTTGGTATGGAACACAGAAACTCGAGGCTCAATCAGATCCCATGGTAGCCACAGGATTTTCAGGGCCTTCCAGCTCCGTAATTTGTGGGGCCCAGTGCAAAATGAAGGTGCGGGGCTCCTGGTGCAAAATGATTAGGGACTGCAGTGTGACAACAGTGAGAACATTAAAACCAAGCATGGGGCGTGTGTGACTGTCCAGGTTGCACACCTGTAAAGCCGACCCAGGCCACCCGTGCTCTGTTAATGTGACAGGGGATGCCTTGCTTGTCGGGATGGAAGGGTGATGGGGGCTCAGGCTAGCCTCAAGAGGGGATGTGACCCCAAAGAGGAGATCAGAAATGCCCAGAGCCAGTCCTTTGGCTTGGCCTCATCCTAGGACTCCCTTGACCATCTGCTCCTGTCCCCTTTGTCCATAGCCTATCTGCCCAACCGGTCAGGGGTCCGCACTGGCCGTGATGCACAGGGGTCTTGGTGGAGTGCCCACTCTGCTGGCTGAGTTGGAAGCTGTAGCTCAAGGGAAAAAAAGACTCAACCCTTGTCTGAGCTTGAACCAGCAGAGGCGGGCTGTGAATAAGCCGGAGGGGACCTGGATGCCTGAGCACGGTGACCAGCTGTGCTCCACCACCCACCCAGAGGAGACAGGCCCACTCTGCAGCGGGAGGGCTGGGCCTCAGATACGCAAAAGGACTTCCTGAGGATTCTGTTTACTTTTTGGCACTGCCACAGGGTGGTCGAATTTCCTTTATTCATGAAATACGCACTTGGTGAACCTACTGTGAGCAAGGCCCTTCGAAGAATGAGAGATTCCTGCATGCAGCTGGCAGGGTTTGGGTGAGGGCCTCATGATGACTTCTAGAAGCGCTGTCCTGTAGGCGTGAATGTGCAGTGATCCATGCTGGAGGGGAGGGAAGACCTGCTCAGGCTTCACCAGGGGCCGTGGGGAGGGAGGCAGGGCCCATCTCTGCCACTTTCTAGTGTTGCACAGACCCGGGGACGCCGGGGAAGGGTGGGCCAGAGGGGCGGAGGGCCGTGCCATGGTCCCCCCTGTTCTGGTGTCCTGTGGCAGCTGTGCAGAGAGGGCCCAGCTGAGCATCCCCTCTTCTGCCCAAGGAAGAGGGTGGCTCTCTCCCCACTCCTTTCTCTCTTTGCCCCGTCGGTCCCACCCCCCTCCCCTGTCTCAGGAGCTGCCACGCTTCAGTTAGTTTATCCTTCAGTGTC
Organism: Phoca vitulina; assembly: GCF_004348235.1. Lineage (NCBI taxonomy): Eukaryota > Metazoa > Chordata > Mammalia > Carnivora > Phocidae > Phoca > Phoca vitulina. The sequence continues at coordinate 2,569,908 of NW_022589792.1, forward strand.
CGATTCAGAAGTCCTTTCAAAGGCCCGAGCCGTGTCAGCGCGGTGCTCGCACAAAAGGCCTCTTTGATTTCTTGTTTGTTTTCATTTGCCAGTGGAGGGGGAGGGGGCTGGAGAGAAAGAGCTTCTGGGTTTTAAAATTTTTATTTGGGTTGCTTCATTCTCAGAGGGGTTGGTTCCCTGGAACTCCTTCCTGAGTTGGGGGCTTGGAAGGCGATGATGGGCGGTCTTCTGGGGAGAGGGCTGACGGGGGATGTGGGGGCTGCCCCCACCAAGCAAGAGGGGGAAGGGTGGGGGTTAGGATATGGTCGTTGGTTCACCTTCAAACATTCCGTGCTAGGCCCCAGGGTGGGAAGGGTCAGGTTAGAGCCCACTGCTTGGGTAGGGAAAGGTCTGACGTGCCTGGCACCAAAGGACATTCCCGTGTTAGCTGTGGACATCCTAGTAGAGGCCTCGGCACAGCTGTACGATTTGAGCAGTCCTGAACCTTGACTTTGCCATTTTCCCTTTAGTGTCCCAGATTCCCTCTTGGATGAGAAGGGAGTGGGGATCCTTCTAGCATGCACATTCCTCGGAAATTCTAAGTGTCTTCAAATACAGGCTGGGGCTCCCCACTCTCTGTCAGGGAATGAAATGGAGGGGTGACAAGTCTACCCAGCAGCCTGGCGTCCTGTTGCCTACAGGCCTGGGACAAGCCCCCGTCCTCCCAGGCTTGCTCTCTCACTCCCCCCCGCTCCAAACCCCACCCCATACCTCTTGTCTCTCCGTGATGGCTGGTTTGTGAGGCGCTGCAGCCATGGGTGCCCCTCCCAGAGGACATGGCCCATGGCTCCTGGAGGACTTTGAGGACAGGGAGCTGAGGCTGCAAGGAGACAGAGGGCTGCCCTCGCCAGCGGTTTGGGACTAGAGGCACCCAGACTGGTGCCTGTCGGGGTGCATACTTTAAGCACATTTGGGTGCGTCCCAGCATGCAGTAAGAAGAGGTGCAGCCCATCGGTTGCTGTGCCTGTGTGGAGGCCTGACTGCCACGGCTCAGGAAGGGAGTGCTGGAGAGTGAGGCTTGGGCAGGTGGTCACGGGCGTCAGCAACGGGGAAGTGTGCCCACTGGGTGAGGGGGCTCCGCAGGGCCTGGTTGGCAGACGGGAGGAGGAGGCTGGGGGGCTGAGAGATAGATAAATATAGCTGATGGCATTTCTGATGATAGGTTTTTCTTGGCACCAAGGGCACCGTGGAAAACAGCACGACAAACGCCGGCCCCACAGGCCGCTGTCGCCATTTTAAGCATGTTTGAGCCGAGGGGTTGCTGGCATTAGAAGAGGGTCCCAGCAGGCAGAGGGGCTGCGGCAGGGAGGTTTGGCTGGACAGGGCCTCACCCCCTGGGTGCCTGTGTTTTTTACTTTGTCCGTATGGGTATCTACTAACTGATTTTCTGGCCCTTTGGGGATTAAAAAATATTTTGGGGTTGCTCTTTGTGGGCTTGTCTCCCAAGTGACTTACCCCCCCCCCCCCAGCCACTGTGGCCTATCTATTGGTGTGTGTGTGTGAGGGGGTATTCTGGCTCTTGTCCTCACTTTTGATGTCTTAATGATGACCTGGCATGCTACTGCCCCAGGTCAGGGCCATTGTTCACTGTTATTTGGGGGACATCCAATAACTTAAGGGGCACCCATTTGTTCAGGCTCCCAACAACTTCTTGTTCCCTGTCCAATGGAGGAAGGGGCACACCCCTGCTCTCCCTCCCCTGCCTTAATTCTGTTTTTTCCATCAAAGGCCCAGTTATGGCTAAGGCACCATGCTGAGTCCTGTCTGTGTGTTAACCACCCAAATTCTCACACCGATTCTGGTTTTAAATCTGTGCTCCTGGCTGAACGTGTTTGTGCTGAGGTGACTCACAGCGGTCTCTGTGTGCAGTGGGGGGATCAGTGAATCAGACCCAGGGGGCCTGGGAGTCTTCCTGGAAGATGACCTGTTTGAACCACTAACCCCATCTTGAAAGACAGTGAGGAATTACCTCGTTTTTGTCAGCTGGCTGAGCCTTTTCAGCCGCCAGAAGCTGATTCCCTCCTCACAATGGTTGAGTGATACAGGCAGGGCAGGTATTACTATCCCTGGGCCCGTACAGAGACGGGAGCCCAAGTACAGAGATGTCAAGGCACTCAGGTCACAAGATGAGTTTCCGGCAGAAGGACCCCAGGATCCAGGTCACTGAGCACTTCCACCTGTGGGCCTTGCTGCTCCTTGAACTTCATGGGGATTGCTGGCCTTGGCAGAGTCTCAGAGGAGAAAGCTGTGTGGGCCCCCATGGTCTCCCTTGCTCTCTAGGAGCTGAGACGGTGGGGCTGGAGCCTAGCCTGTGGCTCAGCTCAAGGGCTCCCCCAGCTGCTGAGCACATGGGGTGGAGACAGTGATCGGGCACCTGGCCTGTCCTTGACACTGGCCTCCCCACCAGCTGGCCCCCTGCCTCCGACCTGAGAGGTAGCACGATTCGGGTCGGGTCAGGTCCACTGAATGTCTTCACCCTGCCGTGGCCAGCTCGGCTTCTTGGCACCCCTCCCTGGAGTATGGGGAAGGGCAGGTAGAGTGGGGAGGAAGTCCAGGCCTGGGGCCAGGCGGCCTGATCCTTGCTCTGTCACGCCCTTTTCCTGGGAGTCTGCTTGGAATCAATGTTTGAAATAAAAATGAATGTAATTATCCTAATTAACCAGATGATTGCTGGAAGTTTTGCAGTAATCTTCTCTACATTGTCTCTTATGCTCCCTCACATAAACTCTTGCCCTTACCCCTTTCTTAAAGTTTGAAAACTTTGGGTCTGTGTACATAAAAACTCTCCCAACGTGTGGAGGGGTGGGGCTGTAGGGAGAGGCTAGCCCATACTAGAGATTTTCCTGTTTCTGTGGCTAGTGAGAGAGGGACATAACCTCTTAACCACTGACAACAGCTCCGGTAGAGCAGTTTCCCAACCACGGCACTGTTGGCTTTCGGGCCAGGCCATTCTGTGTCGTGGAGACCGTCCTGTGTGTTGTGGGCTGGTTAACATCTCTGGCCTCCACCTGCTAGATGTCAGTTGCAACACCCCACCCCAGGTGTGACAACCAAAATATCTCCAGACATTTCCATGGAGAGAGAATGGCCCCAGCTGAGAGCCTCTGGCCTGGAAGAAACAGAGGGATTCAGACAGAACATTGCCCACATTTACTTCTTGCCTCTCCTCTCAGTCGCATGGCAGTAGAACCTCTGAGCCCCGGCTGTTCCCCTGCATGTCCTATGCCATTTTCCCTTTCTGGGCAGCAGGAGCCTGGGCTGAAGCAATCTGGGGGCTCCTCTCCCTCATGAGAATCAGGAGCCCATCTAAGAGTCTCCTCCCGAATGTCCCTCCTAATATCTTGCATCGGGGTCTCTCTGTGTGCTGGGGCTGCTCATTTGGGGACTAGAGCAGGGGATCTGCAATTCAGCTGACCCAGGCCTATGTGACAAGCTAGTGGCGCTGTCAGGGCCATCCCAGACCCCGAAGAGCAGCAGACATTTGTTTCTGCAGCGTGGGATGCAGAGACCAGAAGTGTCGCCTGAGCCTCAGCACTACTCTTTTTAAATGATGTATTTGATTTTTTTTTATTACAGTAGTAAAACACACTCTCTAAAAAATTCAAACAATAGAGAAATGAAAGAGACAGACAACCTCTCCAAACAACCCTCCTGCGCCAGAGAGAAACTCACTTCCCTGATCTGTGTAGGTTCTTCTAATTTTTTTCATTAATTCGTAGATCAAATAACTTAAAAATGGAGATACCTATTTTAGGAGCAGATGGTATGTTTGGGCTAATTGAATCGGGTCCAGGGAGTGCCACTGTGGTCTTGACTTTTCCCATGCCCTGCCCATTCCACCCATGTCCCCCATCACCCCATGTGTGGAGCCGACGTCCTTGTCCTCTCGCCGAGGTGACAGTTTTTGCTTGTCCTTCCTGGGGGCTGGGTGACCAGTAGAATGTGCGTTAGTGTCTGAGCAGCCAAGATCCTGTCGAGGGGCATTTCTCCTGGCTATATAACCCGGATGGTGGCAGTCAGGGCCTGAGCCCCGCCCACGCTGAGACCCCCCGCCAAAGGCGCAGCCACCGTGGGAGTGGGGGTGTGGCTGGGGCATGAGGGAAGGAGGGGCCGCTGAGAAGTGGCCTGCTTGGCCCCAGCCTCTCCTCTCTGGAGCCAGCCTCCCAGCTCTTTCCTGGAGGGCCAGAGTGAGCCTCTGCATGGGGTAGACTCTTTGTCAACTAGCCTGGCATCCTAGAGGCTTTTCTAGACCCTACGGGCTCCTTCCAGGGTTGGTGGCGGCTGCTGCTTTTTTCCTTTCTTAAAATGTGGGGTGGGGGCGCCTGGGTGGCTCAGTTGGTTAAGCATCTGCCTTCCGCTCAGGTCATGATCCTGGAGTCTAGGGACTGTGTCCTGGGTCAGGCTCCCTGCTCGGTGAGTTTGCTTCTCCCTCTGCTCCTCCTCCCCACCCCCGCCGGCTTGTGCTCTCTCTCTCGCTCTCTCGCTTTCTCTCTCTCAAATAAATAAATAAATAAAGTCTTTAAAAAAAATGGGGGGTGAAGTGTGCCTCAGCCTTCTGGGATTTATCCCATCATAATTCTTGGTGTTGGGCTTAAAGATACGGCAGAGAGAAGAGTGTTCTCTCCAGGCCAGGGGCAGGGACAAGACTGGGAGAAGGAATCTGGAGAGAGCTTTCCGGCTGGGTCAGCTGGTCTAGGGGAAGCTGCAGATGACAGCCGGGAGTAGGGTGACACCTGGTGACTCTTCTGGAGTGGGCGGAGTGTGCAGAGATATCAGGAGATCCCTGGAGGCGGCCTGCAGGAGGCTGACTGAGTGCAGCCTTTGAGGAGTGTGTCCTTATTATGCCTGCAGATTATATCCCCATTAGCGCATAATTATTATATAATGGGTGTTATTGCATAATGGCAGTTATATAACACGTGGCCCAGAATACAGGGTGTGTGTGTGTGTGTGTGTGTGTGTGTAATAAGTGTATATTCTCTGGCTATAAATAGCTGCCAGCCCTGCATTGAATCTGTGGTCACACCAGAGCCACCTTATAAATACCCGGCACTGGGCTATAAATTTCTGAGTGGTGACGTAGGCAGACATGGTACCTAGTTAGGAGGTGGTGGGAGGGACCTGCAGCCCCACCCGGCCACATGACATCACTGTTTCCATAGTAATAAGAACGCTCCCTGGGGGACCAAGCAAAGAGAGGCCTTTAAAGGGAGGAGGCAAATGGTTAGAAAGCTGGACAGGGGGTATTGTGCCTGGGACTGAGCATGGTGGGGTTCCCTGGTTGGAGGGCTGCAAGGGTGAGACAGGCTCTCTACCCTTAGGTGTTCAACCAGTGCCAGGGCAGGAAACTCCATTTTCTTTCATCTCTTCTTTAGAGGGTCTCAGGGCCCCTCCTTGTGTGTAGCAGGTTGGGCGAGACTGCTGCCTGTTAGGAAGAATGGGGGAGCCCATGGTCTCTCTCCATTCTTCCCTCTCCCAGGTGACCTCTTCATGGCTCTGGGGCCACTAGCTGAAGGGGAGCTGAACATGGGCAAACCAGAACTCTGCACTCCAGTCATGTCCTCCCCAGGGCGGGACTGCTTCCCTACCAGAGGTTTTAGGCCAATTTTGGCCTTAGTAATATAAGAAGTATGTGAGTAATTTGGAGCGTGTCTCAGAGAGCCTTTTGGAAGTCATGGCACTGGGAGATGGCGCCTGGGAAGACACAGGAGACAGGGATAATATTTTGGCCCCAGAAGAAGCTCTGGGGTGGGATGTCATGTATTTCGGTGTATGAGACGTAGTTTCCTATTGGGTGGTAAAGAGCTACTCTTCACATTCCTGAGGAAGAAATCTGTTTGTTGGCAGGTGGCGGGATTGAGGTTAGTTGGGAGGAAGGAAGGGTGGGTGACCAACTTGTCACAGTATGACCAGTATTTTTTTGGTTTCAGCACTAGAAGTCCCTTGTCCCAGGAAATCCCTCTGTCCCTCGCACACCAGGACGGTTGGTCACCCTAGAACAGTGGTTTTAACCAGGGGTGACTTCGACTTCCAGGGAACATTTGGCAATGTCTATAGATACGTGGTTCTTACAACCGAGGGAGGATGCTGTTGGCATCTAGCGAGTTGGGGCTTGTGCACGGGATAGTCCCTCAACAAGGAATCATCTGGCTCCAGACATCACTAGGTGGTGAGGCTGAGAAGCCCTGCCGGGGGGGGGGGGGG
>NW_022589792.1:2576250-2706211 GCF_004348235.1 Phoca vitulina
GGGGGGGGGGGGGGGGGGGGGGGGGGGGGGGGGGGGGGGGGGCGGTCAGGGAGAGAGTAAGCCGAGCTTCTGTGCCTCTCCTCAAGACAGCCCTTTCCTCTGCCAGCGGAGAGCCCCCGCCCCGCCTCCTCTCTGCATTTCTTGTAGCTCTATTTCCTGTGCTTTTGCTTGGTTATATGTAGGGCTCTAGGGCTGGGAGACTTTTTCTAGGGAATCATGGGGCTTCTGAGAGGGTTTTTCCCCTCTCAAAGCTCAGAGGCTTTTACAGCTAAGACAGTGCTGAGTGTAAGCCCTTGCTAGGCAGCCTGGTGCTGGCGTGGATCTTTTGCCTGTTATTACAAAAGAACAATAATGGAGAGATCACTAAACGGCAATCCCTTATTGCCGATCAAAGAGTTTCCAAGAGGCAAAAGCTGCCTGCTTCCCTCGCCTTTCAGGCAAGCACTTCCCGTGTAGACCCGAGCAGGCCGCTGTGGCTGCTGGCCCAAGGGGTCCCCCCAGTGTACCGGGTCCAGGGCCAGAACTTGTTTCCTCAGCAGCCCACTCCCAGACCCGGCAACTAGGGCAGGACTCTGCCACTCAAAAGAGACTTTACCAGTGGAACAGATGAGGGAGCTGCATCCTATTCTGGCATGTGGAGTTCACAGGATCTGGTTTACCCGATGTCGTTTGTAGCAGATTGCATTTTGCGTGTGTACAGGGAAGGTAATCCGGAGAGTTTAGCACCTTCTTTCTCACCTGTGTTGAGTGCCTGTTTAGTTTACTACCTGGCTGTAGTTTACTTGGTGCCCTCTGGCCCTGACCACACGCATGGTGGGGCCAGTTGGGTCATTGTTTCTGCTGGGAGGGGGCCCACAGACGATGACCAATATGGTGGTTCGCTGGTCTGGTCTGCACCGGGTAGTTGGCCAGAACGGGAGGATCAGCTGGGCTGCAGGCTGCCCCTCATGTGTGTGGAGCTCAACTTTTGAGTTTGGACCTGGGATCGAGATAGCTAATGAGCATGGACTGGGGAGGCAGGGCCCACAAGTCTGCAAGCAAGGCCCTGCCTGCTGCGCCAAGGGGAACTCTGTGGGGAGCAGTGCTGGCTTCAAACACAAAGGCCACTGCTCCATGGAGTAGTAATCCTCAGGGTATTGCCAGCCCGAGAATATGGCCAAATGAGAGGCCCCTGCCCCGAGGATGGGCCAGATTTCTCTCACTTATTTATGGTATTGTGGTTTATAAAGTGGGCCCGGCACACAGATCTCTGGGCACGGTTTCAAATACAAGCATTTCTTTTAAATTAAACAACACACACACACACACACACACACACACACACACACACGCACGCCTGGTCTGTTTAAGCCATGCTGCTGCCTAGGAGTGTTCGGCCACGTGGGTCAGTAACTGAGGATGATGGTCCTGAAGCCACCATTTAATATTACATTTTGTAACTGAGAGATTCATTAATATAATTACTCAGATGCCAGCCTGGCTTGGCAGGGTCTCTTGAATTGTGTTCCTCTCCAACAAAGCGCTCTGGCTGCAGGGATCCCCTGGTGTGCCAGAGCCCCACTCGCTGGTGTGTGGACTGTGGGCAGAGGCATGTGTTGGCCTCCTTGGCACACCCTCTCTGGGAGAGGCTGCATGATCCCATAGTGGCAAGTCCTGCCTTTGTGTCTCATTAGGAGACAGGCACCTCTGGAGAGTCTACGGCAGAAGTGAACAGTCAGCCAGGCGAAGCCCCATTTGAATGCAAGTTCGACCCTGGGCTCGGCTGGTGGCTAGGTAATTTTGTTTCCCTGTGACACTTTGCATTTAATTTTGTAGGTTTTTCTGCTTCTGGAATCTTGGAACTAGGACTATGTTTTATCTGCCTTCGCATCTGTCTCTTGCCCAGTGTATAGTCTTGTACAATCCCAAAACCCATTTTGAAAATGACACAAAGGCACGGAATGGCATAAAAATCAGAAAAGGGGCTGGTGAAAGAAGGGAGTGAAGGCAGGGGATAGCAGCCAGTGTGCCGAGTCGGCATCATGAGGGGAGACTTCTGACAGATGAGGAGTGGTAGGAGCTTCTGGAGGGCTGGAAGGAATGTGGCGGGCAAGTGAGAAGCTGTGGGTTAATGGGTTGAAAGAGACTTAGTTCTCAAAAAAAATTTTTTTTTCTGCTTTATGGCAGTTGAGGTGTCAGGAAGATAGGGAAAGAGCAGCCCTCTTCCTGGCCCCCTCCTTCCCCTGGCCCTTTGTTAGAGGGGCCACAGCTGGGTGGGCCCCCGGCCCTGGTTCAGCCTGCCCCCACCCCCAGGCCTTCTCTCTTTTCTCTCTGGCCGGCCCTGCAAGACCAGAAGGGGTGCCCCCCTTCTGGCCTTACAGCAAGCACATGGTCCCCGGAGTCCATGTCCTCTACTGAGGCAGCCTGTGGGGCTGCCCAGCTCACCCGTGACAGGATCTCCTCCCCTGTCAGATCCTCTCCACCCTGCTAACCTACTAGATGCCCCGTAGCATGCGTTGGGAAGATGCAGCCCCGAGTGTTGTGCATGGAGCATCAGGCATACGGATTGTTTGCCTTTGGCTCAGAGGCACCCCCTGCCCTGCCCCCCTCTTCTTTCCTCAGAAGCCCTGGCCTCCAGGCCCCTTGTGTGGATGCAGACTCATGGCTGGCTCTTCCAGCCCTCTCTTTCCTGGAGACCCCTCTGGCCCTGGCCTCCCCGGTCCAAGATGGCTGCCGTCCCCCAGCTGGTACATGTGCACCCAGCTCTGGTGGCTGGATGTGGTTCTTAACAATAAATTATTAAAGGAATGTGAACAGTGTGTTTCTCACACACTGGCTGAGCCGATCCCAAAGTCTGTTCTACCCGCTGCTGCCCCTTTGCTTATCTCAGACTTCAGAGTTGGTCCCATTAGTTTTTGAGATTTTAGATTCCCAGCTCTCCCCTCTCCACCTTAAGCTCCTCCAGCCAGCCACTTCCTCCCTGGCCCTGAACCTCTTTTCTCTGGCCCCACGTGCCTGCTCATTACTTTCTTGAAGACCACTTTCCTTTCCAAAGTCCCCCGTGTCCAGTAGAAAAGCGGCCCTAGTGCCCAGTTGCGGGAGTGTGGCGTGCTGCAGCGTGACCGTGGTTTGGGGGTGTCACCCTCCTTCTTGCTCTGTGTCGTTTGGCGTAGAGTCCACTCGAGCAGGAAATTTCCATGTGAACACCGATGGACCCGCAGGGCTGTGGTTTCCCATTGCCTCATGATGTTCTTCTACGATGTAGGGCGACGGTCGCATACACATAGTCGCTCATCTGTCCACTGTTTTAAAAAAGGTATTTTTCTGATTACAAGACTAGTGCACATTCATCATAAAAACACCAAATAAGTACAAAGTCTTGGGGGGGGTGTCAATAAAAATTATCAACATTCTGCGACTTATATAACCACCTTTTGTTGCATTTTTGTACCTATTCATGTGCATATTTAATTTTTTAAAAATTGGAGTTTATGATACTAACACTTCTGGGTGCTACTTTTAAAATTTAATGCCACCGTGTATTCTACCCCATCACGATTTTTCAAAAACTAAATTTTGATGGTTTAACATCTTTTCCTAGTGCATTTCCCCTAATTCTCAATGTTTCTAATGACTTCTATTCCCTTTTCATTTTGGAAATGAGAAATTACCTTTTATGGGGCGCCTGTGTGGCTCAGTTGGTTAAGTGACTCTCGATTTTGGCTCGGGTCATGATCTCAAGGTCATGAGATTGAGCCCTATGTTGGGCACTGGGCATGGAGCCTGCTTGGGATTCTCTCTCTCCCTCTGCAACCACCTCCACTCACCCTCGCTCTCTAAATAAATAAACAAATGAATGAAATTACCTTTTATTATTAATGTAATAGGTGCTTATTTAAAAAAATACAGGGGTGCCTGGCTGGCTTAGTCGGAAGAGTGTGAGACTCTTGACCTCGGGGACATGAGTTCACGCCCCACATGGGATGTAGAGATTAATTAAATAAATAAAAGTTAAAAAAATACAAACATGCCTTTTAAATGGCTGCATGAGACTTCAGCATGCAAGAGTTGATGTCATCCCTCATCTGTGAAGAAGCCTTTACGTTGTACATTCTGCTGGGATGGACATTCTGATGCACCAAGCTCGGTAGCTATGTGTATGAACTTCAGACAAGACTTCCTAGCAGTTGAATCACCAGGCAAAGGGTACAGGCTCTTCTGAAGATGCTTCATATGGATTGTTAAATTGCTGTCTGGAAATCTGGCTCCTGCAGACGATGCGTGAGGGTTTTTCTGTCCGCATCCTCAGCTGTACCCCGTTCATGCCACCCAGAGCCCCAGAAAGACACTCCCATCACTTACACACATCACACACACATCATGTACATATTACATCGGGATGCCCCTTTTTAAAAAAATTGAAGTACAATCTACCCTGCAGTGTGGGGCTTGAACTCACAACCCCAAGATCAAGAGTTGCATGCTCTACCGACTGGGCCAGCCAGGCATCCCCAAATGCACTTTTTATGAGCCCACCCTCCCATCCCCGTCATAGCTGTATGTTTGTTGCATCAGCTCCCATGTCCCCAAAGGACACATGCTGTCGTCCATGGTAAGAGCTACTCGTGGACGTCACCCCAGGCCTCGCTCTGTTAGCTCTGCTGGCACGGGAGGGGTCCTCAGAGTTCTGGCGTGGCGGTGTCGGTTCCCTTGGGCCAGGAACTGGCAAGGGAGCCCTGGGACTGCCTGGCAGTGAGCAGGAGCTGGACACAGCATCTGCATGGTGGCAGCCCCCCCAGCGCCCCCGTTGAGGTGCAGGCCCTGAGAGCTCCCGAAGAAGCAGCTGCTGCTGACCCCTGAGGCCAGCCCCGCCGTCTGCTGTCAGGACCCCGGGCCTGCCTGGGGAGATGCATCCCTCCTGTGACTGGAGGGGAGGCTAAGGGAGGGCCAGGCCCTCACCCTGGGCTCTGGACTCTACCCTCACTCACACACAAACACGTACATCCTGTGCCCCAGAGATGGCATCCCCGGGGGCCACACGGGCCGGGACACACAGCCCCTTGTGCCCTACCCCAGAGCCAGGACCGTCCCACAGGTCTCCAGAGGCATGCGTGTATGAGCGTGTTCTCCTCAGGCTCCGTCCCCACTGCTTCCTGCTGCGGGCCCCTGCCTCTGCGTGTGCACACATGTGTGTTCACTAACCTTGAACCCAGGCCTTGTGTCACGTTCTACATCTCTTTGGCCCATCGAGGCGACAGCATCTCAGACCTCTGGCAGCTCTTGTCCCCCAGCCCTTCTGCGGGGCGCTCCATCTCGCCCAGAGCCTGACTGTCCTCCGGCACTGCCAGGTAGGAGCTGCGCCCTGAGGCCCAGCGGGAGGCCTGTGAGGCGCAGCCGTGGAGAGCGTCGTGGACAGGGAGAGGCCTGTCCACAGAAGCCGCGCTTCCCTCCTCCTCTTGTGGCAGCAGCCATGACGCGCCAGTGCCAGGCATCCCGTGCCTCCAGGGCCCTTGGCCGTGCCATCGTGGGTGGCCTGCGTGTTTATGAACTTCGTCCGTTCTTTTCCTCTGCAAGTGTTCAGCATGTGTTACCCTGGGAGTTTCTGTGCGTGTGTGTCTGAGTGTCAGGACGTGGGTGTCTGTGTATGAGCGTGGGTTGGAGTGTGTGTGTAAATGTCAGTGCGAATCACACCCTGGGGACATGAGGGGAAATGTTGAGGGTCACGAGGTTCCAACTGTTGTTGCTCCCATGAGGACACGAGGCCCAAGGAGAGTGCAGTCATCTGCCCCCACCCCCCATCACTCGGTGAGTACCCAGGTCACCCAGAGCCAGTGGACTCCAGGCCCTGCGCCCCTTCGGCCCGGAGCGAGTGTCTGCATAGACTGTGTGCGCACTTGCCACAAAGTGTCAGGCCCTCCCTGCCTGCTCAGCAGCTGAGCAGCTCCTTTCTAGGGCTCTTTGTGAACCTGCCTCGCTATTAATCTACCTGTTAGTAAAAGAGATTACAATTGCCGTAATTACAGGGCGCTATGGCTCCACCGTCAGGAGCAGGGCTGAGTGAGAGGCGAGGGGTGGAGGGAGTCCAGCCCCACAGGAAGCTGCTATTAAAAGCCCCATGTTTTGATACGGCACAGGGACAACAGCCCTTCCCCGGGGGAGGCTCATACGGTGGGGGGGGGGGGGGGGGCTGGGTTCCCACTGTGGGCTCTGGCATGACACAGGAAGTTAACAGGGCTGAGGACGGGGAGGGCCCCCAGGCACCCTGACCTCAGGGGCCCCATGCTGAAGGCACAGGCCTTTGCAGGCATAGACACAGTGGCACTTGTCAGGAGGGGGCTGACAAGTTCCGAAGGGGCTCCGCAGCCACCAGCCCCCCACAGATTTGTGTGGACACCCAGAAGCACCTGGTCTGTGTCAGCCCAGAGCCGTGTGTGACCTGCTCGTAGCAGAGGACACAGGTGATCATAGAGCACAGAGGCTCTCAGTGGGGTGTGTGTGTGTCTGTGTGTGTGTGTGTGTGAGAGAGAGAGAGAGAGACAGAGAGACAGAGAGACAGAGAGATTCTATCCCCAGGGGACTTCTGGCAATGATGTCTGGAGACATTTTTGGTCGTCACTACCAGGGGGGAGTATCACTACTGGCATCTAGCGGGCTGAGGCCAGGGATGCTGCTAACTGTCCTACCGTGAACAGTATAGCCGCCCAGAGCAGAGAATGATCCTGTCCCAATGTCAGAGGTGTCAGGGTGGGGAACCCGGGACAGAGCAGAGGAAAGGGATGGCAATGGGCAAGTCAGACCAGAGGAAGGCCCCGAGGACTCCCTGGTGTTACAATGGGAGACCTCAGCAAGTCTGTCCCTAGGTGGGAGTGGGAGAGAGCAGGCATCCCAAGCCAACAACCCCAGTGTGGTGACCCCTGGTGGGTGTCAGGGGACCACAGGCTGTGGATGTTTCTGTCCATTCCCCTCCCCCCATTTTCTGGCAGCAAGAGCTGGACACAGATTGGGGCACTTGCCCTTTCTCACTGCCCGCCTGCCCATGTCCTCATTGCCTCCCAAGGTGCCTGGGAGTGAGGCGCTCAGACCTTCTCCCTCTGTTGGAGCCTCACAGGCCCCTCTGGGTGGGAGGAGTTGGGAGGAAGGCATGCAGGGATGGCAAGGGCTTTGTGCCCTCCTGCTCCCATCTTGCAGGGACATCAGACACACCCTGGCTTCTCCAGAATGCACATCTGGCCCAGCTGCTACTCTGAGGCACAGAGCAGAGCACGCAGAGGCCTTACCAGTAAACCCAAGTTTGCTCCCTTCTAGATGGGCACAGGAAGCCTTCCTCCATGAGAGGAGCACTGCTCCCCCCCTCCACTCTTGTTTCCACTTTTCCTTTCCAGCTTTGGTCCCCTGCAAGGTGCTCCTTGGGAGAGAGGACAGGATGGTCGAATAGGAGGTGCGGCAGGAAGTGACCTGCGGGGCTGAGCGAGGGGGCTGTGGGCACTACTCAGTCCCATGTCTTAGGGTATGCGCACTGCTTGTGAGCAGGGCCGGGCTGTGTGCAGAGTGGCTTCTGATGCCCTCTCAGCCCTCTGGTCACCGAGTCTCTGTTATTCCGCAGACAAAGCGCCAAGATTTTCGGCTGTTGTGAATTCTGTGTTTCACACCGAGTCCCTAATAGTGGAGTCACTTTGCCTCCCCCCTCCCTTTTTTTGCCTTGACAGCTCCAACCTTATAATTTTACCTTCTCCCGTCTCGTAATCGCTCCTTTTCTTCCCTCTCCCCTTCCTGGGGTTTTTGCTACTCATCTCTGGGAACCCCCTTTAGGAGGGATCACTCCTGACAAGAGGGGAGGGGCTTCCTGTCAAACATTGGGAGTTGATGTTTTGTTTGGTAAAATGTCTGTAAATAGGCTGTGAGGCATTAATTCTACACGGATCCCTGTGCACTAGAGCGTCTTTTTGTGTCTGTGCACATCCCCATGCGTGTGAGTGTCAGGAGTAGAGAAAAAGGGAAGAGAAGGGGAAGGAGGAGAGAGGAGACGGATGGCTTCTGGGGGTCCCAGTTCTCTTCCTTCTGGGACATTGTCTTGGCCTAAATCACGAGCCCTGATCAGGAGAGGGCCCAAGGCCCAAACCCTTTAAGGGCCAAGGAGAACATCCGAAAAGAAGCCGCTGTGTACCACCATGGTTCTGGGCTGGCTGTTCAGAGTGTTGGGATGGGACAGTGGGCCTGTAAATCCAGGGATCTGGGACTCTGAGGCCCTGAGAGCTGGGTCATGGAGGGAACTATTCCTCCTGCCCAGCATCAGCTGGTCACCTTAGATTCTCTGGAACAATGTTGGTCTTCCACCCATAAATGGGAGCCCGTTATTCCCTGGACATGAGGCTGTCTCTTAGGTAATTGTCTGCAAAGCCACTCCCTGTGCTTTTTTTGTTTGTTTTTTAAGTTAATTGATTGATTTAAAAAAATTTTTTTTTAAGATTTTATTTATTTATTTTACAGAGAGAGAGGGAACACAAGCAGGGGGCGTGGGAGAGGGAGAAGCAGGCTTCCCACCGAGCAGGGAGCCTGACGCAGGGCTCGATCCCAGGATCCCAGGATCCCGGGATCATGACCTGAGCTGAAGGCAGACGCTTAACGACTGAGCCACCCAGGTGCCCCCCCAAATTTTTTTTAAAAGTAACCTCCACCCCTAGCATGAGGCTCAAACTCATGACCCTGAGCCCGAGAGTCGCATGCTCTACCAACTGAGGCAGCCAGCCCCCTTTGTCTGCCTTTTTTTTTTTTTTAACTAAAACTTCTTGTTGCCTTAGATCGGCCCCTTTTAAGCTTCAGGTGGCTTACGTATCCCAGGATTTGACTTACAGCAATCTCACTAAAAACCCTGGTGGACTTGACTTTACGAACTCAGCCACATCCGTTTTCCCGCCATCAGCCTTCCAGACCACGGAATACTCTCTCTCTTTCAGCTGCTCCTCAGCTGACACCCTCCCTGAATCCATTTTGAGTTGCTCTTCCCCGTCCCCGTTAGAAAATGTCGGCTCCGACTGCACCATGCTCGCCAACAAAGGTGCAGAACGATTTTGGCTGCTTCGTCCAGGAAATAAATTCCTCTTCGGTGCCAGAAGCCATTGAGTGGTGCCATGTGTTGAGCTCCAGGCCCAGCACCATGGGCAGGGCTGTTGCTCCAGGCGAGGAGGGTGGAAGCACGGGATCAGGAGGCACTGGGGATGAGAGCCGTCCTGCCCACACATCCCTCGTGCCTTAGTCAAGGACCCAACAACCTGCCACTTGGCCTGTTCTCTCAGGCCTGGCTTTCCATCTGCAATTGCCTGTGGTCTGGTTGGTCCCCGGACCCATGGTAAGACTGGCCCCCTCTCTGCCCTGTGGCATGCAGCCTCCTTTCTTTCCAGCTACCTTGCCCAGGTTCTCTGGCTCCGTCTGCCTTGTAAAGGTTGGTTTCCCCAGAGTTTGCCCACTCTCCTCTTCTCTCCTTATAATTGGTGAAGCTGTCAGTGCCACTGAGCCCCATCTCACCGAAGCCCACGACAGTCCCATGAACTACACACGGTTCTAATCCTCGAGTTATGCTTGGGAGCCCCATGGACAGAAGAACCTTGCTGGAGGCCATGCAGTAGGGAGCGGCAGCCCGGGGCTTGGCCCCTCCACACACATCTGCCCCCCACCGCTGATCCCCCTGGCTCATCTCAGGACTGATTTCTCCAAACTCTTTTCCAGCTCCTGGGCCAACAGCCAGTTGATAGAGTATCCATAGTGACCTCACAACACTCCCTGCTCCTCCCTTTTCTATCCATTCCATTCCTGGCTTGGTTGGGGTTGTCACCAGCTACCCAAGCTTGGGAGCCCGCACAACTGAATCACCGTGGCTCTATGGTGTCTCTCAATCCCTGCCTCTTCACCACCATCGTTACTTTCCAAATTCTGCTTCTTCTCCTCTCTTCCAGATTTGGTTTTTATTGGGATATAATTCACATAATAAAAGTCACTATTTTAAAGTGCACGAGTCAGGGGTGCCTGGCTGGCTCAGTCGGAAGAGTGTGTGGCTCTTGATCTCAGGGGTTGTGAGTTCCAGCCCTACGTGGGGTTAGAGGTTACTTAAAAATAAAATCTTAAAAAAAATAAAGTGTACGATTCAGTGGCATTTAGTGCATTCAGTGTTGTGCAGCCACCACCTCTGTCTAGTTCCAGAGCATTCTCATCACTCCCGCCCAAACCCCATACCCATGAGCAGTTGGTCCCAACTCCTCCTTCCTCCCAGCCCCTGGCAACCACTGGTCAGCTTGCTGTCTCCATGGATTTGCCTGTTCTGGACATTTCATATCAATGGGTCAGACTTTTGTGTAGCCTTTTATCCGTAGCTTCTTTCACTGAACGTCCTGTCGTTGGAGCTCCTCCATGTTGCAGCGCGGATCACTTCATTACTTTTTCTGGCCAAATAGTATTCCACTGTGGATCTACCACATCTCTTTAATCCATTCTTCTGTTGATGGACATTTGGGTTGTTTCCCCTTTGGGGCGATTGTGAACAGTGCTGCTGTGAACATGTGTGTACAAGTAGTTTACGTGGACGTATGTTTTTGATTCTCTTGAGTATATCCCGAGGAGGGGAATTATTCTCTCCTGTAGAGTTTTGTGACCACCCTCGAATGGGCAGCTGGTCATACCATCTCCCAGAGGTGCCTCCTGCTTAGCTGGGCACCCGGAATTTCTCAGTCTAGCCTCTGCTGATGGTTCCAGCATCATCTCCCCTCACACCCCCTGGCGCCGTGTTCCAGCAAACGGAGCTCTCTGCCGGCCCTGAGCGTGCTGTGCTGGTCCCTGCCTCTGAGCTTCTCCTGTTCCTGTTTCTCTCCATGGACCTTTCTCTTTCCGCCTTTGTCCAAACACTACTATCTTTCACACCTGGCTGGCCCAGTCAGTAGAGCATGCAACTCTTGATCTTGGGGTTGTGAGTTCAAGCCCCAGCTCAGCTCTCACCGCGCCTCCCACTTGGTGCAGCCTTCTCCTACCTCACTTCTTACCCCAGAGCCTGGCCCTCCTTCTTTGGGAGGCCCTGCATTTTATTCATTATGTACCCAGCTTCCAACTGCAGGGGACGTTGCCCAGGGCAGCTTCTCTGGTTCTGTATTCATGGGCATTTGGCAGGTAATAGGTGCTTAACAAACATAGTAAACGGATTAGATGGACAGTAAGGCACTGTGTGCACTTTCCCTGCCTGTCGCAGGGCTGTAGGTGAGCCACCTGGCTGTCCCCGCAGACGCACACATGAACGTACTCCTGCGCTGTGCCTCCCATCGCCTTCTGGGCCCCCTCACGTTTGCTTCTCCGTGGCCTCCCAGGAGCAATTGGAGGAAGCGCAGAGGACAGGAGTCCAGGAGCCCAGGGGTGATTCGGAGGGAATCCAGCCCCCTTTTGCCCAAATAGGTGAACAGCAAGTCACATGTGACCCGGTTTCTCACTGTTCCTCGCTCCTCCTCTAAGCACAGAGGGGTTGTTCTCTCCTTCCATCCAAACCAGCCCATCTAGAGGTGGTCCCAGAGTGGCCTCCATGGCCCAGTGTTGTCGGCTAGCCTCGAGCGCCCCGTGTCCCCCCACTCCCCCTCTTACCCTCTTACCCTGGGACCTTCCCCAGGCCAGGGCAGGGGTCGAGCAGAGGAGCCAGGAGGCAGCTGCCCCAGACTTGGGTGGATGCTGTGCCTTGGATCCCAGATCCCGTCACAGAAGGTGGGACTGAGGCGGTCCCACCGGGTGTAAATGACATTGCCTGGCCCCTGCCCCAGCCCCACCCAGGGTCTGCCAGGTGGCCCAGGTGGGTGGGCAGCAAAGGGAGCACAGCACCACCCCAGCCACCCCACTGCAGGCCCAGGGAGGAGTAGGGGTGCACTCACTCAGGGTAAGAGAAGGGTGGATGCTGCCTGCACCTGAGGGGGTCTGCCTCAATCAGCAGTCAGGTAGGGCCACCCTTCACCTCTTGTCTTCCCCCCCCCCCGCCCCCACTGGATCCTACCCCGTCCTTTCCTAGCTGGGGGTCTAGCTCTAGTCAGCCAGCCACACTCGGGCAGGTTCCCCTGGCAAGCTGGACGCCTAGCGGCCCCGCTCCTGGCAACTCTCTGGCTTCCTAGGCGAAGCCTGGCCCTCCTCCTCCTCCGCCTCCCTCCTCAGCCCTCTTCTCTCCCTGGGCCTCTTCCCCACGTGGCTCATTACAACTCCAGTTGTTCAGGTCCTGACCTCAAGAGCCTTCCCTATTGACCCCTGACCAGCGATACTAATCTGTGTCAACAGGCCCCAGGGGTTAAAGAAACACAACCGGCAAGCTGCCTCCTTAGCAGGTGCCTGGAGGGGGCAGGGTGGCTCCTGGGAGCGCGGCTGCCGGAAAGGAGCTTACGCGGCACCGCCCCCTCCCCACTTCACTCCGCCTCCTGCTCCCCCTTTCCTGCTTGCTGGGATTCTCTTCTTCCTCTGCAGACCCCCTCCAGCCCACGGTCACCTCCTGTCTGCCACCACTTCCCTTCTGTCTTTCCTTTGCTCTCCACTCTGCCCTCGCGTCCACGTGGTGCTGCCCTTATGTCCCCCCCCCCCCGCCCCACCTGCACTCCTCCCCCCGCCCATTTTCCATCCCAGTCAGGATCCTCCCACTTAGCCGGCGGTTCTCACACCGGAGCCACCATCAGAATCCCCTGGCGGGCTTGATACGACGCAGATCCTTGGGCCTGCCCCGAGGGCATCTGCATTTCCAGCTAGTTCCCGAGTGCTGCCGGTCCTCCGGGCTGCCCCCCCCCAACCCCACCTGCACCTTTATCTCCAGGGATGGAGCCATCCTTGGGAGACTGAGGAGGCAAACTTCTGGCCAACCTCGGTGGGAAGCTCAGTTGGGAGTCCTCCTGATGGGGCACAAACCCCCGCTGAGCAATTGCTGTATTCCCAGAGCACAGGGGTGGGTCACCTGGTGATAATGCGGGAGCTGGGGTGCCAGCCTGGCTCAGTCAGTAGAGCACTCGACTCTTGATCTTGGGGTCATGAGTTTGAGCCCCACGTTGGGTGTAGAGATTACTTAAAAAAAAAAAAAAAAAAAAGGAAAGGAAAGAAAAAGATACTGCAGGGGCTGCCGGGTGGGACCCACCACGTATTCTTGGGAGTCATGCAAGGGAGCATCCCCTGACCCACACTGCTGGGGGCCATGTCAGGGTGAGGGACCACCCTCCTGACTTAGACAAGACAGTCTGGGTCCTCTCGGAGAAACAGTCGTGTGGCACATGTGTCCCCTTTCTTGGAATGAGCCTAAAGTTCTGCTTATAACGTGCCCTTACCCCTACCCCTTAATGGAACCCTAGGCTGTCTCAGGCCAGCCTCCATTGCTCTGTGCTGCAGGGCCTCCCAACTCTCTCTCTCTCTCTCTCTCTCTCTCTCTCTCTCTCTCTCACACACACACACACACACACACACACACACACACACTGGAGGAGGGAGAATGCTGGGCTCAGGGACGTTGACCTTTGTCATTGTCCTGTATGGCCCTGGCACCTGGGAGTCAGTATTCCCATGTTGCCCTCATCCTGATCACAGCAAGATGGAAACCCAGAAAGAAGAAACCCCACAGGGCTGGAGTTCTCCTGCCTTGTCCTTTGTCCCTGTTTTGAGCTGTTGTTACTGCCCCTGGTCGCCCATCTTAACACGACCTCTCCTTCCGTGGGGGCCACAGTCACAGGCTGCCCCTTCCACTGGGTGCCCACACATCTGACAGGGATGGCCCCAGGACGTGCTGAGCAGGGTGCTGGTGGGACTCCAGCAGGGAGAGGCCACCAAAGGCCTCGTGTGCTTGGGTGGGCTTGACAACATTTTGCGGGGGTCTTTCTTGCTGGCTGAGATGCTGGTAGGCCCAGGAAATCCAGCTGGGGTCACGCTGGCTCGTGGGGCACCCCATGGATTCTCCCACTTTCCTTAGTGCTCTTATTCTCTTGTGACTTTCTATTCTGTCCCCCACTCCCCCAGACCCCTCCTTCCCTTCTTCCTCTTGGCTGTGGCTCCCTGGCAAGGCTGGGGAGAAATAGACAAACTCTTCAAAAAAAATTTTTTTTAAGTTTCCCAAACTTTTCCAGATGCCAAGAAGAGGCCAGAGAAACCCTGCAACTGCGGGGCTGAGGGAGGGGCGTGTTCTAAGGCCTCCCCCGGCAAAAGGACGGAAACTAGGGGAGCGGGGTGACTTTGGTGCCTCAGACAGTCCACCTGAAGGTCAGGGGGCTGCTTTGCCATCCCCAACAGCCCCCCCCCCCCCCGGTCCTCACTGAAAACCCCCAGCCTGTGTGGGGAGGCAGAAACAGAGGATAATGTCTGTAGGGCTCCTAGGAAGTGCAGCATCACATTGCAAAGGAAGTGACTTCTGGGGTTCATAAGGATTGAATTTGGGACAGAACATCCCCCCAGGAGCTGAGAAGGGGGTAACCTGGCCCCAAGGGCTCCCTCGCCTGTAGTCTGGGGCCTGATATGAGAACCCACTACTGCTGGAGCCAGGGGTGGGGGGACAGACAGGAGGGGGTGGTGTCTGGGGACAGTGCAGACACCACTGTCCTCTCCCGGTTGCACCCATAAGGGATGCTGCCCCCACCTCTGCCGTTCTGTCCATCCACTCCCTGGACACCTCCTAAAACAAAGGCCTCTTTGTGGTCCTGGCCCACTGGCCTGCTGCCAGCCACATTCTTTGCGTGTTTCCTGAGCATGGATCCCAGCTCAGTGGTCAGCTCCTCCCCCATTGGCCCAACTCCTCGGGGCTCAGAGCAGTCCCCTCTCTGCTGCCCTGCCCAGGGTCCTCCCACAGCTCCCATCCCTCCTGTCAACAGATCTGGGCTGAGACGGGAGAGCCCGAGCCCGAGGAGCTCGGCCTCTGGGCCTGAGGAGCTCTCAGAAGCAAGTAGATTCCATCCGTCCTGGCTCTGACCTATCCCAGCCAGTTCCCCCGAGCCTTGATGTTCTCATCGGTGAAAATGGGGGAAAATAACTACCCCATGGGACTGTTGGGCAGATTAAATGTCTCCCAAACACCCAGCTCCTGCCTGCCACACAGTGGCTGCACCAAGTAACTGGAGCTCCCCGCTTCGGACCTGCACCCCGGGGTGGGGCGTTGGGGGCTGGTGGTGACTTTGGTGGATGGCTAAGGAGCTCAGGGAGTCTCTAGAGCCTTGAGCCGGACGTTTCCTACAGTCCTGTGGGAGGGAGACCCAGAACCTAAGGCCTACTCCTAGGGGAGTCCTTCCCCTCCTCCGGGACAGAGCTAGGTCCTTAGCAAGTGGCCTTCCTGCTTCCTGTGCCCCCTTGCCCCTCCTGGCACCCACCTCAATCTGGAACAGCTCTGGGGTGCACTGTCTGGGTGAGAAATGGGGCGGGGCAGGGGCTAGGTCTCTGAATAAAGGGACCTGGGGAGGGTGAAGGCAGGGAGCCCCAAGGAGGGACCGCTGGACTTTTAGGAGTAGAACACTTTGGAAAGTCGGCGGATACATCCCCTGTCACCTCCAGTCACCAGTTACTCATGGTCACACACGGTCCTAATGAAGTCCTAGATTGCTGCTCTGCCCCCCCTTGTTAAAAAAATGTTCATAATTTGGAAAGAAAAGAAGCTTTTTACAAGCTGGCGGCTCTAGGGAACTTTCCGTCGGGTTCTTTCTGGCCTCGTGATGGGTGGGGCCCACTTTTCCCTTCCCCTCTCGTGCTCTCCTAATAATCCCCCTTCCCCAGCCCCACCAAACACACATACTCTTTAGGCGACCTACAGCCAGCTGTCACCCCAAGAAGGCTGAAGGAAGGCTGAGGACCTGTCTGTGCTCTCCTGGGCCCCAGCCAAGGCCCAGCACCACCTCCCCTGCCTGCAGAGGTCTCTGACACGGACCTAGAGTCCTCAGATAGCAGCTCTTCCCAGAATCTGCCCCAGGACCCAGCCCTGCATGCCCTCCCCCAGGGCTTACCCCCCCTCTCCTGTTGAGTGAGGGTCCCCCGAGTCCTCCCGGAGTCCTGGGGCCCCTACAGGGAGGAGGCGAGAGGTGCTGAGCTCACCGCCTCGGCATCTGCCCTCCCCCTCTCTGGTGCGAGGGCCGGCCGCACTCCCGCCAGCGCCTCGCTCCCTAATAGCTTTTTAAGTCCAACCACATGTGTCTGCGGAGCAAGGAGCCGCCCCTCGCAGGGCCTCGGCTCCCCTCCCTCGCCCGAGACCACCCTCCACTCGAAGCAGCCTCGGGGCTGGGGGAGGGGGTCTGCCTCCCGAGAGCCCATCTGCTCGCTGCCGGCCCAGCTGAGCAAGAAGGGCCGTGGAGACGGCTGAGTGCTCGGGTCTCTCTCAGGAGTGTTATGTGAGGAGACCTGCCCTGAGGCTCCACTGGGCTCAGGGTCCCCCAGCCTCCCTTCCGGGTTCCCTGTAGCAGCAAGGAGGGGCCCGCCGTCTGGGTTTGGGGGCCTGAAGTGGGCGGCTAGGAGGTGGGTGAGGAGCTCTGACCTCCTCTTAGGGCCTCCCCAGCCATGGCTTTGTGCCAGCACCTCTCTCCTGCACCCGGCCCCACTGTGGTGACCCCATGATCGCCCCTCTGACTTGTACACGTGTGGCTCCCTGTGCGTGTGAGTGGTCTGTGGGGAGGCCTGTGGGGTGCGGTTTCGCAGAAGGGGAGTGAGGGCTGAGAACCAACGGGCAGGCAGGCCTGGGGTCCTAATGAGAAAATTGCTTCCAGCCAGGGAGCCCTGCTCTGCGGCTGAAATTGCATCCAGCCCGAGCCAACTCTGTTGCCGCAGTCCCGCCCTTCGGAAGGAGGTGGGGGTGCAGCCCGGGGCAGGGGGAGGAGCGGGGCTTGCACACGACTCAACCAACCCCCCCCAACACCTTGGAGAGAGTCTTCTGCTTCTTGGGGAGGAGGGGACTCCAGTGAGCTCCAGGGCCAGGCTTGGCTCAGGACCCTACTGCTTGATCCTTGGGAGGCAGATGCGGGAGAGGGGACTGAGAGATTCTCCTCTCCCTTCTGCCCAGTTCCACCGAATCTGTGGAGCTCCCACTGCCTGTGGAGGTTCTCAGAGAGGTGGACCCATTTACATTACAGGCTTACTGAGGAAGGGTGTGAGGAGCGCTTTGTTTCCACAGAGGTCCTGTGTGCAAGTTTGTCCACCTGGAGTAATTTGAAATTCAGCTTCTCCTGAATACTTAGGGCCCCGCCCCTCCTGCCTGTGTCTGCACTTGGGGGGGGGGGCAGTGCCTGCACCCCAGGCTAGGGGACCCAGTCGGTGAAAGGCCAGCTTGGCTTGCTTCTGTTACTCACTCGGGCCTTTCCCGAGAACCACCTACGGGAATAGCAGAAACAAGGCCACGAAGCCAGCCCTGCTTCTGAGGAAAGCTGGTAACTACCATTCAGCTGCCAGTTGGCCCCATGGATTAACCAGCCTCGGGCGTGCCCTTGCCCTGCCCCAGTGAACCAGAAGGTCCACCTTCTGGTTACCTATGGGAAAGACCCATCCCACTCCTGGGAAAATACTTTCCTCACCTGGGGCTCTGGTCTCTGCTGCCGCTTTGCTTATAGACTCGGGATCACCTGTTTCCTAGATTTTTGACGTGGTGGTTAGGGAGGAGGCTTGTGGGGTCCGAGAGAGAGAGAGAATGGGCCACATCGAAGTGCTCAGCTGCCCTTGCCACCTGAGGTGAACCTGACCATGGGATTGCTCCCCAGAGAGGCAGCCGGTCACCCTGGACCTTCCTGCGCCCCCAACCCCCTGGGTGGGGCCTCACCCGGCACTGGCAAGTTGTAAAGACTGTGCAGAGCAGGGAGTGAGCAGGAGTGCTTGGAGGGAGGGAAGAAGGCAGGAGGAAGGAAACAACCCCATTGTCATCCCCCAAATTACTGGCTGGGATGGCAGGGGAGGAGGCGGAAAGCCGACATTGTTTACTTAATTAAAAGTAAACAACAATTTGCCGCTGCCAGCCTCCCATTAGCTGTGTGCCGAGCCCTACGAGCTGGGGACTCGGCTTTCGCTCCCGCCAAGCCTGGCTCCTTTCACCACACCCCCAGCCTGGGCTCCCCCAGGGCCCTGAGCCCTTCCCTTGGTTCTGCCTTTCTTGGGCTGAGCAGAGGAAGCAAGCTAAAACCAGTAGTGTCTCAGCATCCTCCGGGGTGGGATAAGAGTGTCAAGAAACTGTCATTTGGCAAGTCACTGTGGGGTGAGAGACCCCTGCGGGTGTACACTGTTACGCCAGGTTGTGCTCCAGCAGGGCGGGGCAGGGGACACCACCTGGCCAGGTTAGCTAGATGTCTGGCTCACTGGGGAGGTGGTCCCGCTCCTTCCCTCCCCACCTGAGTCCCCAGTCTGTACTACCTGGAGGCCCGGACCTCTCTGCCCCACCTCCCCCTTTTTTCCTTTTCCCTTTTAGCCGCTTATAAACATCCTTCTCCCATCTTTTTGGCTCTGCTCCCAGAAGGGGGCTGTTCAAGGCTGCAGGAGGGCTAGGGAGAGAGGCAAGCACCCTGGGCCTGTGGGGAGAAGGGCTGCTGGAACTGAGTCCCCCCACCCCTGCCAGGACAGCCACAGGTGACCCCAGGAACAGGGGAGGGGAGTTGGTCTGGGTTAGGCCTGACCTAGGGCTCAGCTAGGGTAGGATGGTGAGGAGGTTGTGCATTGATTTCTGCTGGCCTCCAGGGGCTGAGCAGGGTACCTTGCCAGAGGCCCCAGGCAAGTCCCCACCTCTCCTGTGGGCTCCGCCCCCCCCCTCAGCGATGTTGAGCTCAGGCTGCAGGTCTGGCCCAGGGCATGACTTTGGCTCATGACTTTAACCGTGACAGCTTTCCCTTCCCCTGTTGGAGGTGGGGGCTAAGTCATTTCCCAGTCGCTGTCAGGCTCTGGCCAGATTCGTAAGGTGGGGAGAATATCTCAGGGAAAAAAAAAAAAAGCCAACCTGAGACACTTGGGAAGCCAAGCGACTGGGATTTAAGCCCAAAGGGGGAGAGGTGAGGCAAGGCACCGGTAGTAAATACATGAGCCTCGAGTCTCGGTTTGTATCTTGTGCCCCAGAGCGGTGGGTCCCACCAGGCTGATTCTTCCCCCAGGGGACATTTGGCAATGGCGGAGACATTTTTAGTTCTCACAACTGAGGGGGCGTGATGCTACTGGCATCTAGTGGGTGGAGGCCAGAGATGCTCAAATCCTGCAGTGTGCAGGACGGCCCCACCACAGAGAATGGTCCATGGGGTAGGGGTTGAGAACCCTGGTCTGGAATTCGGCCCTCCAAGAAGATTTAGACACCTACCCTCTCTCTCCAGGAGCCATCCTGCCCCACCTCTCTCCTCCCCCAACATTTGCATCCTTTCATCTTCCTCTTCCCCCATCAGGATTCACACATCCACATGCGTGCACACATGCTCACAGCTCCCGGGATTCACACACATCAGGGTTTTCACATGCACTCACACACACAGAAAAATCTGGGAAGTCTGTCCCATGCTTAATTGAATTAAAGGACTGGGGTTTGGCAGGACATTGTGTATCTGAGCTGCAGCTTCTTACAGCCGTTTCAGCCCCGGACAGGAGGCTCCCTGCGATTCCAGCTGCCGCTGCTCCTCTCCCCTCTTTCCGTCCCCCACTTTCCAAGCTGGAGGACGGGGAAGGGCCAGGTCAGCGACATGATGCTCCTCCTCCCTTCTCTCACTGCTTTGCTTTGTGGTACTGCTGGTAGGAGGCCGGGGCCTCCTGAAAAACAGGTATCCCCCACGCATGAGGCCAGGGGACTGTCTGGAGCAGACCAGTCCAGGCCAGTCCCTCATTCCAGGTTTTCTGCTGCCCATGCATGGGTTGGGAGGTCGAGGGTGCCGCTGGTTGGAAAAGGGATGCACTTCTTGGCCTAGTGTAAAGCCATCCAGCTCTGCCTGAGAGGCCTGAGGGCTCCGGGGAGGCTGCACCCCTGCTCTCATGGGCAGAGGGCACACAGTGCTTGGGGGATTGCCATCCCTCAGGTCCCTTCCCCAACCTGAGCCGGTTCGGTGGGACAGGGGATGGGGGTGTGCTGCGGGGCATAGGGGATGCTTTTCAGTGTCTCTTCCCTCCCACTGCTGCCAGGATCCCTCTGCAGCCTCTGCTTTGACAGGCTCTGGAGGTGGGTCTGTTCTCAGTCCCCCCTTTACAACCCCATTCTAGCCCCTCCTTGGGGAACAGAAGGAGCTCAGGCCCTGCCTCTCATCTGAGGATGACCCCGGTGCGAGAGCCCAGCCCTCACTTTGAGGAAGCTCTGCACGAGCCACCTCTAGCCCAGAGCCCCAGGCTATTGGAAAGGTCCTCTATCTAGAATGGGTACAGGAGATGCCCTGGGCCTCACTGTGGGCGGGAAGGGCGTGGTCAGCCAGCCTGTGCCTCCTGGGGCGCCATCTTCTAGCATGTGCCACCCTCTCTGGCCATGCCTTTGTGGGGGGCCTGCTGCGTGCAGAATCTGCCCCCCACAACCCCTCAGCTTAAGAGCAGCCTGGGCTAATCGCGCTAATGGCTGGTAGTGCCAGCGTCCAGAAGGCCCATTGGAGGGCCCAGCCCAACCCCGCCCCATATGTGTGACCCCTGGTGTTTGGACAAGGCCGGGGGTAGGGAGCAGTGCTTCCCCCTCCACCTCAAAACCCTCCACCACTGGGCTACTCCACTGGCTGGCAGAAGGAGTGGAAGAAGAATTGGGGGGCCAGAGAAGCCGCCAGACCCAGTGCGGAGCCCTGAGAAGCGATCTGCACGGTCCAGGGTCGGGAGGGGGGGTGGGGGGAGCAGGCCTCACCTCGGCTAACCTCCCTGACGAACAAAGGGGCCTTTCTCCACACCCGCCTGGGAGGGTGTGCCTGCCCGACGGCTGCCGCCACTGCAGAGAGCGCTGTTGTTTTCTTCTTCTCCTTGACTTTTCTCCATTTCTCTCCCTCTCCTTGGTTCCTGATCTCTGACTTTAGTCTCCATTTTTAACTTTTTGAGAGGGGCGAGGGGGAGGGGCGGGGAGGAAATCTTCCTCTTCAAGCGTTTATCAAGTGCAAGGGGAAGGTCTGTGCTGCCAAAAGGTTGGGGCGTCGTGGGAGTGTCGGGAACAGTCGTGGGGTCACGCGGCCGCAGACTCGCCCACACCCAGAGCAGCCCCGCTCTGGGGGAGGCAGGTAGGGACCGAGAGCCACGGTGGCGCTGCGCAGGGTGGGCCCGGGCTCACTGGTTAACCCCCACAGCCATGCACCTGGCAGCGCCCCCCCCTCCCCGCTCCTCCTCGCTCGCCCATTCCCCGGCCCCCTTCCATCCGGCCCCCGCACCGCAAGCTGTTCCTAATCAATGAGAACGGGAAGCTCGGCCCTCACATCACATCACGGGATGTGCTTGGCAGCGGCAACGGCACCAACGAGAGTCGCCGCCTCGGGCAGCACAGCCCGGGGTTCGAGTGGCCTGGGTCTGCCCGGGGCCTCCTCCTTCCTGCTCAGGACTCAGGGGCGTGCAGAGGGAACCCCGGCCCTTGGAGCCCCCGGCGGGCGGCGCGCAGGTTCGCCGCCCCCGCCCCGGGCCCCGCCGCCGCCGGCGGAGGGCAGCTAGTGTTAACTCGCTGCGCCACCTAGCTACAGCGTCCGGGAATGCAGCGCGCCGGTCCGTGCGGGTGCGGCCCCGAGCCCTGCGGCCCCGCTGCTCCGGAAAGTCCCTTCTGGTCCTTCAGGGCATTGTCACTGGCGGATGTGGCACCTGCCAACCTGGAGGGTCGGTATCGTTTGGTCTCTTCAGCAGCTTAGACTGTCCCGGCCCTGAGTCTGGGTAGCTGCCTCCTACCAGGTGGCCCACCACAGTACTGAGTGCAGGTCCAAGCTTCTGGAAGATGCCCCTCAGCTGCTGTTCAGGATCACAGCAAAGCTGAAATGTAGGGTCCCGGAAGCAGACCTCCTTGCCCCATCTATGCCTCCCTTATTGTATGCTTGGCGCTTTAGAGCGTATAAAACTATCCTGTCCTCTTCTCTGTAAAAATTCCTGCTCAGGGCTCACTGTGCTGTCTAAGGGAAGCCGGCCATGTGTTGCACAGGAATGGAGAGAAGGCCTGGGAGACACACTGGGTGCCTGATAACAGCAGGTCTAGGATTTGGATCCCAGGCCCAGGGCTCCTTCTGACACCCAGAGCCATCTCATTCCCTCAGGAGGCTACCTGCCTACACAGTTTTTCAGCCCAGCCTGGGCTTTCAGTGCTGTAAGTTGGAGATTTGGAGTCAGAGGCCCAAATTCTTCATGTCTTGTCTGGGTAGCTCTGGGCAGTGGCTGCTGTAAGGTCTTTGGGGGTGGGGGGAGGGTGGGGAGCTGAGCAAGCTTGCAAGAGTGCTCCCCTGCCCTGCCCTCCACGGGGAGACTCTGCATCCTTTCTCTGGTCAGTCCAGCCCTCAGGCATGGGGATCCGTGTGTCCAGTCCTGCAGTCCCGGCCCAGCTGGGCTTTGCAGAATTAGTGGTACTGGGGTTTCCACATCAATTCCTTGGGCGTTGAGTGTCGAGGATGGACCTGCAGGAAAAATGTTCTCTTCTTTATAAGGGGAAGGTGCCAGCCACCTGGTACTTTTGTCCCTTGGGTGGTCAGTGTAGCCACAGTTGGAAGAAGGATCTAGAAGGATCTATTTAGAATCTCGTTATCCTCTTCAACTGCAGGTTACAGTAGTGAACAAAACACTGACAGGCCTTGACTCCAGAGGACTGATGCTCTAGTGGGGTGTTCCCAGTCTGGGACCCCCTGCTCTGGGAGGCCTGGTGGCCAAGTCCTTGGGGCTCTTGAGCCCTCCAGAGCCAGGGTCCCAGTCCCCCAGCCCTGGCCCAGCCAGAGAGAGGCTCCCAGTGTGGATGGGATTTGAAGGAAAGGCTACTTGGCTTCCAGCCTCCAGGCAGAAGTTCTCCACTTGGACATTTGATTATGGCATGTGTTTGTGTTCGTTGCTCTTCCATGGGCCCAAGTATGTCTCTCCCCAGAAGGCCTCCCTGGTAGAGGAGGCTCCTTTAGAGACACCAGCCTGGGTGTCAGGTGCTGCCCCTTAGGGGGCTGAGGAAATTAGAGCACCTGAGGATGGGAGGCAAGTGGCCTTGGCCTGCTCTCACCTAGGTGGGTTCTCCTTCCCCAGGCCCCCTGGATTCTCCTAAGGAGAGGGGTCAGCGGGAGGCAAGGTGGGGGTAAGACTCTGCTCATGGCCAGAAAGAGAGAGGTAACCTGGAACGCAAGGAGGCCAGGGAGCCCTGATGTTCTCCTATCCCCCCCATCTTCTGGCCAGCCTGACCCTCTTCCTGTAAGCAAGGGGGCTCCACGTGTGGGAGCTTTCCCCTGCCCAGGGCTGAGAGTGACTTTGCTCTCTGTGGGGACTCCTCCCACTTTCTTTTCCTGGTCGGTTGTTGCTTTTCTGCCTCCTCATCTTTGCCCCCCACCTCCCTTCCCCAGAACATTGCAAAGGTATATGGGTTGAGGCTCCTTGACTTGGGGCCTCTCCAGTCCCTCACCCTGATGAGTGTCCCCTATCAGGTGCCGGCAGCTGGATGCGGCCCAGCTGTGCTTATGAAGCCACTCCTGAGTATTTTTAGGGAAGTTTTCTCCCCTTCTGTTTCTTTTGTTTGTTTGTTAAGAAGTCACTTCCTCTGTCTTCCCTTTCTCTCCCTTTGCTTTCTTCCCTTTTTCCTCCCTGTTGGAACCTTCTCCTTCTCTGATTCTTTCTATTTCAGCCCTCTTGCTTTGAACCACTTTGCTTTGGTTCTGATTTTCTCTCTTGGCCTCTCCCTCTCTCTTAGTTTTCATTTTGTCTTTTTGTCATTCTCTTGTTCTGGGGTTCACTGATTCCTTCCCTCCTTTTCCCAAACTCTGAGTTGTGCCAGGCATGTCCCTCAGGTGGCCTCCAGAACTTCTGCAATGCCCCTTCTCATCCCTGGTTGGCGTTAGTGCCTGGAGGACTCTGTGCCTTTTACAAGTAATTAGACCAAGGACAAGTGTATTTGGGCGATGGGGGGAGGGTGAGGCCTGACCCTGGGAGGTGGGGACACTATTAATAGTCCTAAGAGCAGCTGGAGGTGGGGGCAGTTGTCTGGCCAGGCCTGGCCTGGGCAGCTCAAAGGGTCAGAAAGGGCAGTGCTGGAAACAGAAAGCGGGTAGGGGTTGGGGAGCAGCTCTGCATGCCCCTAGACTGGATGGGGGCACCCCCTCTGCAGGGCCCATCTTTTCTTGGCATGCTGGGTATGGAGGGCATTCTCCACTGTCAGTTTCTATCAGGTTCAGGACGGGACAGAAGCTTTAGGGGTGGGGGCCCCTTTTATGGACCCAGCTATTATATGACTCCTTGGCCCCAGGCCCTCTTGGGAACATCGGCTCCAGCTGCTGGCTGCATTGTGGCACCGGCTGGCACTCTGGGGGAGGCGGCTGGCCACCCGTGGGGCCAGCACCGCTGCTTCTGGTGTCCTCAGCTCTCTGTATCCTTAGCGCTGGGCTAGGACAGGCAGGGCCCAGGGCCAAGCACCCTCAGAATCTAGGGGCAAAAGCTTTTTCTCCCCCTTCTCTTTTGGCCTTACCCATCCCCTGGCCTTCCCTTTCATTGCCTCTCCCCCACTATTTCCAATATGGTAACCATCCCAAGGTCATTTACTGTAACCACTGACTTTGGAGAGGGACACACCTGTAGAAGGCATCCTGCTCTTTTATGTCCAGGGAAACCTGTCTGCCCCTTTTTGCAGATGGTAATGGGCCAGACCCTCAGGGAGACCCTCAGCTTGCTGGCCATGTTCTCTGGGGCAAGACACCAAAAAATAGTAATCTAGGGCATACTTAATGTGTCATAATGAGTATGCACCCCTGTGGCGGGGGGGAGCTGAGGGTTAGCCACACTTCTCTCACTGAGGCAGCCTTTGAGCAGAGCGGGAGAAGGAGGAGTAGAGTTTCAGCTAATGGCGTTGAAGGGAAATGGTGGTCCAGATGGAAGGACAGGTGACATCTATGAGTCGGGCCCTGGGCTAAGCACCTTATACCTGTTTTCTCATTTATTCCTCACCCAAGAGCCCTAGGTGGTGGGTGGCATCTGCATTTTACAGAGGAGGAAACAGCTCAGAACTTGACCAAGGTCACTTGGCTGGTAGGTTCTGGAGCCTGGACGTGAACCAAGGGAAGCCTCTTTCCACCATTGCTGGCTGTCCACCTCCATCCCCCACTGCCCTTGGTGTGCCCCCTTCACCCTCTCTGTTCTGGGGTGAGGCCTCCTTTAGAGTGGCCAAGGGCAGGCTCCAGGCAGAGGTGGGCCGGGGCCTGGGGTGTGGAGCTCCTGCCTCCCTCCGTCTCCCCAAAGGTCCCTCCCTTTGCCTCCTTCAGTAGCAGCTGCTTCACCTCCAATCCCTGTCTGATGGGAATTCTGATCTGATGGGACTTCCTACCCCCTGGGCACCTCTGGAACATCCCAGATGGTGTTACTGCAAGGCCTGGGGTCTGCTTGTTCACAGAGAGCCATGGATCACTGATGTCTGAAGTGCTGGGGGTTGGTGCTGGGTTCCCTGCAAAGGGCAGACCCAGAAGGAGCCTGCATGTCCATCCTCATCTCCCAGGGCTGCCAGACTTAACTGCTGGGAGTTAACTGCTTAACTGCTGGGCCGGACTGGGAGAGGCCCCTAACAGGCTGACTGGGCTTTTTCCCTCCATCCACCTGCTAGGTGTTGTGCTCTGCACGAGGGTGCAACCCTCCTTCTCTCCCCCATTTTGGCCACTGTTTGTCGTCTCATGGGGATGACCACCTGGGCCCCTGGTTCCCCCAGGGCTTCAGTGACCAGGCCCCATCTCTCGTTCTTCCTGGGCTGGAGGCAGTGCTAAGGAAGGTTCTCCCATCAGGTACAGGGCAGAGAACGCTGAGCAGCTCACACCAGGGGAGCACCCTGGAGGCACCAGGGCTGTTTGCCTGAGCACAGCCTTTGGAGCCCATTCTGCTGGTCTCCTGGGCACCAGATGAGCCCACTGACTTGCCTTCTCCCTTCCGGCAGTCGCACTGCTGGGCAGTGAGCCCTGCGGCAGCCAGATCTGGCCCTCATTCCTGGAGGACCACAGATGGTGCTGGTGGACGTAGCGTGGGTTGAGGTGGGAAAGGTAGTGCCACCAGGGCCAGGGGCTGAGAGTGGAAGGTCCCATCCACACGTTCCCTGTGGCCTGAGCTGTTGTCCCTGCCCCACCCTCCCTTCATGGCCTTCTTGAGCTCAGGCCACCCCCAGGGGCAGCCAGAGCAGGTCTAGAGCAGGTCTATGCAGGTGTGACTGGGCCTTTTCCCTGGCACTCAACTTGCCTCCCCTGCACAGGTGACTCAAGGTACAGGCTCAAGCCCCTTCAGGTCCATGAGTGGAGGGGGAATGAAGAAAGGAGAGATGAAGGTAATGGGGGGTGTGGAACATGTGTGCCCATCATGCCCCCAGCCGTACCCCTGCCCATATCTTCAGGGCTGTGCTTCCTGGTCATGCTCCTGTCTCCCACCATGTGGGGTTCTAGGGACAACAGAAGGCGGATAAACCTCAGGATGGCTCCAGGGCTTGTGTGCACACGCACAAGCTGGCTGGCTCATGGGGGTGGACTGCAGAGTGGAAAGAGGGAAGGAAAGATCCTAGAAGCTCCCTGGGCCTGGCCGAGGTTGAGCGCCTCCCCTCTTTGCCCTCTGGCTGCCCTGCACTCTCAAGGACTTCCTCAGTCCCAAGTCGCCTGTTTGCAGAGATGGGGAGAACCCCTCTGTGACCTGTCTCCCTAGCCCCCCATCTGTCCACCGCTCCCCTCCTCAGGGTGTCTCAGATTCTCAGACTTAGGTTTCAAGAGGCACAATAGTTACATTCTCCAGCTCTGATTGCTGCAGGCCAGGCCTCTGGCTCCCCTTGAGATTGGATTTCCAGTGCCCTGGATGCTCCGGAATCACAGAAGAGGGGGGAGACAGGTAGGGGGAGGGGAGTGCCACCCTGGGGAGTGCCAGGATCAGCTCCTGAATTGCATCAGCCCTTCAGAGGACAGCACCCCCGGAACAGAGCACATCCCCACCCTGCTTCTTGAATCTCAGACCTGGAGAGAGCCTGGGGAAGGGCAAGCAAATGGAGAACTCTGGGGGCTGTCCTCTATAGCCCCCAGAGGTCAGTGGTCCAGCAGAGCTAGAGGCGGGTGCCTCTTTGGCCCAGTGCTAAGCACTGAGCATGCAGTGCACAGTGGGACCGCAGCTCTGAATGCATCATCTCATTTTACCCCTGTGGGACGGCAGGTAATTGCTGGTGGTATGTCCAAATGCGTGCATGTTTGACTGTGCTCGCCCAAGTGTATGCATGTGTGGGTGTGGTTGAGCTGGGTCTTTCCGCTCCTCTTGGCCACCTAAGAACTCACTCTCTCAGTGATGTGCGTGGAGGCAGCCGGCCAGCAAGTTACATGTGGCCCCTTTCACAGAGAGAGTTTGTTTCGGGTGGGAGCCGAGGCAGAGCGTTCCCTGCAGCAAGCAGGAATTCCTCCTTTACCTAGTGGGAGCCATAAATATCTGCCCGTCTGTGACTGGAAATATACATACATATATATAACATGCTGTCAGTTGGGGTTCGTGTGCAACACTGGGCTCCTCCTGGCTGCTGGAGCTCCCCCTCCAGAGCTCCCATGAAGAGGCAGAGCCCTTCTGGACACACACACACACACACACACACACACACACACACAGAAACAGGCATGGTTGGGAGAGGAAAGAGAGCCTGAGAAAGGGAACGTGAAGGAGAAGGAAGGACAGAGAGAGGAGTGTGGAGCCAAGAGAGAAAAATGAGACCAGAAATGGGATTCCAAAGGGAAAGGTGAAGAGCTCAATAAAGCAAGTAGGGGGGCTTCAAGGACTGAGAAGGTGGAACTGGTGCAGGGTTGAGAAAGGCAGTACTGGGGGTGGGGGGTGGGGGAGCTTTGTGGCTATTTCAGGGGATATGGAGGAACCTAAGGAAGAGGGGCCCACACTGCCAACAGTTGGCTGAGTTTGGCCCGGGTCTGGATACTGCAGAAGGCCACAGGCCATCGATGCCGGGAGGGCGGGGGTGACTGATGATATGTGTGCAGATGAACAGACCCAGAAGCCATGCTGAGACAGAGTCCAGATCTGTCACCTGCCCTTGCATAGCCCTCCCTTCCGGAAGCCTCCATAGTGGCCAGGGTCCTCAGGCACTGCGGGCAGGTGGCCTCTGCCTTTGAGGTGTGGATCACATGAGTAGCCCAGGTGCCACGCAGAGGGCAGTCAGCAGAGCATGCTCCTGTGGGTGACATGAGCCGGCCTAACCACCGAGAGCATGGAGAATAAGCTGTGGGCTCTGAGCTCCTCTCCATCCCCAACCTGGCCCGGGCTCAGGGACCCTGATACCTGTCTGCCCAGGGCATCAAGCCCAGGCATCGGACACAGTGGCTGACTGTTTTTAGGAGGCTATATTAGATGGGCCTCATGCGAGGAAGCTTAAAACCAGGGAAGATGCTCTCTGGTCCTCAGGGCCGGGATAGAGGGAAAGGTTGAGTGGTGTCAGGGCCAAAGGGCGGTAGCAGTGCCCCTGGCTGCTCTTTCCCATCTCCAGTCTCTAGGGTGTGAAGGCAGCAGTAGTCTCTGAAGAGAGGTGCAGGCAGGGGGGTTAGGGTTGCTCTGCTGACCTTAGGGTGGCCCTGAACCGGGGGTGTGCACTTAGGGTCCCCACCGCTCTGGCAACCAGGCTGAAGAGAGCCGAGGCCAGAGAGGCTTCTAGAGGATGTGGCCCTGGAAGGCTGGGGAATCAGAGTGACAGCCTCAGGGGCGTGGGCCAGGGGAGGGTGTGGGGGGAGGATAAAAGATGGAGCTGGGCACCTGTCTGCCTTGTGCTAGCCAACACTGTCCCTGCCCCTCCACTGGCCCACAGGCCACCAGCTGGCCCATTATCCCTGGCGAGAAAGCAGACACTGGAGGGGGGCTCCCATGTGGCTGCAACTTACTCATGCAAACCCGCCGGCAGGGACTGCCAGGGGAGAGCCACCCTGTTCTGGGTCGGAGGCGAGGGGGGTGGGGGACAGCGGAGAGAGGAGCCCCCGCTGTGCAGCAGTCAGGTCTCCTCCTGTGCTGTTGGCAGGGGGCAGTGCGTGGGGCCTGTGAACAGGAGATAAAGAGTTCAGGCAGAGGGTTTTTTCTCACTAACCGTGGATTTGTATGTTTGTTCAGCTGGTGGCTCTGATAAGCCCCATTCTGCCAGATAAAAGCTGAGCAGCCATGAGGCGGGGCGTGGGGAGGGGTGTCATAAAGGGACCTTCCTCCTGTCTGTCCTGAGGCCTGGGGTTATCCCCTCCCCCAGGGAGCTCAACAGGGAAAGGGGTCAAGATGCTGGGGTGTCATGCTCCCTGGTGTGCTAGCCTGTGGTGCAGCCTCTGCTCCCAGAGGGCTGTCTAGGGTAGGCCCGGACCTTGGGGCACAGCTCCCCAAAGAGCCCAAGAAAGCTGGCTGGCTGGCTCTCTCCCCTGGGGGCGGGGGGCAGTGGTCTCCTCACCCTCCCTAGAAGCCTGTCCACCAGGGCCCGGTGGCTGTTTGGCCCTGCAGCTGCTGTATGGGCTCCTGCCAGGCCCCTGCCCCGTCTGTCCACTGGGTGGACAAGGGCCTGCCCCCATCATGTCCCTTACTGTCCTGTCAGGGCAGGGGTCCTAGTTGAGCCCCAGGGCCTGCGACTGGCCTATGGGGGCTTCAGTGCCTTTGAGCGGACCATGGTGTCCCCAGGGCCCCAGCTTTAACCCTCCCTTCCCCTTCTGCTGGGTGCCGGCCGCGAGGGTGAAGGGGGTGCTGCTAGAGCAGGGCGGTGGGGCCCTGGCTGGAGCTGCCCCTGCTGCAGGGCTGGCTCCTGAGCCTCCGAGCCTGGGTCCAGATTTCCAGCGTTTCTGCCTTTTGTCCTGGAGCTGAGCTGAGCATGCCGGGGGCCGGCGGGGGTGGCATTGTGGGGACGCTGGCTGGGCCGCCAGCCGTAAGATGGCTGCCAAGGGCTAAAATGGCTGCCAGCAGCGCCTGGAGGCGCGTGGCAGCGGGCCTCGCCCGCGCTGGATCCTCGCTCCCGCTGGCTCCTTTACATCAAGCTAATAGTAATAACAGCAATAACGTTTCGGGACAGTATCCTGGTTTAGAAGGATTTCCTGTCTATCGCGCTCTCCTGGAGCCCCATTTGTCTCTGCCGTAGTCGCTGGCCCACCTCCATCTCTTTGTCGGGTTCTCTCTCGCCTTTCTGTCCTTGCGCTGGATGTGCGCGTGCGCGCAGCTTTCTGTCTCCACCTGGCCGCGTTCAGGGGGCCTGGGACTACACCCCTGGGTGGACTCCTCTGGCTCCCGCAACTCCACGGACCCAAACCTGGAAGGCTGGTGGGGACTGAGTTGGTCCCAGGATGGGTGGGGTCAGTAGCAGGGGCCCCTGGGCAGCAGGCAGAGCCCGGAGCATGTGCCCCTCAATGGGCTCCACACGCTGGGCCTGTGGCTCTGCCCTTCCTAAGTTTTGAATGGAGGAGGGGGCAGCCCTGGGAGATGAAGCAGGCTCGGGGCACCCCGGGTCTAGGGAGGTCCTAGAGTGGACCACCCAGTACCTCAGCCCCTCACCTGCTCCTTCTTGGACTGGCAGGGGGGTTGAATCAGACCTAGATAGCCAGGAATAGGCCAGGGCAAGAGAATGACAAAACTCATACCCACAAGACACTGTGGCACAGAGAGGGTGCCCTCCTGGGAGCATGGGAGGAGGTCCTGTAGATTCTCTCCAGAGCGGAGAGTGCCGGTAGCAAAGAGGTGGCCTGGGGTAGGATTCACCATCCCCAAACACACCACAGCGGTGAACACAAAGGGAGGTGTGGCAGGCTGCACCCCAAATTGGAGGGGCTGAGGGGCCATCATTAGCATTTTCCTTATAAACTTGTTTTCTTGATTTGTGACAAGATTTTATTTATTTATTTGTTTATTTGGACTTAATAAAACTAAACAAGGTAAAGAATGGGGAAAGTGGGGACTGAAACTGTCCTGTAGGCAACCTGTCCTTTCTCACTGGTCACATCAAGGCAGGTGGCCAAAAACTTGGCCTGAGCAAAGCCTGGGCCCTCGCTCCCAGAGGGATGCTGTTCTTCTTACCAGCCCCCCTCATCCATCACTCTTCCATCCCTCCTGAGTGGCCTAGTGGCCACAGGGCACTTTGCCGCAATCTCTTGGGCCCCCGTCTCGTTGTTCTTTAGGAGCTTCCTTGCTGGTCACTCCCCAATGTGAGCAGCTTGGCTGTGAGGCCAGTGAGGGGTGGACTCTCCGGTCAGTAGGCTGACCTTGGGGTGGCGGGTGAGACTCAGGAGGCAGGGTCAAAGAGTTGGGCAGAGCCTTGGCCAATACCAGGGCGCAGTTTTCCGATGCCACCCCCATGTTGTCCCCTTGTGAGCAGCCGATTCTTTACCAAATGCCTAGCCTTCCTCCTGCCCCACAACCTGCCCTGGCCCCCCTCTGCCATCCTCTCGCCAGCTGTCGTGCCTGGGCAGGCATTCTGGAGGTCCCCATTGTGCCCCTGGCACACAAAGCTTTGAGGACCTGGGGGGCGGGGGTGGGGGGGCTTTCCCAAGCTCAGCAAAATATTCACACACACACTCCACCCTGCCCCAGCCCTCTGTGAGCTCCCACCGCACAATGGGCCCTTGTCTCGGGGCTCCCTCTGAGCAGCTGTGGCACTGGGGCATGAGACAGCCCAGACAGGCTGGCACAGAGCGGGCGACGGCGCCAGGGCAAACCTCCCCCTCCGTGTTGCCAGGCGCTGCCTGTAAGCATAAAGGTGAGGTGGGGGGGTTCGGGCTGACAGGAATGGCTGTAATTAATGAAGTGAGAGGAGGAAGGGGCTGCTCCGCTGGGAGCCTGAGCCGAGTGGAGGATGGGGGACCCTTGGGTTCATCCCAGCTGTGCAAAGAGATGGTCACTGGCTTCTCTCGTGGGCACCGTCCTCGCGCTGATTCTCAGCCATTGCTGCTCACCCGGGGGCGACTTTACTGCTAGGCACGTTGGGCAGTGTCTGCAGACGGTGTTGGCTGTCAAGACCTGGGTGCTGCTGGCATCTAGTGTGCGGAGGCCAGCGCTGCTGCCAGCCGCCCCGCAGTGCCCAGGACACCCCACCACGGAGCAGGATCTGGCTCCAGTGTCCGTAGGATGCACGTCCTCCTCTCTTCGGGTCTCCCTAGGCTCCTCCCCTCCGAGGAGAGGGTGCTGTGAAGGTGTTTACAGGGCTGGAGGGGCAGCTGCTTGGCTGGTGTGTGGGGCGCACTTTGATCTTGACCCATTCTCCCCTTTGTGTCTCCTGCAGAATCCGGACAATCAGATAGTTCAAACCAGCAAGGAGATGCGGACATCAAACCACTGCCCAACGGTCAGTGCCCCCCAACTCCCGCTGGCCCATGCCTAGCCTCTGTGGCCTGCCCTGCCCCCACCTGCCCTCCCACCCTGGCCAACCTGGCCTTCGCTCTCCCTCCATTTCTTCTCCTTTACTCAGCCGTTCCTCAACCAAACTTCAGCTGACGTCCCAAGGGGTGGGGGCTCACCTGAAGCATACTCACTCTTCTGTGTAGACATGAGGGCCCCTGAGGGCCAGCCTGTGTCTGGAATGTGAGGCTTGGGAGGGAGGGAGTCAAAGCAAGAGTGGGGAGAGCTTCGGGGAAACAGGCAGGCAGCCCCTCCTAGCCTTGCCTGACTCACTCACTTGTCCTTTCCCCTCTTCAGGGCACTTAAGTTTCCAGGACTGTTTTGTGACTTCCGGGGTCTGGAATGTGACGGAGCTGGTGAGAGTATCACAGAGTAAGTGAGTTCTTTCTTTCATCCAGGGCTGAGCTCAGCAGATTGGGGCTGTAAGGAGGTGGGACTCAGACCCCATGTGGCCCACCCCTGGTGGGGTCTTGGCAGAGGGGCAGACAGGGTTTCCTGGGACACTCTGCCCATTGGTACTGGGCTAGGTGGAGCGGAGGCGCCCAGAGAGCCCATTCTCTAATCTCCACTGCTTTGGAGGAAAAAAATCACAACCAAGGGCTCTTCCCCAAAGACCCCCAGCCAGGAGGAGGCTTCTGGGGAGCTGCTCATGACAACAAAACAAGGCCCCATTGGGCCTTCCCCACCTCAAACCTTATCACCTTCTTGCCTTTTCCCAGCTCCTGTTGCGACAGCATCAGGGCCCAACTTCTCACTGGCAGACCTGGAGAGTCCCAGCTACTACAACATAAACCAGGTGACCCTGGGGCGGCGGTCCATCACCTCCCCTCCTTCCACCAGGTGAGCGCAGCACCCTGGCCTCCCCCCGCCTCCATCCCCAGGCCGTCTCAGGTGCTGCGGGGAGGCCATACTCCCAAGGCCCGGGGGCCTTAGAAGGTCACCCCTTGTTGAGGGCGTGGGCTCCGGAGCAGCCGCGGCCCACCACGCTACCAACCGCCTGAGCTTCCTGCTTCGTGCTGTCGCTGGGCATTTGGTGCTGGGGACCTGAGCCCAAACAAGGCACGACTGTGCCTGGAAGGCACTCCCAGTGGGGATCTGAGAAGGCCTCTCTCTTGCGGAAGTGACATTTGAGCCCGGACAGGCATGGGGTGGATGCTCCAAGTAGAGCAGCCCCCATCCCAGCCAAGGATGGACATCCTGGTGGGACCCCCAAAGAGGGCTCTGGAAGGTCTTTAGACTTAAAACCCACTGAAGGGTTTGAAGCAGGAGATGCTGGGGATATGTGTTCCAGAAAGTGCCCCTCGCAGCAGCATGTGTGGGCAGGACTGACAGCCAGTTAGAGGCTGGAGTAGAGGAGGGCCTGAGCTGGGTGGGGGAGTGGGGTGAGAGGGTGGGACCGAATTGAGAGGTGTTTGGGAGGTGGATACATTCAGCCCTTGTCAGGACCAATTGTTCAGGGCAGGGAGGGATCCTGTGCTTTTTTTAAAAAACTTAGACTTTTGGTTCATTGTGAGGTTTTTGGCATTCATTTTGATTTCTTAAAACATTACATTATAATACCATAATAGCTTCATGTTAGTACCGTTTTAATATAAAATAACATAGTATCTTGATGTCTGAGTTTTGTAGCACCCTTTGGGATTTTTGTCCCTGGCAAGTGGCCAGGGAGGCAGTGCAGGAGGCTTTTGCCCCCTCTTTGACCTGGGCAGCTCAGTGGATGAGGGCATCGTGGCCTGAGAAGGGGCTCAAGGAGGAGGAGCAGGTGGGCTGGGCCCCGAGGGACTCCGGGGCCAGTCTAGTCTCAGGGGTGGGCACGTAGTGAGTGCCTGGGGGTGCTGCTGTCATCAGGCACCTGCTCCCCACACGACAGGTCATCAGTGCGGCCTCCCTCGGTTTGAGGAGCTGTACCTCCGTCTTCCTTTGGCCTACCTGATCCCTCTCGTCTTCCCCAGCACCACCAAGCGCCCCAAGTCCATCGACGACAGCGAGATGGAGAGCCCTGTGGATGATGTCTTCTATCCTGGTACAGGCCGCTCCCCAGCAGCCGGCAGCAGCCAGTCCAGTGGGTGGCCCAACGATGTGGACGCAGGTATGGGCGCTGCAGGGCCCACCCGGAGCGGGGCGGCTGGAGCCTCTTCTTCCCTCTCGGTTTACCTGGCAAGCCTCGCTCCGGTTCCCCTGCTGTGGGGTGGCACTACCTGTCTTCTTGCCTCCTGATCTTCCAGAGGAGGGCAGACCAGGCCGAAGGAGGGAGTGGAGGCGAGGAGCTGGGCTGTCCCTACGTGGGCAGCAGAGCCCATGGGTATGGTGGAAGGAAAGCAGAGGCCCCAGGCACCGAGCTCTCGTGGTCTCCTTCTCTTGCTATTTCCCTGGAGAAGTTGCCCCAGCTCTGTGGTCCTCATGGTTTAAAGCAGTTTCTCAGTCTGGGCGCCATGGACATTTGGGGCCACATCATTCTCTGGGGTGGGGCCATCCTATGCACTGTAGGGCATTGAGCAG
Source organism: Phoca vitulina (assembly GCF_004348235.1). Lineage (NCBI taxonomy): Eukaryota > Metazoa > Chordata > Mammalia > Carnivora > Phocidae > Phoca > Phoca vitulina. The sequence goes on from NW_022589792.1 coordinate 2,611,126, forward strand.
CAACCCTGGCCTCCACCCACCAGCCAATAGTAACTCCCCACTCCTCCCCAAAGTACAATGACTAAAAATGTCCCTGGACATTGCTGAATATCCCCCGGCATAGGGGAGAGGAGAACAGAATCATCTTGAGAACCACTAGTCTGAAGGGCCCAGCATCACAGAGAGGAGCGGAGCCTAGTAAAGAATGACCAGAATCATTTTTCCAATCAAGCAGGAAAGCTAGGGAAGGGCGGAGGTCTAAGGGAAGCCTGGCCAGTCCTCCCAGTACCCTCCAACCACCCCTTTCTCGGTGAACCCACCCACCTTCACTTCCAGTCCTGACTGGAGGCATGAGCAGACCCAGAGAACCCAGAAGGAAAGGAAGGAGAGTACGCGTGTGTGCACGCGCTGGTGTGTGTGTGCGTGCACGATACATGTACGAGGCGCCTGGCTGCGGGAGACTTCTGCCTGACGCACTGGGGGTACAACCTGCGTGTGTCCTTGAGGTGCGAGTGTCTTGGGGCCAGGGAGTGTAGACCCGTGTGTGGGGGTTGTACACGGGGCATGTCTGCTCTGGTCAGGCCTGGGAACGGGAGCTTTGCTCGTGAGGCAGGAAGAGGAAGGCCTGACCTGATGTCGCTTTGCCTGGTGTTTTCCAGATGTGCCGCTACAGAGATAGGCCAGGTGGATGGGTCGGGGCAGGGGCTGGGGGAAAAGCAAGGCAGAAGGGTGGGGAGGTGCTCCTGCTTGCCTGTGGCCCAGATACAGTCTGCACAAGCTCCCTGCTCTCGGCTCCCTGGGAGGAGGGGAGGAGGGCTCATCTCCAGATGAGCCTGGGGAGTGGGCTCCAGACCAAGAGCAAAGCTCACCTCTGTGGGACAGCTGTCCGGCGAGTCTTTGGGTGTCTCTCCCAGGGTTTCATGTGGCAAGCAGGGACCTGGGTCGACACAGCCCAGATACTTCCCTGGGAGAGAGAGAAGGGGTTGAAAAGGCCCCGAAGACTCCACAGCCAGGGCCTCAGTTAATTGACTGCCCCTCAAGGACTCAAGTGCCTTGAGAGCCACATCCATCGCTGTCTCCTGGGGCTCAGCCCCCGGGTCCCTCTGCCCTGACCTGGTGCTCAAAGAGCTGTCCCCTCTCTGGCTCCCACTCTTTTTTCTCAGCTGTCTGCTCCAGTGCCTGTCATTTCTGCTCCTTCCAGCTGTCCTGCCATGCACGGCCCCCAACATCCTCCTGCAGCACCCCCAGCTCCCTTGCTTTCCCTTCTTTTCCTCCGTACCCGCACCCCGCCTCCTGCGGTGTTGTTTCCCTGCGCTGCGACAAATCGCCAATTAAGCAGCCCAGCTGCAGGACAGGGAACAGCTGGGGAGGCGCTGTGTGGCCACGGGGACAGCTGTGCACAGCTGGTGGGGGTGCTCCCCACCCCCGCACTGTGCCAGCTATCAGGTGGCACACAGCTGCCGCCAGATAACACCTCTGCTGGCGGCTGGGAGTTCGCCCTTCCCCCACCGCTTCCCTCTGCGGTTAAGACTGCAGCCCCCACCCCCCCCCCCCACTCAGACTGATTCTATGCCTGAAAGATGGCAGCTCTGCAGATCTCCACCACTCCATCTTAGCCCTCCCATCCTGGGCACGGCCTTCTCCAGGCTTAGCCCAGGACAGGAGACAAGTTCCCCTGGAGGACCTGGCCCAGGGGCCCTGCTGTGTCAGAGCATCACTTGGACATCATGCCCGCCTGGCACAGAGATGACCTTGGTTGGCAGCATCGGGATCCTTCAGGCAGAGCTGCAACGGGGTGTTCTCTGTGTCCCTGTCTCCCACTGAATGCCACCCCATCTCTGGCACCAGGAGCAGAGCAAAGCCCCGAAATGACCCATCCTACAGCTGCCCAGCCTCTGGATCCCCGGGCAGGGGAGTCCTTTCCTGTCCCGCGCTGCCCCCAGTGCCCGCCCAGCCCCTCCAGCCCCTTCCCAACTCTCTTGTCGGGTGTTGTATCACCCCTGCGGTCCCTCCTGAGGATTGGTGGCTTCTTCCTACCAGCGCCTCCCCCAGTCCAGGGCCCCCACAGAGCAGACCCAAACCCATCCCTCTTCCGGGTCCCCCCTCACTCTGAAGCTGGCTCCCCAGGGCTCTTCCTGCACACCTTCCCCGCCCCTTGCCCCTGCATCCCGCCTTTTCATCCTGTGCCCTATGGGCTCCTTATCTGCTCATCAGGGAGCAAGATGAGCCCCCTTGCTCATCTCCTACCCAGCGCACCCAAGGGTCTCGTTTTCCTCTCCGATCAGAGCACCTGTAGCTGGCCCATCGGCATACCGGGCCTGAGAACCAGAGCCGGAATGGGGCAAAGGAGACAGGAAGGGGGTGTGGTGGGGAAGGGGTAGCCGGGAGGGGGCCCGAGGAGAGAAGGAGCTAGCTGCTGGCTTCCCGCCTTCCCTTGCTCTCGCCTCGGCCCAGCTAAACCTGCCCTGTGTTGCTGATTCCTCCCCCCAGGCCCGGCTTCTCTAAAGAAGTCAGGAAAGCTGGACTTCTGCAGTGCCCTCTCCTCTCAGGGCAGCTCCCCGCGCATGGCTTTCACTCACCACCCGCTGCCTGTGCTTGCTGGAGTCAGACCAGGTGAGAAATGGGGGGGCTTGGAGGGGGGCAGTGGGGGAGGCGGTGGAGCACTTAGGGGCAGCTGGCCAGGTGAAGGAGCCAGGGCTCCAGCCCCGGAGTGACAGCCGCAAGCTCTCTGAGTAGGCCGAGGTCTGGCGGAGGGTGGACATGGGAATGGGCCCTCCTTCCGCGGCAGCCCCTCCTCACCCCGTTCCCAAGCACCCTCCCACTTGCTTCTCACTCCCCATGTGCACGTCTGTGCATGGGTGCGTGCGTGTGAGCTTGTGTGTGCACGCATGTGTGTGCTGTGCAGCACCGGCCTGTCCCAAGGCCCTCTCCCACCTGCCTGTGATGACGGAGGCCTCAGACCCACTCCTGTCCGCTCTCCTTTCCTCCTGCCAGTTGTGGGCGGGAAAGCACAGGCTTCTCCCTCTGTCCTCCTTTCACCTCTTGTCTCCTAGCTCCTGGCTGAGCCCAGGGTCTGGTTTCCCAGCACCAACTTGGGGTGCTGTGGGGCACAAATTGACAAGAGCACTCAGGGGAGCCCAGGCCCCCTTCTCAGGCCCTCCCTGCCCTTTTCCGAAAGTGAAGGGCTAGGCCGAGGGGCTGGTAGCATCTGGGTTGTTCTCCAGGGAAAGGAGCAAGCCCACTCCCTCTGGGGGCTCTCTTGCTTCTGTCTCGGGAGAGGGTGCTTGGTGGGGGTGGGGGGGTGGGGACAGCTCAGCGTTCCTGAGGGGATGGAATCTGGCAGGAAGTTGTGGGAACTGAGTCCTCAGCCTCCCTGCTCCCTCATTTGCTTTTTCCCCCCCTTGGTACCCTTCTGGCAGAAAGAGGCCTGGACTTTTTTCTGGACACTGCCTGTGTCCACCCGCCTGCCGTCTTGCGGTCCCTTCTGTAGGACACGGAGAAGAGTGCAGTTTACCCTCCCAGCCTCCTCCTCGGGGCCTCCTGGCTGAGAGCCCAGAGGCAGCCTGCACTGGGGCAGGGTGTGGTGGCCACAAGGTGGGGGCGGGGACCCCAGGCCTGTGTGCAGGCAGCGGGAGGGCGGCAGGCCCAGCTCGGCTCAGCTTTTATGAACTCCAGAGAGAAGCCAAGTTTGCTCAGCCCCCTAATGAAACTGAGAGCAAGAGCGAGCTGATTGGAAACAGACCGGAGGGGGAGGACTGGGCCCAGGGAAGAGCTGGGGCCTGCACCGGGGTGGGAGCTGTGTGTGGGGAGGATGCGTGTGCAAGGACCGTGGGGCTGAGCACGCAGGAACAGGGCCTGGGCAGCAGCGGCCAGAGGCATGGTCATGTGCGTGCAGGAGCCGGGTGTATGCATTTCAAGGGCTTGTCCTGCACAGGCAAGTGGCCCCGTCTCGAGCCAGAGCCTGGGAGTCCTTGGCCTCCTCCTTCCCTCCCCCAGACTCGCACCTAGGCCTGGACCAGGGTGAAGGCAGTGAGGCGCTCACCACAATGCAGAGTGTCAGGAGGCGCCAAAACCTTAGCCATCAAGATAAATAATATTTAATGTAATATTTTTTAAAAATTGAAACGATTGCAAAAAAAATATACAAGGAATAGCTATCAACGTTTTAAACAAAAGAGGGGACTGGCCTTGCATTTGCCTGACCTTGCCTTGTTCATGTCACCCTAGCTCCAGCGCTGCTTCTAATCAGACTTTATTACAAAGACAAGCAGCTGGCTGACCAGCCCTAGTTTGCCAATTGAACTTTTTATTTTAAAAAGTATTAAAAAAAAGATTTATTTATTTGTTTTGGCGGGGAGGGGCCGAGGGGGAGAGAGAGAATCTCTAGCAGACTCCCCACTGAGCGCAGAGCCCGGCGTGGCACTCGCTCGATGTCACAACCCTGCGAGCACGACCCTGAGATCATGACCTGAGCCAAAATCAAGAGTCCAGTGCTTCACCGACTGAGCCGTGCAGGCGCTCCGCCAATTCGGCTTTTTAAAAATACTGCATTAAGATATTACTTACCTCGATTGCCGAATCATCTGGCACTGCCTTAACTTCCTCACCAGAGAACGGTGCCTCACGCTCCTCACCCTGGTCCTGGCCCTGATCTTACCCCATTCTCCCTTTTCGTCTGGTTCCTCAGTGCTTTGTCTGACCAGCAATCCCCCCGCCGCCGCCCCGTCTTCCATCGCGCCCCCCTCTACCTGCTAAGCCCTGATGCCCTCTTCTTCCTGCCCACGTGCACGCAGGGAGTCCCCGGGCCACAGCATCAGCGCTGCACTTCCCCTCCACATCCATCATCCAGCAGTCGAGCCCGTACTTCACGCACCCGACCATCCGCTACCACCACCACCACGGGCAGGACTCGCTGAAGGAGTTTGTGCAGTTCGTGTGCTCGGACGGCTCGGGCCAGGCCGCCGGACAGGTGAGTCCAGAGGCCCCAGGAGCCCTGCCACAGCTCATCTCTGCATCCGTCCGTCTGTCTCGGGGCTCACAGGGAGAGGGTCCGAAAGCCGGGAGCCCTCCTGGGGCTGGAGCGGCAGAGAGTCGTTAGTGCCAAACACCTCTGTCTTCTGGATCTGGGGGTAGGGGTCCGTGTGTAATGCCAGGGCCTGTCTGTCACAGTCCAGAGTTGGGGGCGGGGGCAGTGGCTGGGCCTGCTTTGCTCGGGCTCCTTGCCCTCCCCTCGGTCTCTGTGCCCCCAGTAAGAGTGTATCCGTGATCTATCCAACCCGGCCTGGACTCCTTACCTCGTAACACCCCTCTTAAAACCTCAGAGCTACAAGGATTGTGTAGGTTCTAGACCAAGGGTTCCTAGCCTTGGCACTATTGACATCTGGGCTGTTCATTCTCTGTTCTGTGGGGCCGTCCCGTGCACTGTGGGGTACTGAGCAGCATCCGCGCCCCCCCCTTAACGCAAGCTGCATCACCCCCTCCCAGTCCTGATGATCAAGAATGTGTGCCCTGGGGGCATCATCATTTCCTGGTGAGAAGCCCTGGGTAGAGGAAAGGCCCTCCTTCCTTCCAACAGGAGCTGTCGTGGAGTCTCCTGTTGGCAGACTCTTAGCGAGAGGATCCCCGGTCAGTTATTGTTCTGGAGCGACGCCCTTCTGCTCCTCAGCCTAGGAGAGACGCTGGTTGCCCATGGAGCTCTGTCGCCCATTGCCCTTCTCCGTCAGCAGGCCCTAGGGCCCAATCACTGACAAGCAGAAACACAGGCCCTCAGCAAAGGGCTTATCCCAGACAGTGGTGGGCCAGAGGTGACCCTTCAATGAGACAGGGGTCCTCCCTTCGTCCCTGGGAGCACTCTGGGTTGGGACACAGTGGTCCCTAGACCCCTAGGAAGGCTGTAGAGTCCCAGCAGCACACTGCACTGTGAGAAGGCCCAGCCCCTCTCCCCGCAGCTGGCCCAGCCTGGAAACCCATTGTGAGAGGTCAGGTGGGAAGGACGCTCAAAGGGCCGTGGTGGGGAAAGGCGTTCGGAAGCCCGTGCCAGAGGTGGCCCAGGGAGAGCTGTGGGCGGCCCTTGGCCACGCAACCCAGTGCTGCCTCAGGGCGGCCTGTACACATGGGCATTTGCTAAGTGCTGGTGTATTGATTTGGGGCTGGGCTGCGGCTCAGCCTCCTCACTCTTGCTGTCCAGAACGGAAGCTGGTCCTCTTCCCTCTCTCCTGTTCTCCCTCCTTCTGCTTTCCTCGTTTCCTTCTCCCCTTTTCCCTGTGAGGTTTCTCTTGCTGGCTCTGCAGCTCCTTAGCGCATTCAGAGCCTTGCCCACCTCTCTGGACAAGCTCTGTCCACTTTTAGGGGCATGGAGGGAGAAGTGGCCATGACCCCCAAAAGCTACTACGTCTCCTTCAGAGATGCCAACAGAGTCTACGGGAGCTACCAGCCCATGTCCCAGCGCCCTGGGTCTGGAATATGGATTAGAGAGTCCAGGAACTCCACCTTGCCTGCCTTCTCACCCACAGAGGCAGCTGGGGTTAACCAAAATGAGACTGACCTGAGGGACCAGTTTAGCCCAAAGAGCCAAACCTAACTCACCCTCGGGAATATGGGTCAATCCATCCTTAAGCATCCTGATGATGGCTGGGTCCTGAGCCTCTCCCTTGACTTGACGGTTCAAGATTAAGGGCTCATCTGGTCCAGAAGGCAGATGGATAAAACACTGCAGACAGGAGGGCAAACAGTCACTCTGATTAATCAGAGAGCCTAGCCCGGCTGGGGAGCAGTCTCTCTGGGTTTCCTCTTGTGGCCTGTTGTGCCCAGAGAGGAGGGGGGGTGTCTTCAGTGAGCCTCTCCCTGGGGCTCGGCAGCAGGCTCTGGAGGAGGAGTGAGCCAGAGGCCCCAGGCTCCGCAGCTGTCCTGGTGTCAGGGAATGGCAGTACCAGGCTGCTCTGGTTCCGTGGCTGCCTCCAGAGCAGTGGTTCTCAGTCTTAGCATGCACGAGTCACCGGAAAGGCTCAATAACACGCAGGTGCCTGGGCCTCACGTGATTCTGATTCAGCAGGCCTGGGGTGGGGCCGAGAATCTACATTTCTCCCCAAGTTCCCAGGTGATGCTGTTTCTGGTCGGGTGATCCACTTTGAGAACCATTGATCTAAAGCCTAAAGGAGTAAATTCCTAACCTCTTTGAGAATGTGAAGTTTCAGATCATCTTTGCAGAAAAAAAAAATATGCATACAAAATTTTTACAATTTGCAAAAGGGTTCCCAGGCACCACCCCTGTACTCATCCTCGGACCACAGCATGAGGCCCTAATTGAGAAAAGCCAAATCAGTAAAGGCCAAGGCCAAATGGACACACCACTCAGAGGAGATGCAAAGGGCCGAAGGAGGATGCCTGGTTAGCTGTATTTCTGGCAGAGAGAAGAGACCGCCCAGTGAACGCGATGGAGAAGTCACAGGGCCCGATGGGAGAGCGTGACTCCGGGAGGCAGGAAGACTGGTTGTAGGTCAGCCTCAAGCACCACCACCGGAGCGGCCAGGCCTGCGTCTTCACCTGTCCATTGAAAGTGAAGAGCTATCCCAGTCTCCAGGTTCCTTCTAGCTTTTAACTCATGAGGTTTCAAGGCACCGCAAAATCACAAGACCTCGAGATTTTTTAAAACCTCAACTTGTACCCCGATCAGAGCTGAGATATCCTAGCCTGGTTGGAAGTAGGTTCCAGAAACTAAATGTTGTAAATCAGCGGTTTTTGATGTCTGGCCATGTCAAGCTGGGATTGGCTTCATCAAGTGCGATGAATGATTTAGGTCCTCCTGAGGGGAGACAGGTCTTGAGGACTAGAAGAAGGCACTGGCCGCCCTGTGGGAGCAAGGGCTGCCTGGAAGGCTCTGTGTCCCAGCCCCTTGGGGGGGCCCAAGCTCAGGATGGCCTGGAGTAAAGGAGTGAGGCTGTGATCTCTCGAGACTCCCGTTTCCTGCCCTGATGGAAGAACAAGCTAGGCACCAGATAGGCCACAGGCATGAGGGGAGGCAGTTGCCTGTTTCTGAAAGGACACCTGGCACAAAGGGTCTCCAGCCCAGGACACAAACAGGGATCAGCAGCCCCTACTTGCTTTTGTCAGGGGACCTCTGAGTAGGCAGGAAAGAGCAAATCAAGGGAACCGTTTGGAAGGACAATGTCAGACCTAGGTGCTGGTCTTTAGAGGTGAAAGGTGGTGGGGGGGACGGCCAGAGCTCAGAAGGGTGTGGCCTGCGCGGGTCAGACACGGGGCTCGATGATTTAAAAGTGCAGCAGGATGGACTAGTCGATTCAGCTCAGTCAGTGGGACTTGAATGCTGCACGCCTGGGCCACACGGAGGTGGAGGTCCCCAGGCTTGCTGGGGAGCCTGGGAGGCAGCCTGCTTCAAAGGCTATGGTGGAGGTCACAAGTATCCGAGAAAAAAAAAAGGCAGAGAGAGATGGATGGTGATTTAGGGTATCTGGCTGGTCCCATGTTGGGGATGGTGTTTTCTGAGCAGGCCTTAAGGAGTGTGGGAAGGAGTGTTGTAGACAGAGGGTTCTGCAGTGAGCACATGTGTAGCCCTCAACTGCTTAGGCTGTGTTCTGGAAACCCCAATTGGTTTGCAATGGGGAGTACTTGGGAGGAGGTGAATGTAGGGGCATGGGTGGTGGAGGACCCCATCTGGGCTCCACCACAGGGGCCTTGAATGCCCAACCGGGGGGCTCGTATTTTATGTTACACGCAGTCAGAGCTGTGGAGGGGGAGGGGAAAAGCCTGAGCACCTTTGGAGTTGGAGAAGAGGGTTGGGATGAGCCCGCTGGAAAAAATCCACAAGGTCCCTGGAGTGAGAGAGACATGGTTGTGAATTTCAGGCCTCATCAGTTACAGCTGGGTGACTTTGGATAAACCACTCAGCTACACAGAGCCTCAGTTTCCCCAGTTGTGAAAGGGAGAGAATCAAGCTTCCCTTGCATCAGGGTTTCCCAGCCACGGCACTATTAACGTTTGGATTGTTGGGCCTTTATCCTGGGGGCCATCTCGTGCGTTGCGGGGTGTGTAGCAGCATCCCCAGCCTCCACCCCCCCAAGACGCCAGCAGCACCCCTGGAAGTGGTGCTACCCAACATGTCTCCAGACATTGTTAATGCCCCCTGCCGGGGACAGAATCCACCCTGCCACCCCGGCCCCAGGCAAAACCTGCTGCCTTACAGGGTTGGAGGATTGGACACCACCTGAGTAAAGTACCTGGTACACAGCCGGGCGCTGAGACACTGAGCTAAGGAGTACACCGTTAGCACAGGGGAGACCCCTGGGGAGTCTCGTCCTAATCCACGTGGAACCAGTGAGGATAGAGGTTGGGCTGGCTCACCCACCAATAGAAGGAGCAGCACAGGAGCCTCCCAAAGCCTTGCACCTGGGTGGCTGGGGATAGGGCAGAGCTCTGCCCCTCGGGTGAGGGGACTGTTTAGGACTCAGCTCTGGCCCACCTAACCTGAGCCCAGGCTGTAGGTGGTCATCGAGAGCACTGCCCAGAGCTCCAGGGAGGCCTCTCCAGGGAAGCTGTGCCTGCAAGAGGCCAGGGACCTCTGCCCCTCCCTGTGGTGCCTACATCCCCTGAATCCCAAAGGCTGATGCATGCAAGGCACACACGGGGCTTGGGGAGGAAACTTGAGTTTGAGGCACAAGAGGGAATAAAGCTGAGGAATGGATCTGGCGACCAGGCATCCCAGGCTTCCGAGGGCACTGTACAGGGAAGTCCTCTCGAAGAGCCTCGTGGGAACTGGAGCTGGCAGCGATGGATTTTCCTCTTGGGCTGTTCTGTAGAAAATGGGCCAGCACCCACGATCCTCAGGCTGCCGGAGTCAAGGGCAAGCCCCCCAGTACCCGGCGTCTCCCTAGGCCGTGATGTGGGGTAGACGCCGAAGGGCCTGTAGTCCTTGGGTGGGTCAGCTGGCCCCACCCCAGGGGCCCACAGAGGGGAGGCATGTGTGTGTTTTCCGGGGACAGTGGGGGGTGAGCTGACACATCTTACCTGCTGAGGCAGAAGGTCTTCAAGAGCATGAGCGTTCTAGGTGCGTTGCTTATATGGCTAGATGGCATGTTTTGGTACCTAAAACATGTTCCCTAAGAAAAATACAAACCACTCGTCGGACACCCCCTCTCGTCCCTCCCACAACTTCAAAAGAGGACCACCAAAAAAAAAAAAAAAAAGAGAGAAACACCTGAGAGACCAAATAGAAGCCTCACACCCTCACCCACCCTGTGCCCCGGAGGAGACGAGCCCATCCTGCATCTTCTACCGGGAGCGCCCGCTCTCAGGAGCGAGCTGGCGTGGCCGCGCAGGGGAGCGTGTGTCTGTGTGGGATGTGCCTTCATGCGTCACTCTATTTATGTTGTTCGCAGCCCAACGGTAGCGGCCAGGGCAAAGTCCCGGGGTCATTTTTGCTACCGCCGCCGCCTCCAGTGGCCAGACCTGTGCCCCTTCCTATGCCTGATTCCAAATCCACCAGCACTGCCCCAGACGGCGCCGCCTTGACTCCTCCATCACCTTGTAAGTGGACGATGAAACCGAAACCACAACGCCCAGCATCCCTGGCCCATCTAAACAGTCTCCACGGCAAAAAGAAAAACCCCTGCCCCGCCCACCACCAAAGCCCCCCAACCCAGAGCGCCATGGAGCCTCCCACCCGGACAAGAGCAGAGCTGAGCCCCCCAGTCATGGCCTCCCGGGCCTCAGTTGCACCAGCCAGCACCCCACGAGCCCCTCTGCCCACCCGCTGCTCCCAGCCGGGGGCCCCTGGCCCAGGCCCCTCCCGGGGGCGGGAGGGGGAGCACAGTGGGGCACGCAGGCCAGGGGTGCTGGCCAGGGTGGGAGGGGGGTGGGGAGGCACAGCCATGCCATCTTCATGCCTGATTGCTGTTTTTTTCATTTTTCGTTTTTTTGTTTTTTGATTTTTGTTGTTTCGTTGTGCCCCGCTACACCAAAAAAATTAAATGTAACCACAAGGCGACGCCACCACCATCCCCTTTTGGCCTTGCCCCCTCACCTCCATTCCGGGGCCCTTGGGCCTCTAACTGTACGGCAGGCTGGCCCCTGACCTCCTCCCCTTCAATCTCACATTTGGTTTCTCGTTGTTCCTCTTTTTTTTTTTTTCTTTTTTTTTTCCTCCTCCCATCCCCCTCCCTTCCCCAGGTTGAATGTTCCAAGGACAAGGGAGGGCTCTGGGCCTCGGCTTACTTCATCTCTTTCTTTCTCTCTCTCTCTCTCTTTTAACCAATGACAATTTTTGTTAAAGGGAAAAAAAAAAAATCTGAGTTGAGAGGCCCCAGGTAGACCCGACGTGTGAAGGACAGGAGAGGTGGAGGGTGGGAGGCGTGCCGTCTGTGGGCAGGGGGTGGGCAGCGCTTCGGGCGCTCTGGGGGCTGGCAGGCCACAGGCCAGGACTCCCTGGTCAGCAGTGGGAGGGGCGGCCCATCTCACTTCTCTCCGTCTCGCGCTCTCTGTTGCCTTCTTTCTCATGGTTTGAGTTCTTTTCCCCTCTCCATCCTCTTCATGCCATCTTCCCATCTGCATCCGCCATAAGACACGAAGTCATGGTCATGGTCATTGGAGGTGGGCAGGGTGGGGGAGGAGGCGCCAGGCTGCAGGGTGGCTGGGGGGCACCCTGGACAGAATCTGGTGAGCACGCAGTCCCTGGGGTGTATCTGGTAGAGGGTGTGTGTGGGGGGGATCCCCGGCATCCTGTGACACTCTTGTCCCTTCTGGGGACATCCTCCCTACTGGGGGTGCAGGACCCATTCCCTCCCATAGAGTTCCAGCCAGAAAACCTGAGAAGAGCTCAGGGGTGTTTGGCTGCCCATTTGCCCCCTCCGGCTCCAGAACAACAAGCCCTAGGGCTCTGCCAGGCCCTCCAGCCTCCTCCTCCTCCTGTGCTGTGGCCCATCTCAGGTCCTGGGAACTGCAGGACCACAGGAACTGGCTCATCCATCAGAGGAGGAGGATGCCTGCTGGGCCTGAGCCTTGCCACCTTTGGGCCCGAGCTGGCAGCCAGCTCCTCTCTCTGACCCTGTCCCTCCCGACTCAGCCCTCCGTTGGGCCCCTTCAAGTTCCCTGAGCCATCAGCCCCATGCTTGGGACTGCCCAGCGTGGTTACATGATGCAGCACCCAACCAGGTGCCCTGGTTGGAGAGGTGGCCTGGCTGAGCTGGCCTTCCCTGAGCAGGGTGGGGCCGGTCCGGCAGAGCTCCCAGCCTCCCACCCTCCCAGGCTCCCTCTTCCCAGACCCAAGAGAGTCCGTGGGAAAGCAAGGGTGCCTCGCTTCAACGAGGGCTATCCTCAGTCCTGCTCAGTGCCTGGTTTGGGGACAGGGTCTTTGGGACCTCAGCTAAAGCCTCCAGGGCCCCTCCCTCACCCCGGACCAGGAGAGAGGACACCTGGCTGAGGTGGAGTGTTGGGGGTGGGGTACAGTGTGTGCTCCTGGTCAGTGAGAGGATGATGGGACCCCTCTGGCCTGTCCTTCCCACTGCCAGCCTAAGCCCTGGCAGCATGGTCTAATCTAGTCTCTCCCTCTCTCAGCAGCCCCGAAGGGCAGTGCCTGGGCAGGCCCCAAGGCCTCACGGGGTCTCTCCCTCTCTTCCCTGCTCCCCACAGCATTCGCAACGACAGGCGCCTCCTCTGCCAACCGGTTTGTCAGCATCGGACCCCGGGACGGCAACTTTCTGAACATCCCACAGCAGTCTCAGGTAGGAGGCCCTACCCACGATGTGGATGTGGGCGTAGGGGGAAGAGGCAGGGGCGGGCGCATCGTGGGTGTTAGGGAAGAGGCCGGTTCCTTGGGGCCAATCCGGGAGAAGGGGCTAGGGCAGGGCTGGAGGGCCCAGGCTTTTGCAAGCCCAGCTGAGCCTGCCTCCCCAGGCAGCCCCCAGGTCCCTTGGCTAATCAGCTAATTGGATAATTAGCTCTGACAGCCCCGGCCCTGGGGAAGGCGGCCAAAGACCTGAGGCTAGAGGCGCTCTGGGCCAGGCCTGGTGGTAGCCCGAGGCCCCGTCAGGAAGAGGACAGCTCTGCCTGTTGCTCTCCTCCCCTCCAGCTGGAAGCCCTGGCCCCCAGCCCTCCCTTCTTCCTTGGCTTTGGGTGGGCTGGGCAAGGGGTGGAGGAGGGACAGAGCCGTCCTGGTGGGCTGCATGCCCAGCGACTCTGGCACCCAGGGTAGGGCAGGGCCTGTTGCCACCCTGGAGGCCCCTCCCTCACGTCCCCATGAATCCTGTTAGAGGGGAGGCCGGGCTGTTGGAACCTCCGGTCCAGCTCCCGTCTGTCCCCCATTCTCACAAGGAAAACTCCAGCCCTCCTGCTGGAATGCCCTGGATCCGGCTTTGTACAGGCATCTGTGCGTGCACGCACGCGCACACACACACATGCACGCGCGCGCCCGTGGGCCCCCTCCTCCCTGTGCCTGTCCCCAAGAGACTGGGAATAGCCCACAGAGCCCCGGGCCCTGGGGTGCAGGGAGGACCCACCTCAGGAGTAGGGCAGAGGCAGCTTTTACAGCTTCTCAGAAAAGAACATGCAAATAGCTTTTCTTTTGCACATTTCACAAAAACACTACCCTGTGAACCTGAGGCCTTGGAGGCTTTCTTCGCCCCAGGAAATCCACCTGGGCCCAGAGCCCCAGGGCCACCTCTTTCAGCTCCTGCTCCTTTACTGCTCTGAGGCCCAAGTCCAGAGAAAGTTGGTGGATGGAAGTTTTGTGTGTGCGGTCTGAGGTTTTGTTTTTTTTTCCCTTTTCCTTTCCCCCCCCCCCCAAAAAAAAAAAAAAAAAAAAAAAAAAAGCCAAAAAACTTTGTCAAACTTCAAACTTCGGAGCTCCCTAGTGGCAAGGAGGGGAGGGGAGGGGAACTTCAACCCCCTCCAGCTTCCCGCCCCCTTTCCCCAGAGTCACGTCTGACCCGTCTGGTTTCCAGGAGCAACCAGACATGATGTAACACCCAGATGAACTTGAACTTGGGGGTGTTGAGAAGAAAAACAATGGCTCCGAGCAGGGGCTGGAGCCAGCCCCCTCCGCTGCTCTGTGCCAGGGAGGCCGAGAGAGCCCTGCTGGCAGAGGGCGGGAGGGGGTGCCAGAGGAAGGGACAGCAGGCGGGCCTCCCCTCCTGGCTCTGGGCTGGCACCAGGCGGCAGGGCTCCATCGCTCTCGCCCTCCCTCCCTCCCTCCCTCTGCCCCAGCGCCTATAGCTCCGTGTTGCTTGCTCACTCTTGGGGACCACTGCCACGAGTCTTCCCCCCCACCCTGTTTCCGCCTCCGTGTGCCTTCCCTTCTTCACCTTCTCTGCTCACTTTGCTTAGACTTTGGGGCCAAGGCAGAGTTTGAGGCAAGTTTGGGAAACGGTTCTTCTCCCCCTTGTTTTGCAAAGGGACCTGAGCCCCGGGCCCCAGCAGGCAGGTGTGTCTGGGGGTGATGGTGGGGGAGACTGGAGCCGGACAGGGCCCGCACAGCCGAGAGCCCTTGGGCCTGGGGGCAGGCAGGCGGCTGCAGCGGGCGCACGGGGTACAGTGGGGGGGGGGCGGTTTCCACAGTAACCAGTGACTTTAGCTGATCTCTGGAGCACCAGATGGAGAGAGAACAATAGAATGAGGGAAGAAAAGAGAATTTTAGCAATTTTGTCATTCCCTGGGCAGCGCTTTTTACTTAGTTTTAATCAATTTTGGACCTGGCTCAGGAAGCAGAAAGGGTGAGCAGAAAAAGCCACTTTGTGCTTGGCAGCAGATGCCCCCCCCTTTCCTGGGACCTGTGGGGAGGCGCTGGGGAGCTATCCTGGAAGGATCTTTGTCCCTAACTCTAGGCCTTGAACTGGAGTCTTCCTCCTCTGGCCGGGGGGCGGGGGGGACTCCCCAATCTGAGCACTGGTGGTTGTCCCCTGCCGTGCAGCTCAGGGGACCCCAAGGGGACCAGCTTGGCTCCTTGGCTTAGTCCGACAAAGACAGAGGGGCCAAGCAGGCTCTCCACATTCCCGTTGTCCTCTGCCTCCTTTCCCTCACAGGGAGGGTGAGGGCCAGGCTCACACAGCCATGCTGCAAGGGTTCCCGTGTAGTCTCTCCTTGGGAAGGGGGCCTCAGAGAATACAGAGGCCTGAGACCACAGTGATGGGGGCTCACCAGGCAGCTCCCTCCTCCTCAGGCCAGGACTGGAAGCCCAGGGGCTGGCTGCTGACTCAGCCCCCCCAACTCACGGGGTGCCTCGGGCCTGGGTTTCCCCCGTGCAGTGCCAAGTATCCCATGAGCCTCCCTTTAAAGGCCTTTAGTCAGTTGATGGGGTTGGACTTCGGGCAGTTCCTGCAGGAGCCCCACCACAGGAGGGCAGGTCTCCTCTGGGTGTTGTCCAGCATGTGGCAGGAAGTTTGGCATCTCTGCCCACGCAGTAAACGCCAGCATTGTGGCAACCCCAAACCCCCATCCTTCCAAATGTTCCCCATCTGCACCATCCAGTGGGGCAGGCGCTGGCCATGTGTGGCTGTTGAAGTTCAAATGAAATAACTCACTAGAGAAAACTTCAGTCCCTCAGTGACCCTAGCCACATTTCACTTGCTTAGAAGCCGCATGTGGCTCGTGGCTACCACATGGGATAGGGCAAACAGAGAATGTTTCCATTGTCGAAGAAGGTTCTAGGTGATCTAGCAGGCCCTTTGTAACACTAAAACTCCTTGTGTGCATCTCACAGAAGGCCTCCTGTGGTCCCAGGGCCTGAGGGGCGGGTCCGGCCTGCAGGCAGAATCTGTGCGGCTGAAACAAGTGGTTTTAAACACTGACAACTTTCACATGCAGTGCTGTCTGGACTTTTGGCTTCTTTTGGAAAGCTGGCTGATCTGGCTGCCCCGGGCCCTCACTCCAGTGCGGCAGCCTTGGCCCTGGGCTCCCTGTGAGCACACCACACGTGGTGGTTCGGGTCGGAGCTGTCCCTCACGTTTGAGTCCTGGCTGGGCCAGGTGGGCAGACCGTGTGGCCTCAGGCAGGTCAGCCACCCTCTCCCTGCCTGGCTTCTGTGTGGGGTTGGAGCAAGGGTAGGATGGGCTGCTACCCAGTGCTGGCTCGGTAGTTCGCTCTGCTTGGCTCCTGCAGATCTGAGTCTGTGACCCAGAGCCTGGGAGAGGCCCCGAAATACATTTTCAGGGACCCCTTTTTGGCCCTGCAGGTACTACCAGGCCTACCCAGGTCCTACCCAGACCATAGAGAACACCTCCCTACCCGCCCGTCCCCCGCTGCCCCCTGGCCACAAGGTGGGGCCAGAGCCTTTGATGGAGGGCATTGCCAAGCAGCCCAGCCTCCGGGTCAGGTGTATTTTGTGATGAGGAGCCACCAAGACTCGTTTGTGGGAAGGTGACTCCCCCTGCTGGCACCCTGAGGGAAGCGACTCCCGCCCCAGGGAGCCTCGGGTCCTTCCCCCTGCGCCAGGTGCCCTGAGGGTAGAGAATCAAGCACAGTGGGCTACGGGGCCCCTCCCCCAGGCCGGTACTGCTAGGGACTGAAGCCATGTGGTGTCCCCCGCCCCCTTCCCCAGCCTTTCAGCCTGTGGGACCTTGGCTGGGGAGTACAGACGGGAATTTCTGCTTTTAATCCAAAGAGACAGAAAGAAAACTCAGCAAGAAGCTGAGCCACCCCCACCCCACTCCCAAAACCCCTCTGGGGACAAAAGCTCCAGCCTGGCATCCTCCCCACCCTGCAGGACCCATACAAAAACCTAAACAATTGGAAACATGGCCAGATCCCAGGTCTGTGCCTGTGCCAGCTCCAGCCACGGGGGTCCCACCCGCTGGGCACAGTGCCCACGGGAAGGCCAGCTGGACCCTAGCACTGGGGGGCAGGGTCTCTTGGGGGCGGCAGGATTCCCATAGGAGGTACGGACAGAATGGGGATGTACCTCTTCGTGGGGTGTTGCTGTCCTTGGCTCTGCTGGAGGTGGGCCCTCCAGGGGCCTTGGGCTCTGGCCTGAAGTCAGCGGGCCAGGTGGGATGGAGAAGAGACTCGTCCCTGCTGTTCTCAATACGGCCTCTTTTTGTCCCATTTCAGTCCTGGTTCCTCTGATAAGATCGACAAAAAGAAATGACAAAATGTAAAGAAGAGGTTCCTCAAACGGGGGGAGAAGAAATTTTGAGACGTGGAAAAATCCCCCGGCCCAGCCCCACCGAAAAGCAAAAATTAGACGTCGTCAGCCACTCAGCCCTTGTCTCCTCCAGCCCGGGGAGCTCTGCAGGCCCCCAGAAGCAGCCCAGTTCTCGGAGAGCCCTCGGAAGAGGTCTCGGTGGAGCTGTGCACCAGCAGCCAAGCAGAAGGAAACCTGCAAACGGACTCTGTTAAAGTAGAGGACAGCAAGAAAGGAAGGATGCAGCAGAACTGCCTTTCTCCCCACCCTACCCTGCCCCGTCCTTCCGGGGAAGGAACGAAATCAACCCAACAAAGCGACCAGCACAGTTCTAAAGGGGCCTGTCCTCCACCCTCACCCTTCCTAGGGGAACCCCATCCCCAACTCGGGCCGGAGCTTCACTAGGGAGCTCGGAGGACAAGCTTGTACAAATGATGGGGTGCAGATCCAGAGGGTTCTCCCTCCAGACTCCGCCCCCTCCCTGCCTGTCTCTCGCCCCCCCCCACCCCCCAGCCCCCACTGCCTTGGCCTCTGGCTTCTTCCCCCAGCTGCTCTGGACTAGGTGAGGCCCGTGGCTTCCAGGTCTGCCTGCCCTACCTTCGGGCTAGAAGCCCCACCCCGCCCCCTCCCGAGAAGGGGTGGGGGCAGGGAGCGGCCCCTGGAGCTAGTTTCTTGCTCCTGGAATGGAGGGTGTTCTGTCACCCCACCCTGAGCTTCGAGGGTAGTTTCAGGGCCCCAGACCCCTCTGTACAGTCCATAGGAAAGAGTCGGAATGCTACGACAGCCCGTCCCAGCCTGGGACAGGCCCCCTCTTCCCTCTCTCCGCAGGCCGGGAAAATCACTCTCTGGCCGCGCCACGAGTGAGGGGAGGCGGGCCCCAGGTCGCCCCCACACCCCAGCCCCGCATGCAGGTGCCCTCGCTCTGCCCCACCGGCCCCTGCCCCTGCCCCTCACACAGACAGCCCTGCTGTGGCCGGGCCGGAGAGTGGAGCAGAAAGGGGACCCCGGAGCCGAGCGAGGAGGACGAGGCAGCCGCCGCTGCCGCTGGCTAAGCGCCACCTGCGCTAGGTAGGCGTCCTGCTCGCCGACTTTCAGTCCTTTGGAGGGTGTTGGGTGTTGTCCTTTTTCAAAAGTGTTTTGGAGCTTTCTCTGTCCTCCCCCCCCCCCCCACTTTCTCCACCACATGGGCCTCCTGGCCACTTCTCTCTGGATTTCAGCTGTAATGTCTTTACTCTTTATTTAGGGGTGGGGCATTCATTTGTTTGGGTCTTTTGCCGTTGCAATTGGGAACTCCTCCTCCATTTGAGCAACTTGGGAACAATTTGGTAACACACCACAGGAAGTAGCTCTCTCCCCCCCCTCCCCCTGCAGCCCCTTCCTCCCCTCCACGGGATGGTTGGGGGCCAGTCCAGAGGGTCTTCCGAAGCCCCCTGGGAGGGAGGGAAGCAAGAGCATGCCCAGCCCCCCTCCAGGGTGTGACTTGGCCCCTCTGGCTTGTCTTTCTGTGCCTTACTCCCTCCTCCCTGCATCTCCCTTCCTAGGCCCCCTTCTCGAGTCCTTGTGCCTCTCTCTCTCTTTCTTAACTGTATGAAAACACAAAGCACAGGTCAGGATCCTCTGAAAGTCAGTCAACCCAACATTGCACCGTAGGGGTGGGGTGTGGGCTTTATTTATTGTGACTCTAGTTTGTGAGGCTGTGGCCCCAGCAGGGAGGGAGGAAGGAGGGGAGGGAGCTGGCTGGGGAGGCGAGGAGGGCCCTGACCTGGGGCAGAAGGGGCCAGCGAGGGGTGCCTCCTCCTCAACTGGAAGCCACAAGGTGGCTGGCCCCGTGAGTGGCTTTTGTTGGAAGTTGAGCGAAGGCCCTCCCCCATCCGCGTGCAGCCCTCGGGGAAGACCGGGACTGAGAAGCAGGGGACAGGGGATCCCGCGGGAGCCTGGGTGGGGGGGCGTGGGGAGTAGGGCGGGGGTGGGGTGGGGGGCCGGGTGGGCCGGGCGTGACGCGCGGTCAAAGTGCAATGATTTTTCAGTTTGGTTGGCTAAACAGGGTCAGAGCTGAGAGGGGAGCGGAAGGGACCCCCTGCCCGGCCGCACGCGCCCCTTCCCTCGAAGACAATCGGGGCCGCGGGCGCGGTGGGCCCGCGGGAGCCGGGGTCTGCGGGGCGCCCGCCCGGGCGAGGTCGGAAGCTGCAGGCCAGCTGGGCCGGGGCGGGAGCGCGCCTCGCGGCGCTGCCCGGGCGGGCAGGGGGGTGGGGGCCGCTCCTTTCCCAAGTGTCGTTGTGAGGGGCAGGCGAGGGGCGACGAGGGCGACAGGAGATGTGGGGACGTGTTAGAAGAGAAAAAAACCCACAAAAAATATATATGGGGGAAATGAACTTTTTTTTTTTCATTGAACCAAGTGCAATGCATCAGAGAGTTTTCCTATCTTTGTATGTTAAGAGATTGTTAAGAAAAATTCTATTTTTGTTGTAATGTCCTCGCGGCTCTGGGGACGCTAAAAGAACTGGGCCTGCCCCGCCCTGCGCGGGGATAACGAAAGCTGAGTGTTTTTTCCTTTTTTAATTTTTTTTTTGTTCGTTTTCAGTTTTTTGTTTTTTTTTTTTTAAGTCGTTTTCCTGCGTTGACGAGGATGATCTGGGGTTTTTATTTGTTTCGTCGTTCGTTCTCGGTTTCGGTGGGAGGGCTGAAGGAAACGTTCACATTTTAGAGTTGAAAAAAAAAAAAACCTCGACATTAAAAAAAAACAAAACAAAACCACAAGATCAAAAAGGAAAAGGACGAGAGAAAATTATTTTTAAGATAATTCAACATAAAAACCCTGGTGCTTCTTACATTATAAAGTACGTTTTAAAAAAAACCCACAAACTATTATACATAAGTTTATGAATCAATTAAATATCCTGCACTTGTTAGGAACACGCATATCCCTTCTTTGTTGAGTTTAACGGAACGGGACAGCGGCATACGCCCGGCGGCTGGGCTGCTCTGGCCGCGGGTCTCCCCGGGCGCCCCCTCCCCAGGGCCCCCTCCTTGCCTCATCCCCGTCCGGGCACGGGGGCGCGGCGGGGGGGGGTCCCCAGCCCCTCCCCCGCAGAGGTCAATGCCAACGAACAAACGTCCCCTCCCTCCCTCCCTCTCCGCCCCGAGCGCCCTTCTTTGAGCCAGACGCCAACTTGACCCTCACCAGCATTATCAGGAGCGCGCTCAGCAAGTTGGTAGTTACCCTCCCTTTTCCCCGGCGCCCCCGACTCAACATCACTCCTCCCACCCCTACCCCGACCCCCGTCACCCACCGGGGAGCAGGAGGAAGGCTCGAAGCTCCAGGACAGGACCAGCCAAGCTGACAGGTCGATTCGCCCAGGCCCGCGCCCGCACGCACGCACGCACACGGCCCCGCACACAGCCCCACCCCACCCTGCAACCAGCCCCGTCGACTGCCTTACACACCCGCCCCCGCGCTGGCCGGCCGACCTAGTGCCTTGTTCTCACCCCCGTGCTGGCGGAGCGGACGCCGCGCTCTGGGTCCCAGAGGGGCCGGGTGGCTCAGACGACCCACCATTTCCTCACCCCGACCGTGCTGAACGGACCCCCCCCCCCAACACGAGAGAAAATAAAGGAGCAATAAAGTCACGAGAAATTTCGTCCCCCAATCGAGAGCCCGAGGGGCACCCCAGCCCCGCCTCTGCTCCCCCCACCCACCCTCGGGGCGCCCCCCTCCCCCCCAAGCCAGCCTGGGCCAGCCCCGCTTCGGCCCCTCCCGGGAGATCCGTGCGCCCGACCAGCACCAGCATCGCGGACCGCAAAGGCCGCCCGTCCCGTCAAACAAGTTTCTTCTTAGGCTAAGAAACGCAGTATATACGAGTATCTCTATATATAGTACTAATGGATTTGGTGTGCTTCCCCCTTAGCGTCCCCTGTCCCTCCGCTCCTCCTCCTTCAGCCTGGTCTCCCCCTCTCTCTGCCCTCCACCCCCGTCTCTGCACTGAGATACATAAGAAACAAGGGTAGTTTACTGTCTGTTTTGTTTTCTGGGTTTTCAGTGTCCTAGCGGAATGCAAGTAGGCAGCCAGCCCGTCTGTTCCCTCTCCGCCCCGCCCCGCCCCGCCCCGCCCCCGTCACTGCGCTTCTGTTATACCATCTTTGCCTGACTCTCTCCGGCTTCTCCATTGAATGGCTAATGTGTATGTGAAATAAAGAAATAAAGAAAAACAAAAGTCAGAGCGCCCGAGCCTTCGCTAACGCCATCGTACGGGGACCGGTTTGGGATTGGTGGGGTGGGTCGCGGCGTCGATTCTGCGCCTCCGCCGACGCGGTCCAGGGGCGTGCATCCACGAGTCTCCAGGAGGGGGCGCCGGTGAGAAGGGCAAAGACTCCCCGGTCCCTCCCCACCTCTCTCCGCGACCCCAGCCCGGAAAAAAGAGGCACCACTTTAGTCCGATGACCTGTCTGCCATGTTGGTTCCCGGACCTCGTCCCCGGGAGGGAGACGCGGGAAAAGGCCATTTCCAGCGGGCGGTGGGTGATGAAAAAAAAAAAAAGGTCTGCGGGGCCCCTGGGGGCGACAGTCGCCCTTCCAGACCCCCGGGGCCCTTTTTCCCCCGTTGCGGACCTCCTCACTGGTCTCTCTTCGGGGGAGTTCGCTCCAGAGCAGGCGCAGGGCATCGACCGCCCTGGGCTGAGTTCCCGGTGCCCCTCGGCTCAGAGGCAACGCTGCGGAGGTCACCGCACCTCAGGGCTCACGGCCGCTCGTTCCGTCTTGATGGGCCGGGCCGCCCCATCGGGGCTGCTGTCGGGGCCGGCCGAGGGCGCGGGCTGCGAGCGCACTACTGCCTCGGCCCTGCGACAAGGCCCGCGGCGGGCGGCGTCGTGGGGGCCCCGGTGCGCGGGCCGTTTGCGGGGCCCGGACGGGGCGGGGCCTGCGGCCAGAGCGGCCGCCTGGTCGCGCAGCAGCCGCACCAGGAAGCCAATGTATTTCATGGCCAGGCGGAGCACCTCGTTCTTGCTCAGCTTCCGGTCGGGCGGGTGCGTTGGCAGCAACTTCCTGAGCTCTGCGAAGGCGCCATTCACGTTCTGCTGCCGCCAGCGCTCCCGGCTGTTGGTGAACACACGCCGGGCCACCTTCTGGGGCTGGTGCCCTGCGAACAGGAGGGCTTGGGTTGGCAGCCGAGGCCCAGGGGGCGCCCCCTCCTGCCCTCGCTTCAGGCACCCAGAACCCTCGTGGGGACTTCCACACAGGCGGTGGGCTGGGGCTCTCTCCACCCGAGGGATCCACAAGTAGGATCCATGTGTAGCTCCCCAGCTAGTGAGGCACCCGGCCCCCCACCCCCACCCCCTCGGCGCCGACAAGGACCATCACAGGCCCTGGCTGCAGACAACTGAGGCCTTCTGTATCTCTGTCCACACCTTTATGTCAATGGCTGAGATTCCTAGGGGCATGTTTCTTGTGGCTGTCAGGCTGGGGAGTTGTCCCTGTGGTCTGCATTCTGGAGTGTGCCCCTGCGTGTGGCTGGAGGTGCATATGGGTCGAGAGGTTCCCTAGGTGTGAACTCCTGGTGCATCTAAATGGCTGTGGTTGTCTGATCGTTGCCAGGTGGTTGTGGTCATGTGGCTGTGGTTCTGTGGCTGACTCTCATGTGGCCATGGTCCTAAGTGGCTGTGGTTGTGTGGCTGTCTCTTGTGTGGTTCTTGTCCTGTGGCTGTTTCCTGCGTGGCTGTGCATTCTGTTGGGGCTGTCATTTTGTGGCCCCCATGCCGTGGTGCATTTTGCCATGACTCTTTGTGGCTTGTTGGGTGGCTGTGGTTGTGTGGGCCAGGCCACGGGTCTGTGGTTTTGCACATGGGTGTAACCTGAGTACTGAGTCCCCGTGTGGACTGTCCTGTGTATGTCTGTGTGCACCTGCAACACCTTTCCCTGTGGCAGACAGGAGCCCCGGCAGATGGCTATCTATGCGCACAAACCCATACTCACCCTCAGCCAGCTCCAGCTCACAGTGGCTTGGTCTCCGCTTCAGCCGGCTGCTAGGGAAGATGCCAAAAGGTCCTGCCGGCCCAATGTAGAGGCTGTAAGGGGTCGTGGGTCACTAATGCCTTGTGGGCAAGGACCCTGGCCCTGGCTTCCCCCCAGGCCCCAGCCCCCCACTGACCTGTTAAGGAAGGGGTGAGGGTGATAATGCAGGGCCAGGGGCGGTGGGACAGTTCCCAGGGTAGAGAGTGGTAGCAGCGGGGGCCGCAGGGCGCTCAGCTCCGTGGTGGCCATGGTTGCCCCTGGGGGCCTGGTGTGGCCCAGGCTGATCACTGGCACGCCAGGAGGCAGCCTGGGGGGTGAGGAGCCTTGGTGGCCCATCTCCTTCACCTTCGGGGGCCCAGGCGAGGCAGGCTTGGGGGGCAGAGCGGGTGCTGGGCTGGGGGCACACACCATTTCGGCCTTCTCAGTCATGGTGGGGCCCACCTCTGCCTGGGCCTGGGGTGGGCACATGGACCCCAAGGGGGTGCTCACCTGTGGGAGGGAAGGAAGCCAGTGGGGAGGGAGGAATCAGATGCCACGCACATCCCTTAGCCCAACAGAGCCCTCAAAGGAGACGGAAAGGGCAGGGGGATGGTGGTTCGGTGCGTGAAGGCAGGTGGGCTCAGAAACCACCAGGACATGCGAGGGGGATCTGACGCAAGGGCAGGTGGCAGCCAACGAATCTCTGGGGGGCCCTGAGCTCGGCAGGGCCATCTCTGAGCTCTTTGTGACCCATGAGGGCCTCAGTTGCCCAGCTTCTGAGCAAATGTCACTTATTCCAGAATCCTTCTCACCTGGAGCCTAGAGAGGGGGTGAGGAAGGAACCCGTGATGGATCCTCTGGTCCCTACGATGACCCTGTAACCCTCAGATCTGATCCGGAGACCCCTCATTGATACCATGTGACCTTAGAATCCCTCTACAATTGACTCTGACCCTTCACTGATTTCCAACCCCCCCCCCCAGCTGACCATGTGGCCCTCAGCTATGACCCTGGGGGCTCTTCTCATTGCCTCCATGTCACACCCTGAAAGTCCCCCATAATCGCTCCATTGACTCCCACCCCACTGAAAATGTCCCCCTTACTAACCCTGTAAACCCCACTGCTGACCCTATGATCAAAGATGCTGACCCAGGATCCCCAAACCCTGACCCCACTGCCCAGTACATACAGTCATGTCCCAATCCTTCTCTGGCCCTCCCTGGTGTCCCCCACGCCCCATTTCCTATCCCCATCAGCATCCACTCCTTTGCAACCCGGCTTAGACGGTTTGGCCCCATGGCTTGGAGTGTCCAGCAACTTCTGGGACTCCTGGCCCCTCTGCCCCCTCTTCCCTACCTAGGCCCTGGGGAAGCTGGCCAGGACTCCCACTTAGTGGGTCCCCCCTGATGAATGAATGAATGAATGAACGAACGAATGAATGAATCCAGGCACTCCCAGGATCCCCCACCTTCAGGCGGACTCCCTTCTTACCCCTGCGCTGGTCCTCCTGTTTGGTGAGTGCCCTAGCTCTGTCCTTCAGGGCCAGGATGCGGTTGGGTTTCAGGCCGGGCTCCGTGGCCCCGATCCGGTCCGGCCTCTGCGTTCAGGGCCGCTGGGAGCTTGCCGCCCCCTCCCGGCAGCGGCGTCAGGGCCGCGCCTCTTCCCGGGCTCCCGAAGGCCGCCGCGACGGCAGCGTGGATCCCTCGAGGGAAAGTGAGCTGCTCCTGGCCGGCCCGCCCTCTCCCCGCCCCCGGCGGCCCAGTTTCCTCCCTCTCACCCCCGGCCGCGCCGGAGGATGCTGGACCGGCACAGATAAGAGCCTGGCCGACTGGCCGCGCCTGATAAGGAGCCGGGCTGACCCCGGAGGAAACCGGCGGGCGGGGATCTCCGAGCGCGGGCCTCACAGCCCCGCCCCCGGCCGGCGACGGACGGAGCCGTCACCCCTCGGGCCTCACCTTCCGTCCCCCCAGGCCCTGGAGTGGCCCCGGGGCCTCTGAGGACCCCGACCCAGTGCACAGCTGGGAGTGAGGTACCCGGATGCACGCAGAGGGGAAGCCGAGGCAGGGAAGGAGCGGCCTCCAGTATCGCTTGGGTTTCGCCTCCGGCTTTGAACACCCCCTGCCCAAGTGTCCGGGCTGATGGGGGTGGAGGAGAGCCCTTTTCCGGCAGTGCCGGGGCCTCGTGACCCAGGGCCCCCTCCTGCTCCTCCTCTCCTCACCCTGCTTGGTTCCTCTTTTTACACCACCCCTCCCGGGCTTTGCACCACCCCCACCCCAGACGGGGGCACTGGAGGGAGGGCCGTTCTTACAGTCGGCCCTTGGGGGTCCAGCCCAGGGCCGGTGTCCTGGGCCCCCAGGCCTGCTGTCCACACCCCCTTTTCAGGCCCAGGAGGATGAGAGGAAGTGCCACAGCTGGGAGGGACTTCCTCGGGTGCCAGGGCTGGCGAACTTCACAATAGGTGTCCCCGGCGCGTCTCCACAGGATGCGGATCCTCTAGGCCGCAGGAGCACACAGCCCCAACTTGGTGGTCTCTGGCCCTCATCCCACATCGCAGGCCACTTCAGGGGTGGAGGGGACGATGGTGATAAAGAGGCGTTGGGCAAGTATCTGGGACTGGTGGTGGAGCTCAACACCGGCCTGGAGCCTCACCAAAGGGAGGGGCCCCCCGGAATAGCTTGGTAGTGGGGACAAGACTATCCCTTTCTCCAGGGCCCTCCCACCTGGGCCGGTCAGGCTTTGCCTCGGGGGTGCCTCTATCTGGGGAACAGCCGGAGCCACCACCCTCCCAGGAAT
Source organism: Phoca vitulina (assembly GCF_004348235.1). Taxonomy (NCBI): domain Eukaryota; kingdom Metazoa; phylum Chordata; class Mammalia; order Carnivora; family Phocidae; genus Phoca; species Phoca vitulina. Next base: position 2,637,002 of record NW_022589792.1, read on the forward strand.
CTGGCGGAGCCCGGGAGCCAGTCCACCAGCGACCGTCCCACAGCCCCAGGGAAGCGAGAGTTCATTCATCTCTAAGCCCAGGAGTTACCTGATGAGCCCTACAAGCAAGGTTCTAGGCTTAGGGTCATGCCGGCTGGGGATGAAGCAGACAGAAAGGTGTTTGGGAGGGCCCCACAGCTACCACGTGGGGGTGGGGACTGTGCCCTAAGCCTCTCCGTTAACGTTGCTAACCCTCTGTCCCGGAGGGGAGGGGAAGCAGCGGGCCTGCCAGCCTGTGTGCTCGCCTGAGGGGCCGCAGGGCAGGAAGCACCTGGTCTGGAGCGGATGCACAAGGCGCCTGGTTCCGGTCCGGCTTCCGCCGCCGCGGCCCCGTGGGGAGCTCGGCCAGAGAAACCAGGCGGCGACGCGAGGCAGGGCAGGGGCTGGGTGACTGGCGAGCCGGCCTGCGTCGGCGTGCTGGCCGACAGGGGGGCGTGGGGGGGGGGGGTAAAGGCCCCCCGGGCGCGAGCACACCCCCGCCCCCCCCCGGGCGCCCCCGGGGAACCGGGGCCCCCCCAAAGGGGGGGGGGGGGGGGGTCGGGCGCCTCGAGCTACAGGTGGTCCGCTCCCACTCCCCCACACAGACAGAACACCCCAGACAGAAACACGGACAGCACTTCAGTCAGGCAGGGACGAACAAACCCCGGAGTGCCAGAGCTCCCCTGGGGGGGGGGTTAAAAGAGAAGAACAGAGGAAGAAACTCCAGACAGGGCCCCCCAAGGCAGATGGACAGACAGACCACAGGCGGCCTTCTCATTCGGACAAACGAGAGTCAAACGGATGACATCTCTTTATTGGCTCAGTCTACTCCTGGACCAGCGGCCACGCCAGGCCCAGGCGGGTTCTGGTAAGGAGTCTCTGGACGGTCCTCGGGTGCTGGGGAGCTGTGGGCGTAGCAGCACTGGTCCCCGCGTTGACAGGTGCCCTGGTGGGAGGATGGGGGGTGTGAACCCCGGCCCAGAGCTCAGCAGCCTCTGCTGGGTCCTTTTCCTGAATGGGGAGCTCACTCCCATACCATGCCTGCCCCAGGTCTCCCAGCCCCGCCTGCCCCTGGGTCTTGTCCTGTTGCTGGGAGGGGGATCCCCGGGCCCCGCGGGGGGAGGTGGGGGTGCCCCACCTCCTTGAATCTTTTACAGGGAAATGTCTTGAGCCGGGCAGCCCGCTGGACTGGGTCCTCAGCGGGCTCCTTTCTCTTGTTCTGGTGCAGCCTGCTTCTCTCCATAGCCTCCCCTGCTGCCTTGCCCCTGTGCAGGGAGAGGAGTAGCTGGGACCCCATGTGGCCTTTGTGCCCCCCTACCCTGGACACGCCCCACCGCCACCCTGCTCCCCTCACCCTGGCCGGGCTCGGGGCCGCGGGCCCCAGTTGGCCTCGGGATTGGCCTGGAAGCGCTTGAGTCCTCGCTGGCGGGAGCTGGGGTTGGCATCTTCCCGGATGGTGAAGTCGGCCTGCAGCCTGGGGAAGCGGGAGGAGGGGCTGAGGGACAGATGCCCTCGGGAGTGCACAGACCACCTGCCAACCTCGGTGCGGCTCCACGTGCTTCGGGAAGACTCCGGACCCTCATCCACTTACTAAACATTTTATCAAGTGCCTACTGTGTGCCTAAAACCTGCCACCAGTAAAGCCAAGGTCCTAGTGCATGGCACAGCGGGACAAATCAGAAATCAGCAAGATCACATTGTGTTCGGGCACGGGTGAGAGTTTCGAGAAAAACGGAGCAGGATAAAGGGAACGGGGAGACGGGGCAAGGGGTGCAGGGCAGGACCGAGTGGTCAGACACCTGAAGGAGGTGAGGGAAGAGCCATCGGGGGACCTGGGGACAGGCACTCCAGGCAGAAAGAACTGCGGTCATAAAGGCGGTAAGGGGGGCGCTGCGCCTGGGGAGTTGGGGTGAGGAGGCCCAGCCCGGAGGGACTGAGGTGGGGAGAGGGGTGCAAAGGATGACAGGGAGATCACAGGCAGATGGTGCGGAGCCTGCAGGTCCGACTTGGGATTCTAGCGAGTGAGGTGGGAGTCACAGAGGGATCGGACTCAGGTGCTCACAGGTGTTACCCTGGCGGCCGGGGGCGGGGGGGGAGGGCAAGGGGGGAAGACTGTGGCTCTCACTTGAACGAGCACGGGTCTGTGTCGGGGGGTACCCGTGTTGCCTGCACACACGTGAGCTTCCCCGGCCCGCGGGCAGCCCCGTCGGTGCCGTACCTGGGCTCCACACCGAGAATACGGAAGGCCGGGCTGGTCTCCGACAGGCGCTCCCGCCTCACCGGACACTCCTTTCCCTGGGAGGCAAAGCTCAACGGTCAGGGGCTGCTGGGTCCGACCGTGTCCTGCGCCTGCACCCCCGGCCGGCCAGGCCAGTGCTCACCCAGCAGCGCATGATGTCCCAGAGGGCCGAAGGGGGGGCATCCGTCTTCACAGCATTCTTACAGGCGTGGGAGAGCGAGACCCGGAAGCCAGCATGGAGGAGGGCCGACCTGGGGACCGAGGGGGGCCACGGTCGGCAGGGGGGTGGGGGTGCGGGGCTGGACCCCAAAGCCAGTGCCGCCCTGTGTGGGTGTGAGCCCCCCCGGTTGGACGGGTGCAGCTGAACGGCTCGCGGGGGCTTCGTGGCCTGTGTAATGCCAGCGATTGGAAGACTAAGACCGGCCCGACCGTCTCCCCTGCCGGGGCGCACGGCCTCCGCGCCGTGTTCTCAGCACCTGCACGTGGGCACGTGGCGTCCCTGTTTCACAGGAGACTCTGGCCTGAGGGGGCTGCACCTGCCCAAGGGCGCCCAGAGGTCAGGCACAGGCCCGGGCCCTGCGGGACCCTCACCGCAGCTGCAGGAGGCTGGGCGTGCTGCAGCGGATCGTGCGGCTCAGCTGGTCCAGCGTGTAGTAGAGAGGCACGTCCGGGAGCTCCTGCGACGGGGACACGGTGGATGTGGGGTGGATGGAGGAAGGATGGCTGGGCACAGGCGGGGCCCCCCCATCCCCGTCATGGCCCGGCCCCCACCTCAGTGATGACGCTCAGGACCCCTCGGATCCGCTCTGAGGTGTGGAAGCGGCCAGGGTTGGTGCTCACAGCCTCTAGGACACGACCCACGAAGTCCAGGTCATGGAGGGGCTCTGCCCACAGGGGACCGCCAAGCTACAGATACACAGCGGCCAGATGGGAGGGGTCAAGACAGCCACAACCCCAGTGCCCCCCTTGTTTCCCCTGCCCTGCCTCACCTGGTGTCGCTGCCCGCAGTGTTCACACTCGGGGGCGACGGGGGGACCGCAGGCTGCAGAGAACTTGACCCTGCAGAGAGAGGGGTGGTTGGGGGGCAGTGACCCTGGGACGCCCCCTCTTCACCTTCCTCCCCGGCTCCCCCTTGCTCACCGGCCACCAGAGGCTCCCGACGCTTTGCCAAGGCGCTGAAGGTGGAAGGTCCCACAGCCCACACACTGGAATACCAGCGCCTGCTTGCTGTGGGGGAGCAGGGGTGGCCCTAAGTTCCCAGCATGATCACACCCCGACTCCTCCCTCAGGCTAACTTCACCCCCATCAGGACCCCCACTTCCCCGGGGCGGGATCATCCCCCCCACACACACACCAAAAGGCCCTGTTGCCTCCTTCCATGCATCACCCTTCCTTGCCCCAGACTAACCTGGCTGAGGCTTTGACCTTGGCCTGGCCCGTGAAGACACGAACAAAAATGCGCACATAGAAGTCAGCGCTGACACTGAGCAGGGGTACCACAAAGCGCTGGTAGCAGTTGGCTCGGAGGTCCAAGCTGTGCAGGACGATCCTCAGGGCCTGGGGGTGGGAACCGGGCATCGGCCATCAGCCACGCCTCCACCGTGGCCTCCCCCTACCCCAGAGGCTCACAGCTCCCTGGGCTCCAAGCCCAGCCCCAAGCGTCCTGGCTGCGTGACCCTTGCCAAGTGAATGCCTCAGTTCCCTCATCTACGAAATCGGGACAGTCTGTGTCTCTTTATGGCCCTGCTGGGGGTACCGCACAATTAAGGAGAGCCCGGGCCCCCCAAACTGAACGTATTCTGGTTAGCATCGACAGTGTGCCCCATTCTGTGCTCCAAAGACCTGTGTTCCGGCTTCCCAGACTGACCTGATGACAGGGCCCTTAAGGAACAAAGACGAGACATCCTCCTTTCCAGCCCACGGACGCAGCCAGCCCCTGCCTTCTCGAATCCCCATGGCAACCCATCACCATCATGCTCATTGCACAGATGCAAAAACCAAGGCCCGGAAAGATGAGAGCAATTGTCCAAAGATGCCAGCAAAGCTAGGATGTGAGCCCAAAGCCAAACCCAGACCTGAAAACTGCCTTTAAAAACAATTTTGAAGAATTGTTAAAACAGACGATACTGGCTCCTACCCTGGACAAAACCACTGCCCCCCAGACGACCAGAATTGGCAGCCCAGGCTCTTAGGACTGTGCTGGTTATGGACACGCTTGTCCTCCACATCTTGGGACGGAGCTGGCCCTGGATGCCTGGAGGAAGCTAAGCGGGTGTGCGGGGCAGGGCGGGGCGGGGCGGGGCGGGGGAGGCTGGGGAGCGCCCTCACCATCTCGTGGCAGGCGCGGCTCTTGAGGGCCATGGCCCCGTACTTGCTGTAGCACGTCTCCCCGCTGTTGCCGGCCAGCACTGCCATGTCCGTGCACGTCACGCACAGCAGCCCTGCGAGGGCCCGCGCGGTGAGGACCCTCCCCGCACCGACCGCGAGCCCGGCTCTGCACCCCCCGGGGGCAGCGCGGCCTCACCTCCTTCGCTCACAGCCTGCACGGCCGCGTCCAAGAAGGGGGCAGGGCTACCGTACGGGTCCAGGTCGATGACGTCAAACCGCTCCGATGCCTTCTGGTGCTGGTACATCAGCATCCTGGGAGCGAGAAGGCCAGGTCCTCAGCCCCCCGCCCCAGGGACCTGCTCTGTCCCCTCCGCGTGTCCTCTCGTTCTGTGTGACCATTCTGGCCTGGATTTGGGGGCCAGCTGCCTAGGTTCAGATCTTGGCTTGGCCGTTTGCCAACTGCGTGGCTCTTCCTCCTTGGACCTCGGTGTACTCACGTCTAACAATGGCAACAGTAACAGCCCGCAGACACGTAGCATACATGTGCCGGACAACAGTTTCAAGCAGTTTCCAGCTCTATTAACTCAGTTAATCAAATAATCTTCCAGACAAATCTATGGATTGGGAATGATGATTGTTCCCTCTGTAGGCGAGGAAATGCAAACGCTCCCTTCTCGGTGTAGCCTGCCCTGACCGTGTTCTTTAAAACTGCAACCCACCCACCACCTTCCTCCAGCCCCCACTCCGCCCTCGATCCCCACCCCTCCGACCCCAGCACGTTTCACCTCTACCTTACCATATAGTTTACTCATTTGTCTCATTATTTGTTATGGTCTTTGTTTCCCATCAGGTTTCTTTTCCTAAGATTTTATTTATTTAGCTGAGAGAGAGGCAAAGCGAGAGAGAGAGAGAGAGAGAGAGAGAGAGCACAAGCAGGGCAGAGGGAAAGGGAGAAGCAGACTCCCTGCTAAGCAGGGATCCTGAGGCAGGGCTGATCCCAAAACCCTGGGATCATGCTCTGAGCTGAAGGCAACCGATTAACTGACTGAGCCACCCAGGGGCCCCTCCTATCAGCTTTTAATACAATCAGGAAAGCAAATACTTTCCATAGCAAAGACTTTTTGTTTTCTGTAAAGGATCCGATAGTAAATATTTCAGGCTTTGTGGGCCACAAATGGTACCCTTTTTAACCCTTTAAAAATGCAAAATCATTCTTAGCTGCTGGGCCCTAAAAAACCGGGCACCTGCAGGTTGTCTGCAGGGCCCCTGCATTAGAATGTGAATGCCCCAAGGTCAGGGATTTTGTCTGTTTTGTTTACTGATGCCTGGCACATCGTGGACGCTAGATATGTGCTGGTTCATTTGAATGCATAAAAGTACCAGAGGTTGCGAAGTTAAGTCTAAAATGGAAACCACGGGTGGTACACGTTTCTGGCTATACGAGCATCTCTCTCATTTAATCAACACAGCATTAGTATTACAACTCCTGTGATACTAATATCCTCATTTTACAGACAAGGAAACTGGGGCTTAGAGAGACTAAGGCACTCTCCCAAGGTCACAGAGAAAGACTATGACAGACTTGGGATTTGAGGCCAGGCAGCCTTGCTCTAGCCTGCACCTTCCAGCCATCGGGCTCTGCTGCCCCAAACCTACCGGGCGTCTGCCTGCCTGGGATGCACCAGGTGGGCCACACCGTTGAGCTGCACGTTGCGGCACATGAGATCCACGGCTCGGGCAGAGGCATCGTTGGCAACCACAGAATGCAGCCCAGGCACCTCTCGGGCAAAGCGAATGGAACGGAGGCCCGAGGCTGCCAGACCCTCCAGCACTCGAAGGCCTTCCTGTTGGAGTAATCAGGGAGCCCCACTCACATGGATCCCTCCATCCTCTGCTGGGCCCCAAGGAGCCCCCACCACCCACTTCCTATAGCTCTCCCGCCTCAGGAGCCTTCCTTCCTCCATTACTGGAGGACTCCCGGGCTGCACCTCCTATGTTCAGGCCCCACCTCGCAGATCTCCCCCACGGCAGCTGTTCGAGGTTGGTCTCCTGGGGCCAGGTTTGCACCCTCTTTCAGTTCAGCCTTTTCCTCCTCTTGCTCTGATAAGTCCACGACCACCTTTTGCACATCCTTCTCACCTGGCACCTTGACTGGAGCCACCCAGAAGCACAAGTCAGCGGGTATTAAAGTTCCCTCTGAGAGACCTCCCCCTATTTCTCAGGATACAGAAGATTCGGGGAAGAAAATCTTCCTCGGAGCCCCTGGGGAAAGCCTGAAGTTAGAAATAAGCCCAGGGCCCGCTGTGTGGCTGGAGCCTTTCAAGACATTAAGGGAAAGGGGGCGGGGCAGGGAGAGAGCTCGGAGTGACCCCCGCCCACCGGGAGACTGGACCTCGACTCACTCTGGATTCCTTTGGCCGCAAGCTGAACGCGAGCAAACTCAGTGATCACGGCACATCTGCGGGAGACTGAGGGTTAGCTCACACCCCCCTCATCCCTGCAGTTCCACTGCCGTCTGCTAAGCTGACCCCAGCCCCCTGCTCACGTCAGGTCCCGGTTGAACTCCTGCACTGGGTTGTAGAAGACTTCGTTGGAGCTGGGGAAGGCTATCTTGGCGGCCCCCTCGGTGACCGTCGTCTCCTGAGCGTCGGACGCGGGCTCTTCTTCGCGGGGCGCGGTGCCGTTCTCCATTTCGGCCGGATTCGGTAGCCCTTGCGGCTGCCCCTCCATACACCTGGCTCTATAGGGACTGCAGGCGGAGCGGAGAGTCAGCCTCAGCCACAGACCGATTCTCGCACGGGACATCCGCGGGAGGCTCTGCCCGCCAAGCCTGGTTCGGGGGGCGGGGGAGGGCATAGGAAGAGCCTCAGAGAGCTGTGTCCCCGGGCCAGGTGGCCTATACATCGGTCAAGATTAAGAAGACCCTGCGGCCTCAGTAAGGTGACACCACACCCCATCTTCGGAAAGACCGGCCCCTGAGAAGCCAGAAGCCCTCGAGCGGGCCGGACCCTGGCCTGTATCCTTCCCCGCGTCGCCCACGCCTTTCTCACCCTCGCTCGAGGCGCCGAGGACCGAAATTAGTCTGGGTGCACGTTTCCCGGATTACACCTGGGCGTCGCCATGTTGGCACAGTGGGGGGGGCAGGTCACATGATCGATTTTAGCCAATCAGCGATGCTACCTACAGTTAGTGGCCGGGATCAAAATGCACGGCGGAAAGCTCGGAAAGTAGTGTGTTTAACCTTAATCACGTCGGCTCCCCCGGGAGGGGACGCGTCACTCGCCCCATTTCACGGATGAGGAAGGTGAGGCTCAGAAAGGGGGCGGTAAGCGGAGAAATTCAACACCTACTGATCGGCTTCTGTGTATTGAGTGCTGTAAGCACACTATTTCAGGCCACTCTGCAGGAACAATTAAGGCTCTGAAGTCAGATTTACTGAGTTTGAATCCCAGTCCTACCACATGGTCTTGGCAAGTTACTTAAACTCTCTGGGCTTCACTTTCCTTATCTGCTAAATAAGAATGCTAGTTTCCAATATAGAGCAAAGATTGAACTACAGAATGCCTGGAAATTGTGCAAAGCAGTCCCTCTTCACGTAATAAGCTCTCGATAGGTTCTAACTGGTGTAGGACCGGAGGAGAGCGTAATGGGCTGCACTGCCTGTGTTCCAGTCCCAGCTCGCCTCACAACTTGTCCTTATCCCTCTCTATGCTTAAGTTTGCTCATTTGCAAAATGGACAGAACTTTTTAACGTTCGTTACTGGGTTGTGGTGAGTTTTAAACGAGTTAGTGCAGGTTAAATGCCTAGAACGGAATCTGGCTTGGCATAAACATAAAATCGTTAACTTTTATTGTCGATTCTTGAGCCTGGGTTTGATTCCTGCCACCTGCCACCACTTACTTGCTGGTGATCTTGAGCAGGTTTTTTTCAGCTGTGTGTGCCTTTCTATAAAGTGTGTACAAGTGTGTTATGATTTCGACTTAAAAATGTTACTGTGAAGTTTAAACGAGATAATTCCCATAAAGAGCCTAAAACAGTGCCTGGCACAATAAATAGAATTCATTGTTGTTTTCGTTTTACAGGAAACGAATGTTCCGAAAGGCAGAGAGACTTGTCCAAGGTCGAGAAAGTAGGAAGTGTAAGGGTCGGGAGTCGAACTCTCCAGCAGACCCAAGGTACTGGCGGGGACCCAAAGGGGCGAAGGCAGAAAACGGGAGATGAAAGCAGAAAACGGAGATGGGAGGAAGGGACGCTCTCGGCGCTCAGCTGGCCTCGCCTCGGGGGCGGGGCCTGGGGCGGTGCGGGGGCGGGGCCGCGGCCGCTCCTCCCCGGCCGGGTTGCGGCGGCGGCGCGGCTTGCGCTCGCTCGGCGCTCGGCTGGGGCGGCCTGGCCCACAATGAATGGCCGCCGCGGCTGCCGCTGCTGCTGAGGCGGAGGCCGCGGAGGCCGCGGAGGCGGAGGCCGAGGCCCCGGCGCAGGGGGGCGCGCCCCGGGCCCAGGCCCGGCTCCAGCCGCCGCTGCGGAGCCCGCCGGGAGCCCCCGGAGCGCGGCCACGGCGCAGGTGAGGCGGCCCGCCCCAGGCCCGGTTCCGGCCTCGTCTCGCCGGGGCGGCCCGAGGGCATCCGAGGGCCGGTTGAGGGCTGAGCGGGGAGGGCCGGGTGAGGGCTCCTCCGACAGAAAAGGAGCCGGGTCCGCAACCTGCACCGTCCCCGGACCGGCGAGTGCGGAGAGGCCCGGCCCTCACTAGCGGCCTTGAGCGTCCAGTCCCGGGCCGGGCCGTGGGGTTTGGGGGTGGTGGGATCGGGCCCAGACCTTCCCCCAACCTCGCTCTCGGCGATTGGGAGGCGCGAGGCTGAGCCGGGGCAGGTGCCGGAGGCCCGGGAAGTTGGAGGGCCGGAGGAGGAAAAGTGAGGAGGCGCCCGGGGAGGCCGGGGGGGAGGGGGAGGAGGAGTCGGGCTTTGGGTCGGCCGAGTGGGGGAGGAGGGGAGAGCGGCGCGGCCGGAGGGAAAGGGCCCGGAGGGGGGGCGGGGAGGGGCCGACTCGCAGGTAGTGTCCGGGCGCCGGAGGAGGTGGGTGGGTCAGGTTACAAGCCTGGGGGCGGCTGAGGAGAAGCTCAGGAAGTGGGGCAGGGTGGGTGTGGGCGGAGTTAGTTCGGGTGGGGGCTGATAGGAGATCCCAGAGATGTTTGCAGGGGTCAGATGAGGTTAGGGCTTGGAGAGATGTTGTGGGGGGAAGGCCAGATATGGGGGCTATCAGGTAGGTTGAGGAACTACTGTAGGAGCTTTGGGAGAGGGGGAAAGCAGCGCCTTTGCGCTAGGCTAGTGGCCGCGAAACGGGGCGTCCCGAGAAACTAGTGTGATCAAAAGGCACATGCCACCTCTTCCCCCACCAGGTGTTAGCTCTGGGCCAGATCTGGGGTCTTTCCTCTTTTCCTCATCCTAGTCAGGCTCTGGGTCTCCGACCTACCTTGTGGACGAGCCTCTGCTGGCTTTTCCAAGGTGCTGGCCCACCCGGTGGGTGTTTGTGTGGGCAGCTTGAGAAAGTCTAGAATACCTAGTTCGGGCATATGTATTTGCAGAGAGGTAGCCCAACGGCCCTTACCTGAGTATCTTGGGATACTAGATTTTTTCTCCCCTTTTTGTGAGCAGAGCTTTGGGGCTCAAACCTAAGGGATGGGACCTCACAGCCACCATCTTATACCGTGGCCTCCCAGGCACCAGCTTCCCAGAGGTGAAGAACGGGGAGGTGAGCCTATAAAGCTCTGTTCATTGTGTCTCAGAGGCTCCTGATGGGGAGAAGGCAGGCCACTGAGGAGATCAAAACCAGTATTTACACCCTGGTCCAGGCCTTTGGGGCTACTGGCCCCAGGGCTCTGCCTGTGGGGTGCTCTTCCTGGGTCAGGCCCTGGGATGAGCTCATTGATTGCTCACCACCACTGGGTCAGCTTAGGCCTTCTCCATGGTAGGAGAAAGCTGAGGCTCCAGGTGGCTTGTCCCAGGTCACACAACTAGACAGTGGCAGACTGGGATTGACTGGCGCTCAGCTGAAACCCACAGTCTCCCAGGCTGGCTTTTGAGGGGCATGACTGGAGGAGCTCACACTGTTCGGGATTGCCTGGTGGGAGTTCTGTACCCAGGCCTTTTCTCTTGCCCATTCCAAGGGATAGGTCCGTACGTTCGTGGACAGTTTTTCTGGTGTGTCCCAGAGGGCTGGAATAGTGGAAGCTTCTTTCTCAGAGGCTTGGTCACACCTCATTTCACACCCACCCCTTCTGGGAGCCAAGAGGTCAGGGGTCACGGAACTATAGGCTGGCAAGGGGAGGCAGTTAGGAGGATGGGGCCTGGCTCCAGAGCTGCATCTTGCTTTGCTTGCCTGGTTTGTCTTTTCCCCTTTTGGGTCCCGGGTCAGACCACCACAGCTTTCCTTCCTTCTCTCTGGGCTAATTGTTACCATTGTGTCCTGGGAACATTGACTTGGGATCTTCAGCCCCTGAGGCAAGAGCCACAGACTGCTGGGTGAAGTGGTATCTCCCAGGCCTGGGTTTAATGATGGGTTGTCATCCTCATTCCCTGCCCTCCCCCAGTCTCCCTGTAGTTCCTAGAACTGATCCCACCTGGGCCGTGCTCTCCTCCTCTCCCTGGCTGGCCTTCTGGCTCTGGGAAGGGGGGCGGGGGGGGACTGGGCCGCAGCCCCACTTAAAGATGCTTTTCCCCTACCTGGTCGGGCCGAGGCTGGCTTCTGTGGCACAGACTGGGGCTCAGGGCTGGGTACTGAGGACAAGGATGGCTACCTCTGTTCACATGGCTGGAATAGGGCCAGAGGCTGGTGGGTGCTGGCCGGGGTGAGTGGATGGCAGAGGAGGGCAGAAGCTGCTTTTTTGTGAGGACGTAGGGGCACACAGACCTGGGGTGCCAAAGAAGGCCAAAATAGCAAGTACAACAAGTAAAGGGACCTGTGGGACAGTTTTGTTTCCCTAGGGTGTCGACTGCCTGCTGGGGCCAGGGGAGCAGCTCTGAATAACAGATCCTGGTGAGGAGGGGGGGATGGAGAATTTCAAATTGGGTGGTCAGGGAAGGCTTGTGGGAGAGCTGAACCCTGAATAAGAAGAAATCAGCCTGGTGGGGGAAGCTGGGGCAGGGAGGAGCGAATGTTCTGGGCAGAGGGGACAGCACATTGAAAGCCTTTATTGAGCATGTGCCAGCCTCCTGCTAAGTACTCTAAATATCTTGTCCTCATGAGGGAAGGAGTGAGGGGTGACCGTAGTGTGAAGATGGAAGACCCTTAGTGCCATTTGCAGGAAAGCGCCCAGTCTCAGGGTCTTCTGGATCTCCCCACTGCCCCCAGCTGAAAGTCCAGACGCCTTGGCCTGCATCCAGGCCTTTTAAAGTCTGGGGCCCAGGCCAGGCAGTGGGGAGCCCTAGTGAGCCAGGCTGTGAGGACGGCTGAGTTTCTGTCGGTCTTGGAGGATCCGTTGGCGGTTGGTCCAGCCAGGTCTGACTCAGAGTTCATCAGGGTCAGTGCCAGAGCCAGTGATGGAGAAGGGAGCCTGTGTTTGAGGCGACGATGAACCTCCTTCCTGGGCTTGAAGACAAGTTGGCAGTGCTTGAACAGCCTGTGCTTCCTCTCTTGGGTCCTTCCGGCTCCTCATCACCCTTCCCCCCTTCCCCAGGCCCTTGGTGCTTATTGTGCCTAGCAGGAGCGTGCAGGCCCGTCTCCCTGCCTCTGCTCCTGGGTCCCCTTGGCTGAGAATGCCATCCCTCCGTCTCCCCCTGGAGAGCCCTTCGAGCTACAGGGGTTGGGAAGTGGGACCGGTCTGGTGGCGGTTACAGGTTGGGCCCAGTGTCTGGTTGTGGTCATCGTCCCATCTCTCCTGTGCCGCCTCCTTCGGTCAAGGTCTCAGCATTCTTTTTTTTTTTTTTTTTATTTTAAAGATTTTATTTATTTATTTGAGAGAGAGAGAATGAGACAGAGAGAGCACATGAGAGGGGGGAGGGTCAGAGGGAGAAGCAGACTCCCCGCCGAGCAGGGAGCCCGATGCGGGACTCGATCCAGGGACTCCAGGATCATGACCTGAGCCGAAGGCAGTCGCTTAACCAACTGAGCCACCCAGGTGCCCAAGGTCTCAGCATTCTTAGAGATCCAAGAGCCCCCTGTGAGGACAGCGACTCTGTTTTCTGAATTAAGCAGGGGTTGGACAAAGGTGAGCAAACATGGTATAGTGGACAGTCTGCTTCCACCATTAGCACCACCCTGCTCGGCCCTGAGATCCTGGGCCTCGTTTGTGACCTGGGCATCTCTCATTTCCTCCTCTGTTAAGTGGGGACCAGCAGGCACACCTGTGCAGCAGTGGTTCTCAATCAGGGATGATTCTGCCTCCTCTCAAGGGATGCTTGGGGAATGTCTGGAGACATTTTTAGTTGTCACAGCCGGGGCTGGTTCTGGCCTCTAGTGGGTGTAGAGGCTAGGGATGCTGCTCAACATCATAAAAAATGTACAGGGCAGTTCTCCTCCCCAAAGAATGATCTGGCCCCAGTGGCTGCAGGGCCAAGGTCAGGGGATCCTCGCTGTGTTGTTACCATGCGGAACGCAGTGGTTGGCATCTGGGGTGTGTGATGATACTGGGAAGGCGGTGGGGAGCACCCAGGAAGTACTGCCCGATTGATCACGAAATGGCATGAGGTTCTGGGAGCTGGCAAGTGGTGTAGGATGTCTCCGCTGCTGTCTGAGACTTTACAGCCCTGCAAGGGGCTTGGGACGAATAGAAGGGGACATAACTAAATAATCACAGCTGGCGTTACTGGGTACCAGTCGCAGGGTAAGCACCAATCTACCATGTGGCTTGCTGGTTTAACCCTTGAGACAGCCTTGTGCGGTAGCTGCCACCATCCAGCCCATTCTATAGCTGGGAAGACTGATGTCAGGGGGCGAGTACTGCTCTGGGTGCATGTTTTCTGGCAGCATAGAGGAAGGGAAGCACAGTTCTAAGCAGGAAGCTTTGAGCTTCGGGCAGGATAATAGGATTCAGATTCTCAGGCCCTGCTGAGGCCCCGCATGGTCTCCCAGCACCTGTCAACAAGCCCCATCCCAGTAGCCATGTGCCCTGTGGCCCTACCAGCCTCCTTCATCAGCTGCACCGGTGTCCCCTCAGGGCCTTCACGCTTGCCGCTCCCTTCACCACCCTTAGCGTGGCTACTGCCACCAGGTCCTTCAAGTCTGAAGGCCCCAGGGATTAGGGTGTTAACTCAGAAAGGTGGGCCAGTGGGGGGTGGGGGAGCTGCTGCAGACCCAGGCCAGATTCCCCAGGGCTGCAAGGAGGGAGTGGGAGGAGAGAGAGAGAAGCATTGGGCTAGACTGCTCATCCTCAGAGATGGCAGGGAGGGGAAGAAGGGTGGAAAGTGGCTAGGGGAGGCTGGGCAGAGGAGAAGGCCTCCCCCAGGGGAGCAGAAGGAGCAGCACCCCGTCTGGCCCTCAGAGGGCACCCAGGACCCCATTTCTGGAGAGACACATCCAGTGAGGGTAAAGAGCCCCAGCTCTGGCCTTGGCCTGTCTTGGCTTCCCTTCTTGGCTCTGGCCTCTCTGAGCCCCAGTTTTCCCGTCCACAAAATGGGTCTGGCCACAGTAGCTATGTGCCTTGGGGAGCGATGGGACCACGTAAAGCATGAGCTTGGCAGGGGCCAGCCATGGTCAGGAAGCCTCAGCTGCTGTTACCTCTGGATTCTGGGACAGGAGCCAGACACGGCCTCGGTGAGTTCCTGGGCCTTGCTCTCCTCACCCAGAAAATGGCGGGAAGAGTCATTTCTGCCTCAGAAACTAGCAAGAAGTATAATCCGAGCCCTTGCCAGGCACCGTGCACCGCAGGGGCGATGTGAATGCTAATTGCCAGCTATCACCCTGTCACAAATCCTGTCACAAACCCTGTCACCCACCGTGGATTTAATGGCAGCTTTTTGGGGAAAAAGAGAATGAATTAAATGTGCACGTACTTTAAAAATGCCTACAGCAGGGGGGCGCCTGGCTGAAGAGCATGCGACTCTTAATCTTGGGACTCTTAACCTTGGGGTCACGAGTTCCAGCTTCAACGTTGGTTGTAGAGATTACAAAGATAAATAAATAAAAAGTTAAAAAAAAATGCAGACAGTAGGGATCTGTACAGTCAGATAACACTTTGTTCTTCGCTAGCAAGTGTTTGCCTAAGCTGTCTTCCAATTCAGCTCCTACAGAGGGTCCGAATGGCTCTGGGCCAGGAAGGCTCCTCAGCAGCCTGGGGGTGGGGGGGTGTGTCCTCCCACCCCACCCCCCTTTACTCTGACTGCACGCTGAGCTACATGAAGGATTGTGGGGCTTTCCAAGGGCTTTTGGTTCTTCTACTTGGAGTTGGTGGTTTCCCTTAATTGGCTTACGTGTCCCTGGGCAGCTCGCTGCTTCCCTGGAAGGTCAGCGGGAAAGACAGCCCGTGGTGGTGTCATACGTCTGTACCCCTAGCTTCTGCTGCCCGGGGAATTTGGGGCTCCCTCTCCAGACCACTGGCAGTTTCCACTCCCACCCGGGCATGATTGGCCGGTAGTGTGAGCAGTTGGTGGGAATCCAAACCTCTGTTACACCGAGCCCAGAGCGGGACCCTGACTGCGGGCCGCCCACCTGGTGCGGCTGCCAGAGGAGGGCACCTGTCTGCGCAGCCCCCTCCGCACTGGCCCTGGGGACCGCCCCTGTGGCGTGGATGGCACTCCGGGCCCAGCTTAGAGACTTTTTCTGAGTCACACTGTTGGAGTCACGCTAACGTGGAACAAAACAGGGAGTGAGGTTGGAAGTAATGGCAATAATTCTTCATTTCACAAACAACTATTGAGCACCCATCGTGTGCTGATCTGATCTAGAGACAGCGGACACCGCGATATGAACCAGAGAGGCAGGCACCGTGCCCTGGTGGAGGTGACACAAAGCCCAAGACGCATCTAGTTAGCTAGACGGCAGGAAGCGCCAGGGAGGACAAATGAAGCCGGAGAAGCATAGAGTCGGGGTTGGGAGAGGTTCTGTCTTGGGAAGTTCGAGCCAGGTTACGACTGGGAGGATATGAGGAGCTGTGGCCATCTCCGAGACCGCATGCTAGGAAGTCCGAGAGCCGGGGGTGAAAACTGGTTTTGAAAGAGTTTGGGGTCGAATCTGAGGGTCTTGTCCTGAGCGAGGAGGGCTGGAGCTGGCAACAGCTACGGCCAGCGGACTGGGGCGGAGTTGGGTTGTCAGCACGTTGAGTTGGTATCTGGGACATCTGCAGGCCCGGCACCCACAGGAAGTCCAGGCCAGGGGCTCCGTGGGGCAGTTGGAGGTGAGTGGATGGTACTTCTAGCCTGTCTTGAGTCAGCCTGCCGTGATAAAACGCTGTAGACCGGGTGGCTTAAGCAACAGACAGTGCTTACGGTTCTGGGGGCTGGAGGTCTGCGATCAGGTGTGCCCACTGGGCCTTGGTGCGCGTGCTTAGAGAGAGAAACCTCTAAGGACACCAGTCCTAGCAGATCAGGGCCCCACTTCTATGTCCTTGTTTAATCTTAATTACCTCCTAAAGACTGTATCTCCAAATACAGACACGTTGGGGGTTAGGATTTCAACATACGCATTGGGGTGAGGGGCACAGTTTGGTCCAGAGCAGAGCCCTGAGTCTGGGTTCAATCCCCAGGAGGAGAGAGGTTGACCAAGGATGGAGCGCAGCATCAGCCTTTATTTACCTTTAGTTTCTGGAAAGACCATGCCTGCTCCTCCCCCAGGGCTCTGCACGACTTCCCCGGACATTGAGGGCTACGCTCCCATCCCACTACTGCCTCATTAGACCCCCCCCCCCCCATATCGCTCTAATGTCACCTCTTCTGGGCAAGATCAGAGGCCCAGGTATGCAGCATGTTAATCTGTGTGACTCTGGATGTATGGCCACATTCCCCATTGGACCATGAGCCCTTGGAGGCAGGCCTTGTCTCAGTCCTGGCCTGCCCCAGGCTCCCAGGCACTTCATGCCCCAGGCAGGCGCTTGGCAAATATTTATTGAGTGACTTGGGAGGTCATGGAAACCGTGTGCTGGGCCCTTGCATCTCACTGGGAGACCTGCTCACATTTGTGGCCAGGACACTAGCGATGCTAGGAGGGTCCCTTCGGCCCTCTTTAGGGCTGGGGGCTGCCCCTTCCCTTGGGGGGTTCTGAAGACCCCAGAAGATGGACAGGCTATTATGCCAAGTTCTGAGGAGAGAGGATTCAAATGGTTTTGTGCCCTAACGGAGTCTATAGTCAAATGGGATTTAGTGTTCTCAGAGGTAAGCATAAGGGCGCGGTGGATGGGTGGTGGAGAGAGTGTGCAGAAGGGGGGATCTCTAGTCTGGAGAATTCTCAGAGCCGGGGGTGATGGAGCGTGGGAGAGGAGGATGTAGGCAGTGGGAGGAAAAGGGGACTACAGGCAGGGTGCACAGCTTGGGCAAAGGCCTGGCTGGGTGGGAGAGCCATGCAGTGTGCTTGGTGGGGACAGAATTGTTGGATGGTGTAGAGACCCCCAACTCTTGGCTCCATCACATCTCTTCCTAGGCAGCAGGTGACCGAGGCCAGGTAGGTACCAGGTACTTAGTTAGACCTGTTTTTTTCTGGGAGCCCATTATGGCTCCGTGGTCCTCCCCACCGCCCCCACCCCCCCGCCCAGGGCTGGTGTGGGGAAGGGGCTTCACGCAGAGCCAGGGTAGCTGTTCCTTCTGAGTCCAGAGGACTGGATTGGGGTAGTTGCCCAGGGATGAGAGGAGGGAGGGGAAGCTGGGGGTGGCCTTTTACTGCTTCTAAAACCAGCCAAGGCCTTGCTTTCCCCTGTCCTTGCAGGGGCAACAAGGCCATGAAGGGTTTCTGCAACTCAAGACCTGCGCTGGGTGGGGAGGGGAGATCCCTGGGCACTGATCGCTTGAGCCATTTGTACCAATTGTCTCCCTTCCCCTCCCAAATGGTTAGTCAAAGGCTTCAAAGCCCTAGGTGCTGGGCTCTGAGGCTGGGGTTCACAAGGCTTGGGGAACCCCAGCCTGAATGTCGGGTGGCTCTTACCCTCGGGGGCCCCTCCCTGTGCGTGTTCCCTCCTGTTACCGCAGGGACCTCCGCACACCTGTTGCTGAGCTTGCCCTAATCGGTCAGCCTGTGCTGATTGCCAGTGAGGGGTCAGGCCCTGAAGGCCAGCTGCCGGGGAAGGAGCAGGGCTGCCCTTCAGTCCCTGCTTATCAAGTGGGGCAGTCGTAGCGCTCCCCTGTGGAGGGGACCCGGAGGGGAGGGGGGGGGAGGGGACCCGGAGGAGAGCGCCTGCAGCAGCACCTGGCGTGCTGAACACGGCTGGGAGCACCCCTCAGAATGCCCTCTGCGGCCCCTGGGTGCAGCACAGCCCCCACCAGCTGCTGCGTCCCAAACTGGAGTCGTTTAGTCTTGCCTTGGTGCTCCCTCTTTGCAGCCGCTCACTCGTGAGTCTGACTGTCCCCTCTGTCCCTGTCCCTGTCCCTGCCGCCTGCCCCCACCACTGGCCCAGCCCTCAGTGTCTCACCTGTTTCCGTTCTCCACGCTGCTGCTGGGAGTTCGCCGGTGGTCTGGGCCTGCGCCTCCCTTGCTCCAGGCTTCCCCCTGCTCCCAGAAACATTTGTCCTCACCAGGCCAGGCACCCCCTGTCCCACACCCTTCCCAGCAGCCCTGTTGCCCCTGCACTCCCCTCGAGGCAGCACTGGCTTCCTGGGGGTCTCCACACTGCACTGCACTTCTTCCTGCCCCAGACAGTTGCTCTCTGTCCCCGTGTCTTTGCCTTTACTCCCAGAGTCAGCCCCTCAGTGACACCCCAGTTGTATCACTCCCTGTGTCTCCCCACCAGACGACTGCGTGTGGAGACAGCCAGTCTTCTTTAGAGCTGTGTCCCCTGAGCCGTGCGGTTTATCAGGGTGGGTTGGATGAATGAGTCCCCATTTTACAGCTGAACAAACCAAGGCACAGAGGTGAGGGGCTGGCATCTGAAAGCAGGTCTGGGGTTGGGAGGTGCTCTGACTCCACCACAGACCTCCCCTGTGTCAGTCCTCCCCCTTACGGTGGGAGCCTTCCAAGCTGGGGGTCCAGAGCTCTCTTTCAGGGACTGGGAGCTAGCCTCTCCCTTGACCCCCTTGACTCTGGTCACTTGGGCCCCAGTACCTGGAGCGGCTTCATTTTGGCAGCCTTGGGAGTTGGGTTGGGGCTGTGAAGCCCCTGGAGCAGGCTCTGGGTTCTGTCCTTTGCCTGCACTCAGTGCCTCAGTTTCTCCTGTCTCCAAACAGAGGGTCAGCTTCTAGCCCATCTGGCACTGAGTTTGAGGCCCTGGAAGGAGTGTGCTCCTTCTGATGGGAGGGTCCTTGTCTCCGCCTCGCCCCCTGATGACCCTAAATTGTTTTTCCTGGCAGTGATCGTGATTTTGATGATGACAAGGAGGCAAAGGGCACAGCCAAGGGAAATCACAAGTTTCAATGCCCGCACAGACCCTGGTTTGAATCTTGTCCCTACTACTTACTCACCAATGACCTTGGGACAGTTCTTAGCTTCCCCATGGCCTCGGTTTTCCCATCTGAGAACTAGGAGTATGAAATCGGCCCCATAGGTTTGCTAAGAGGGTTCAAAGAACTTCCTGCAGGTCACCTGTCAGCTCTTTGGAAGCATGGTTGCTGGGAGGGGCGGGGCCTGCTGGTGTCTCGGGGTTCCAGCACATGTAGCAGCTTAGTGAGGACAGACTGAATTTGCACGATTGGGTTGGTCTTACCAACATTGGTTTCCAAACGGAGAAGTAGAGATTTGAGTTCCTGCTCTCAGGAGCGAGTTGGTTCTGGAGCCAGCACGCACTTGTCCATGAGTGCATGGCTGCTTCTCTTCGTCTGTACAGCCTTCTGTGAGCCCGGGGGTACCAGATCGGGCCGCTGTGTCCCAGCGCTCTGCCCATGGAGGCAGCTCAGAATGGACTCACTAGTCAATGAGAGATGTGAAAGATGCATGAAAGCTAATCTGGGAATGAGGGGAAACAGCTGGGGGCTCTAGTTGGTACCTGCCCCAGGGCCTTTGCACACCTGCTTTCCTCCTTTCTCCTTACCAGCCCGACTCTTCTCATACCCACACTGCCCATTCAGGACCACCGCCTTCTATATTTTAATAGAATTGCAGGGACTCACTTTTACTATGGGTATAGTCGTAAAGCCACATTGTCCTTCAGAGCCCTTTTATGAGTGCTCTCGGAGTATTGGACATGCCCAGTTCTGGATTGGAATGTGCTGGAATGTGCACTGATGGAATAGGCTGTGCTGCAGAAATTCACATTTGAGAGGTGCCTGCGCTCCCTGCGCAGGGTCACAAACAGTTCCTTTTTTTTTTTTTTTTTTAAAGATTATTCTTATGTATTTGGGCGGGGGGGCAGAGGAAAAGGGAGAGAGAATCCCAGGCGGACTCTGTGCTGAGCATGGAACATACTATCTATTTTTGTAAATAAGCAGTATGATCACCAGGATCAAAAGAGTGTTTATGGCAAGTATGGATTCTTTCTTTCTTCCTTCCTCGGCTTTATTGAGATGCACATACCATGGAGTCCATTTAAAGTGTACAATTGAACAGTTTTTAGTACAGTTGAACCTTGAATGACGAGTGGGTTGGGGCACTAACACCCCCACCAGTGCGCGTACGAAGTCAAAGGTCCACATACAACTTTTGACTCCCCCAAAACTTAACAGCCTACAGGTGACCAGAAGCCTTACTGATAACATAAACAGTCAGTTAACACGTGTTTTGTATATTGTATGTGTTAAGTACAATAAAATAAGCTAGAGAAAAAAGTTACTAAGAAAATCCTAAGATTTGCTGGCCGGCTCAGTCAGTAGATGGGACTCTTGATCTTGGGGTCGTGAGTCTGAACCCCACCTTGGGTGTAGAGATTACTAAAAAAAAAAAAAATCATAAGGAAGAGAGAATACATTTACAGTCCTGAACTATTGAAAAATTCTGCGTATAAGTGGACCCACACAGTTCAAACCCCTGGTGTTTGAAGATAAACTAGGTATATTCAGAGTTGGGTGCGTATGCCTACAATTTTAGACCATTTTACGTTAGGGCCAGAAGAAACCCCCGCATCCTTCTGCTTGCCACCCCACACCCCACCTAGCCCCTGGCAACCACTAGTCTGCTTGTTTTGGCTCCGGATTTGCCCATTTTAGACATGTTACATAAATGGGATCATACAATACACAGTTCTTTTGTCCGCCTTCTTGCATTTAGCATATTGTTTTCAAGGTTCACCCATAGAATAGTATGTATCAGTGCTTCATTCCTTTATATGGCTGAATAATATTCCATTATATGGCTGGACCGTATTTCATTTTATTTTAGCCATTCATCAGTCGACGGACGTTTGGGTTGTTCCCCTCTTTCTGGCGATCGCGAATGGTGCCGTATACATTCACGTACAGGTGTTTCTGTGGATGTAGGTGTTCATTTCTCTTGGCTATAATTCTGAGGAATGGAATTGCTGGGTCATGTGGTAGTTCCATGTTTAATCATTTGAGGAACTGCCAGACTGTTTTCCATAGCAACCGCACCATTTTACATTCCCACCCGCAGTGTAGGAGGATTCCGATCTCCTCCTTGCCAACACTTGTTGTCTGTCTTTTTTATTCTCGCCAGCCTAGCTGGTACGAAATGGTGTTTCGTTGTGGTGTGCATTTGCATTATCCCTGCCGACTAGTGATGTTCCCGTGCAGCCTCAGGGTTTCTTGAGTGGTCATTCAGTCATTCAGCCAGCAGTGATCGGGGGTCACGGGCTCAGTGCTGCGGACGCAGTGTGAAGACTCTGATGCCCCTGCCCCTTGGGGGTTTCGGTGCCAGTGCCCTTCAGAGTTACCTAACCGTGCGTGTCGTGCTCGTGATGGTTAACGCTCATGGAGTTCACACTGTGTTAACTCATTTCGTGTTCAGACACACACGTGTAAGTATGCTTTTGCCCGCCCCTTGTCTGTAAGGGACAGCCGGCAGCCACCCGGGCCTGGAGCTGACATGACTGATTTGACAGTCTGTCCTAGAGGCCAGTCCGTGCCGGGACCGAGGGTGTGGGTGGCACCGGGCGATTCTCACCCTGTGGATGTCTGCCCCCACGTGTCTCCCCGCAGCAGGTGAGGGTCGTGAGAGGGGTGCGCTGAGTCTGCTGCCTGACCCCGTGTCTCCGTCTGTCTCGCCCCTGTCCCCCCCTCCCCCGTGCAGCTGCCGCCATGGCCCAGACCCTGCAGATGGAGATCCCGAACTTCGGCAACAGCATCCTGGAGTGTCTGAACGAGCAGCGGCTGCAGGGCCTGTACTGTGACGTGTCCGTGGTCGTCAAGGGCCACGCCTTCAAAGCCCACCGGGCCGTGCTGGCGGCCAGCAGCTCCTACTTCCGGGACCTGTTCAACAGCAGCCGGAGCGCGGTGGTGGAGCTGCCGGCCGCCGTGCAGCCCCAGTCCTTCCAGCGGATCCTCAGCTTCTGCTACACGGGCCGGCTGAGCATGAACGTGGGCGACCAGTTCCTGCTCATGTACACGGCCGGCTTCCTGCAGATCCAGGAGATCATGGAGAAGGGCACCGAGTTCTTCCTCAAGGTGAGCTCCCCCAGCTGCGACTCGCAGGGCCTGCACGCCGAGGAGGCCCCGTCGTCCGAGCCCCAGAGCCCTGTGGCGCAGACGTCAAGCTGGCCAGCCTGTGGCACCCCGCTGCCCCTCGTGTCCCGGGTCAAGACGGAGCAGCAGGAGTCGGACTCCGTGCAGTGCACGCCGGTGGCCAAGCGGCTGTGGGACAGCGGCAGCAGCGGTGGCGGCAATGGCAGCCGCAAGATGGCCAAGTTCTCCACACCGGACCTGGCTGCCAACCGGCCGCCCCAGCAGGCCCCGGTGGTGGCGGCGGCGCAGCCGGCCGGGGGGGCTGTGGCGGCGGCGGCGGGGGCCGGCACTGGGCAGCCGGCCGGGGGGGCGGCGGCGGCAGGGGGCATGGTGAGCGGGCCCAGCACGTCAGAGCGGACCAGCCCGGGCACCTCGAGCGCCTATACCAGCGACAGCCCTGGCTCCTACCACAACGAGGAGGACGAGGAGGAGGACGCAGGCGAGGAGGGCACGGACGAGCAGTACCGGCAGATCTGCAACATGTACACCATGTACAGCATGATGAATGTTGGCCAGACAGGTGAGGTGCCCGCCCTGCCCACCCCTCCCCAGCCCGGCCCCTGCTTCCCACCCCCCCTCCCCCCGGCAGCCCCCCCCCGTCCCGTCCCCGACACATGCTGCTCTCTGCCCACCCCCCACGAAGCCGAGAAGGTGGAGGCCCTCCCCGAGCAGGTGGCCCCCGAGTCCCGGAATCGCATCCGGGTACGGCAAGACCTGGCGTCTCTCCCAGCTGAGCTCATCAACCAGATTGGCAACCGCTGCCACCCCAAGCTCTACGATGAGGGTGACCCCTCCGAGAAGCTGGAGCTGGTGACAGGTGGGCCAGCATCACTTCCTGCCCAGATTCCCCGCTTCCTCCCATGTTGGGCCTCTGTGCCCTCCGAGCCAGTGGCTTGTGGGGTGGTGGTTAGGAGCCAGGGACTTGGGGTCCAACCCCACCCCTGCTGCCACCCACTGGCTGTGTCCTAGGGCAGCTGACCCCACCCCACCCCCCGCCCTGGCACTGATACGTGCCAGAGAGTGGCCTCCAGGTTTCCACCCCAGAGGCTGGTATGAGCGTTGGCTGGCATCGTTGGCCACACGGGGAGATGAGCGGCTTCATAGGGTGGTTGGAGGGTTGACTAACAGAGCGGTTAAGGATCTTGGCGTCAGGGTGCCTTGGTGTGAGCTTCCACTGCCTGTTCTTTTTGATGCCCAGGTGGTTGTGTGGGCAAAAGCCACACATGCGCAAGCAGGGCTCGGCATGTTGTAGGTGCCCCGTGGACAGTGGCACCACCAGCTGTCCTTTCCTGATCGCTGACGAGGCCATGCTGGGGCGAGTTGTCAGGGAGCGTCTTGGCCGGGCCCAGGCCAGGGCCTGGCCAAGTGGGGAACGTGGCAGTCTGGGGCCCCCGGCCACCCTCCTGCTCCCCACTCCAGGCACCAACGTGTACATCACGAGGGCGCAGCTCATGAACTGCCACGTCAGCGCGGGCACGCGGCACAAGGTCCTGCTGCGGCGCCTCCTGGCCTCCTTCTTTGACCGGTGAGGCCCTCCCAGAGCCCGGATGGAGGGGAGGGGAGGGGGGCTGCCCCCGGCCCCCCCGCCGCAGGGGGCCTGACTCCCCTCCCTCATGCCCCCCACCTCAGGAACACGCTGGCTAACAGCTGTGGCACCGGCATCCGCTCTTCCTCCAACAACCCCAGCCGCAAACCGCTGGACAGTCGCGTCCTGCACGCTGTCAAGTGTGAGTGTCTGGCTTTCTGGAGTCAGGCTGGGGTGGGGTCTGGGCCAGGCAGATGGTCCTCTTCGCTGATAGGTGGGTGGGGGTTAGTGTTAAGAAGGATTCTGAGGCTCAGTCTGGACTTGTCGGGAAGAGGGCTGGGATGGGTCAGAGATTTCTTCATAGTGGGGGGGGTGGTCCTTTGGGAGTCGTGGGAGCGATGAAGCAGCCAGGCCCCAGCCATTTGTCGGGAGGGAGGTCTAGGTTTTCACGTGGCATCTTCCCATTCCTAAACTCTGGCAAATGACCCAGGTTTTTCAAGAGCACTGGGCCACCCTCTCAAGCCCCATGCGTGGCCGAGCTCAGTCAGGCATGGGGCCAGCTGATGTGGTTTAGTGTCCTGGCTTGCGAGTCCTCCATTCCATCACCTCTGAGGGGGGTTCGGGTGTTGCGCGCGTGCATGTGTGTGTGCGTGTGTTTGGGCATCAAGGAGTAGTGTGGCCGAGTGTCTGTCGTCAAGGTGAGAGGCCAGGGCCACGCTGTGCCTGAGCCATCGACTCTGCCCTCACAGACTACTGCCAGAACTTCGCTCCCAACTTCAAGGAGAGCGAGATGAACGCCATCGCAGCTGACATGTGCACCAATGCCCGCCGCGTTGTGCGGAAGAGCTGGATCCCCAAGCTCAAGGTGCTCATGGCCGAGGGCGACGCCTACACCACCTTCATCAGCGACACGGGCAAGATAGAGCCGGACATGATGGGCGTGGAGCACAGCTTCGAGACGGCCAGCCACGACGGCGAGGCCGGCCCCTCGGCCGAGGCCCTCCAGTAACTACCACCGGACCCTCCCCGCGGGGCCGTCACACTCCCCTCCCTTCCCCCCCGTCACACCCGCCCACCATCTTGGTCACGAGCTACTGTCTGTCCCTCCCCAGGACCCGCGGGGGGCGCTGCATGCTCCCAGCCCCTCTGCCTCCCCATCCCACTCTCCGACCCCCATCTGAGCGGCTAGGAGAGGGCAGCAGCTGGTGCGGGCTCTGCGCTGCCTCTCTCGTGCGCTCGGGCACCGTCGGGGGGCCTCCGCTCCCCCTCCCCTAACCCCCAGCTGTGGTCTCCCCACTCACCAGGCCGGGTGTGGGGAGGGGCCGGCCTGGGGGGCTCAGGAAGGCCCCCTCCCCAGGCCCTGGGCCCCTTGCTGCACCCCCTTGGGACTTGCAGGGGCCCCAGGGTTCTCAGGACCCCTCCTGCCACCACCTCCCAGTGCTTCCATGTTTCCAAAAGCGCCTTCCTGTCTCCCTCGTCTGTCCCTGCGCCTGGGGGCTGGGGTAGGCGAGGCTGAGGGGACTGCCCATTTCACAGCTGAGGGAACCGAGGCTCAGAGGAACTCCACCATTGACCTAAGGTGGTGGGTGGTGGTGGGCCCAGTGCCCTTCTCTCTCCCCCACCCCGTGCCCACCTCTGTTGCCCCCGTCTGTCTCCTGGGGCCTGAGAGGGGCAGGTCCCGAGTCGGGGGCTCTTGGGGGCAGACCGAGGGTCTCGGCGAATAGAACGAGAGGTTTCCTGGGCTCACAGAAGTGTGTGCGTGTGAGTGCGCGCGTGTGTGTGTAGAAGTTGTGCTTTTAAACAAATGAAGATATGAGAGGCAGTAGGGCCAGGGCTGGAAGTCAGGGGAGCAGGCTGGGGGGCTGTTGCCCTTCCCCCACCACCACCCCCCGCCCTGCCCCCTGTACATACTTTTTAAAGCATTTTTTTAGCTAATGAAATATTGAAGTATAAGATTCCTTTTATTTTTCAAACCAACGGGACTGTGTCTGATGTCCCCTTCGGTCCCCGGGGACATGGCAGGCAGGACGGGGTGGGGGCTGGGGGCGGGCTGAATGCGTGCGTGTGTGTGGAGTGTGGGTGCGCATTTCTGAGGTGGGGACTTGGCCGGGCCTCTGCTTGGGCTCCTGTGGGTCTGACCAGGTCCCCCCCTTGCTCCGCTGCTCTCCAGCGGGGCTCCATTTGAAGGGTGGCCGTGGCCTTGGCCCATTGGCTGAGCCCAGCTTCTGGGGACGAGGCAGGGCCTGCTTCCATTGTTAGCAGTTTGCAGAATTTTCTCTAACCATTCCTCTCTTTAGATCCTCGCCCAGCGCGAGGGGTTTTGTTTTTTTGAGTTTTACATGTGAACTCTGGAGGGTTTTTTTTTTTTTTTTTAACTCCCTGTCCCCTCCACACTGGGTGTCCTTTCTTCACAATTTTCACCTTTTTCTCTTTAGCCCCGTCCCCACTGCCTCTCGTCTCCTTCCCGATCTGACCGGCCCATTGCTCCCATTGCTCCCAGCGGCCTCTCCAGAGGCAGGGGGATTGCCGGAGGTGGGGCGGGGGTTGGCCAGCCCTGATGGGACCTTTGGAATCTGACTTGGAGGCCTCCCCCACCGCCCAGCAGCCCCCACCGGTCTGTGAGGGGGTCCCTCCTGACATCTCATTGTGGGGGTGTGGGGGGGTGTCTGGTCTGGCCAGGGTCCTGGCACTCTGCTTTCCTGGCCTGGCCCCTGCACCTTAGCCCTCAGCTGGCCCAGTGTATGGGGGGAGTCGACGCCCCAGCTAAAGCACAAGCACCTTAGTCGCACCTCCCCCACGCCCTTGTCCTGGCCTTGACATCCTACCCCAGCATCGATCCCAAAGCACAATATCCTGGTCACTTGGCAAGCTGCCGGGCTGGCCAAGGCCGAGGGGCCTGCCAGGGCTCCAGGCAGAGCCCACAAGGAAGGAGTCCCTAGGCGCTCCCCTCCTTCCAGGCCTTAGCAGGGGCCAGCTCTCTGGGACTGGGGTCTTCTCCCTCCCCACCCCTTTGTCCTGGACAGGCCCCTGCCCAGCCCCTCCCTGCCTTGTCCTCGGGTGGGGCTTGCCCCTGTCCCTCCTCCAAGCCCCTGCAGCACTGGGTTGGGTGGCAGAGCCCTCTCATTTCAGGGACCCCAGGAGGTGCCCCTGGCTCCCGGGACTGTGTGTTTGGTGGGGGGAGGGGAGGGGAGGGGCCGGGCAGGGGTGCAGGGGAGGAAACTCCTCACCAGGAGAGCCAAAGACAGGGTTGTGCCTTACCCCAGGAGCCACCCCTGCGCCCCTCCCACCCCGCCCTCCCCACCTCTTGGGCGGCCTGCTGCTTTTCCTTCTCTCCCTCCCCTCCCCTGCCCTGCTCTGAGCTGCATGGTCCCCCCACCCCGGGCAGCCCAGGGAGGAGCACGAATGGAGAATCACCAACCAACGCAAAAAAAAAAAAAAAAAAAAAAGACTGTGGGCCCCCCCCTCCGCCTCCCCTGGCCGCCCACTCACCCGCCTCTTTCACGCAGGACAGACCGCCCGCCCTGTCCGTGTGAAGTGCCAACGCCCTCCCCGCCCTGGGCCGACCCCCCACTCCCCGGGCCCGTAAGTGAGATTGCACATTAACTACTGTAAGGAGAGGAGCCGCACTGGGAAATGTGAACCATGAGAATATCAGTGACACTGATGAGGAGAATAAACTAAACGCCTTTGTAACAGCCCTGCCGCATTCTGCTCTCTGGGGGCGCGGGGCCCAGGAAGGGACAGTTGCTGCACACGAAGGCTCAGTGTGCTCAGGAACAGCCATTCCAGACATCACATCCCAGAACATCAGTGTGAGAGGGGAGGGGCAGTGTCCCCCTTTCAGATGGGGAAACAGGCTCAAACCCAAGCTGCCAGTAGCTTCCCCCTAGAACGGGGCACCTGGCTGTCTGGCTCAGTCGGTAGAGCATGCGACTCTTGATCTTGGGGTCGTGAGTTCAAGTCCCACATTGGGTATGGAACCTACTTTAAAAATGTAGCTTCTACTTTGCAGCACCCTTCTGGCTGCACTGGTGTGTACAGACACGGTGCCCCGGGGCTGTTCTGCACATGCGTGGGTCCTAGGTCCTGTGTCAGGGTCCCACAGGATTGCCCCCAAGAAGGGCCTCCACTGAATTGGCTGCATGACCAGCCGACTGGCTCACTCCCCTTCTGTGGCTGTTGGACACACCCAGCCCCAGATCCACATCCTGAACACACCCGCACCCTCGCTGCATCTGAGCCAGTGCGCCCACACACTCCTACATCAGAAGGAACACAAGAGTTGAGATGGCAAGTTAAATTCAGCCGGTGTCCTTTCTTTAAAATACCTTGGAGAGCTGTAGGTCCTGAGGATAGGGAAGGACAAAATGTTCTCTCGAGTCAGATGGAAAAGACACAGATGGGCCCAAAGGTCCCCCTGATTCAGAAATGTTTCTAGTAACGGGGGAAGGTTGTTCACGGATGTTAGGGATCCCATTAAGTCAGAAAATATTTGTCTTGAGGTGGGAAAGGAGGCTTCATCCCCTGCCCAGGTCAGGCCCGTCTACTCCCTGATTAGGGGGAACATCCAGAATCATGGGGAGATGATCAAGTGGGATTTCAGTTCCCAGGGAGGTCCAGGTGTACTTCAAGAAAACCAGCCCCAGCCTCAGTTGCCAGAAAGCAGGGTTTTGAGAGCCAGCAGCATCAACAGAAAAACCAGTCACCTCGGGTAACAGGAAGTCTCATCTGTCTTAACAAGTAGGCAGCCCCAGGTAAGTGCAAACACCATCTGACTCCAGAAGTCTTGTCTTCTAACCCCAAGAAGACTTGGAACTAAGTATAAAAAGATCAGGCGAACCCAAACCATAGCATCAGTGGGTTTGCATCAAAAAGGGAACCTGTACCTACTTGGTTCTTTGTAAGGCCCGACAGATGAGCCTGCCATGACGACATCCTTGTAACAGGCAGCACTTTGCAGCATGTCAACGGGTGGCTGAGATGCGTGGTTCTGCTGTCTGACTGTGTGCTGCGCAGGACACCAACCTCCGAGGCGGTGGGCTAAGGTTCACGGCACTTACAAGTCTTCCTGGCTCGCAGGAATCATTTTGCACTCAGGCAAGCTCTGGCAAGGCCGCTGCCTCAGCGACTGGGTGTGCCACGGAGCCCAGCCTTACGGGGCCGCTCAGAAGCGACCGCTCGGCCCCGCCGCTAAGGGGCTGGCCTGCGGTAGGGCCCAGAACAAGCACAAGATGTTGAGGCTAAACTTCAAAAGCTCAAGGGAGAACCAGGGTTGGAATTGTGCAATGTTCTCAGTGGTGAAACCCAGAAATGAACTGGAATGGTCTTTTCTGCACCGAATCCTGACCACTGAGATCCCTAATAGGCATGCGTGCGTGCAGGCAAGTGCACACGCGCGTACACGCCTGGGCCCCACAGGGTGTGCAAGCAGGGGGCTTCCAACGGGAGTCCCACTTAACAAGCCACAAGTCAACACACAGTAGGATAGCAAAAGCGTATAAAAAAGGCGGGGCTTTTATTTCCAAATTGGCACGTGTAGAAGGCACAGGAGCAAAGGGCTTTGGGGTACCAGAGTAGAAATGGGGAGGAGTGTGTCTGAGGTTCCCCTAACCTCTACCACCTCCTAAGCGCACTTGAGACAGGACCAGTGGCAGGGGCTCTGGCCCAGGGCCCTGAGGGTCCCACTGGCTCTGGATGAGAACCTTGGGACAGCTCCCCAGGAAGGAACCGCTTCTCCCAGGGCGGGCAGGACCTTGCCAACTCCCCGGGCTGGAGGGACCGGCGCCCTCGGGAGGGCCGGGGTCAGAGAAAGAAGAGCAGGATGAGAACCAGAAGAAGCACCCCCAGCAGCACCACGATGGCACACCACTGTCGGCGGTCTGGGGGCAAAAGGGTCAGAGGTTACAGGGGGACGGGGTACCACCCTTGCAGTGCCCCCCAGCACCACCCCAGTTGCCTCCCCAGAGGGACTTACCACTCGTCATGTGGGATACTTTGGCCATCTTCCTGAGGACCCCATCCATCCGGGACTGGGTGTGGTCCATCTCATGAGCGAAGGCATCCAGCATGCTGTCGATACCAAGATGGCGTCAGCCCCCAAAATTCTGTGCGCGCTAGTGCAGCCGACCCGAGGGCTCCCGGCCCACCCCTAGGATCCTGGCCTCACATGCCCTGCTCATCCAGCTCCTCCCCAACACGGCCGGACATGTGTTTCAGAACCCAGATGCTCCCAGACACCATTGCCAGCTGTTGGTCCTGTTGGTCCATGATCAGCTGCAGATCGGAAGAGTGGGAACAGCTGTCAGCAAGGGGCCCTGCGCCGTCCCCAGGCTCCTCCAGCCCAGGATCCCCAGCCAGCCACACACACCTGCTGTGTGGCCTGCTGCTCCTCAAGGTAACGAGAGGTGGCTGAGGCCATGCTGGCATCGAGCAGGTCGCTGGATGACTTCTGGGCAACTGGCTTGCCCGTCAGCATCTATGGGGGCACAGACCACAGGTTCAGGGAGAGGCGGCCACTCAGAACAGAACCAGACACAGGTTTGTGGCAAATCTAGATGGTTGTTAGGAAGGTAGTCTTGGGAATGGGACAGCCCGGGTTCCCCAGACCCACCCCTTCCTTACTAGCAAGGTGACCCCAAGGCCATATCACTTGACGTCTCTTTGCCTCAGTTTCCTCCTCTGTAAAATGGGGGAAATTCCTGGGGCTGGAATGAGGATTTACCGAATTAATCCATGGAGAACATTTATCAGATAAACAGATGTATTTAAGAATTGGGACTTTGGGGCGCCTGGGTGACTCAGTCGTTAAGCGTCTGCCTTCGGCTCAGGTCATGATCCCAGGGTCCTGGCATGGAGCCCCGCATGGAGCCCTGCATCGAGCCCCGCATCGGGCTCCCCGCTCAGCGGGAAGCCTGCTCCTCCCTCTCCCACTCCCCCTGCTTGTGTTCCCTCTCTCGCTGTGTCTCTCTCTGTCAAAGAAATAAATAAAATCTTAAAAAAAAAAAACCAATTTGGACTTTAACCCTCAAGGCAGCACACCTGGAAAGCATGAGGGCACTGATACAGGACTCCAAACTCATGCAGGCCTCAGCCCCCCACCCTCCCAGACCCCACGAGGGGATGGAGACAGGCTGGTTTCACAACATGCAAAGAATGGACACAGGACACAGAAGGAAAAAGTGTGCCAACAGAGGCAGCTGGGAGAGTGCCTACAAAAGGCATGAGTAGGCACACCCTTGGAGGGAAATGGTATGCAAGCCGACCGCAGAGGGGGATCCGCTCAGAGGCCAAGTTCACCCGCTCAGATGCCCAGGTACATACACAGAAACAAAGTAGGCATACATATATCCTGGAAACAGTAACACACCAAGCAAAAAAAGAAAAAGGAAATGGGCATTTAGACCCACACCAGGAGGCAGAAAGGATTATATACACAGAGAGGGCTCAGGCGTACACAGCCAGAAAGAGCAGGGAGGTGGACAGCCAGGAGACAACTGCACACAGAGAAGATGGGCACGGACACAGAAGGGACAGACATACATGCAAGGGGGACAGGTGAACGGGCACAGCGGGTCAGGATTGCACGCAAAGGGGAGGGTCTCTCTGAGAGCCTCAGGTGAGGATGTTGGGTCTGGATGCCTTACCTCTCTATTATTCCTCTCCATGAAGGCTATGGCTGCGGGGCTGACCATATGGTCCTTCATATCCTGGGGGTGAGGACGCCATCAGTGAGTAAAGACACCCCAACCTCCCCACACGCAGGCCACTGGAAACTCTCCTCACCTGGACTGCCTCCCGCATCCGCTCCACGAACACCTTTCTCTCCTGCAGGTCTCCGGCTGGGAGCTTGAACTTTCCTGGGTTGGCTTCCACTATGCGTAAGCCCCGAGTCAGGAGTCAAGGCCAAAGCCAAACACAAGCCCCTCCTCTGCCTCAAGCCCTTAACTCCTCCCAGGTGTCCAGCCGCCCCCTGCCACAGCAATGGGCTCTCCCAGGACGCCTTGCAACCCCCCAGGATATCGATGGTCTCCTCCAGGTCCTCGAGGTCCCACTCGATGCTGCGAAGGCCATTCCGCAGCTCATTGGTCGTCCAGTCCAGCTCTTCGCGGCCGACCGCCGCGTCCTCTTGCAGGAGCTCGCACCAGCGCTGGTACAGCCCGCGGGCCGTGTTCACCGCCTTCTGCACCTCACTGCGGGCAGGGGCACACACACTGGTCACGGCTGGGGGCAGGCGCTCCTCCCGCCCGCCACTGCGCCCGCAAACGAATGGGGGGGGGCTCAGGATACCCTAATATCCCCCTGCGGACCCCTCCCACTCGGCCACGGGTCTACCCTGACCGGCGCACCCCGACGGCCGTGCCCAGACCGCCTAGCACGCTCTGGCGGGCACGCGGGCACTAGCTGGCACGGGGACCGAGCACCCTCCTCCCTCCCTCATTGCTGTCACTCACCCTCGGACAACAAAAAATGGGTCTTCGAGAGACATGTCACACGCCCCCCGCCCGAGGCCGAGCCCCCCCTCCCCTCTCGGCTTTGGTAGCAGGTTCCCTCCCAGTAGAGGGGAACGCGCAGCCACCCCCGCCCCCGTCACGTGACCCGTGCCACCATCGAGAGCGGGGACGGCAGGGTAGAGAGGCCTCGGAGGCCCGAAGTGCGGAAACTTCCGCCCTTCTCACGGCCATCTTTATTTTGGGCAGAGAAGGCTTCGCGTTCGCGCAGCCCACCGCCCCCAGCAGTGTCCCAGTTAAGTCTGGCTGGGTTGGGGGTCGGACCTCGTGATCTCTCAGTTGGAGACCCAGCCCCTGGGATTGTTGCTGCGCAACCTGTTTCCCTTTGGGGCAATGTGAATAATAATAACCTCCTTCAAATCAGAGATTATGGCTGGGGAAGGGGATCATTCGATTCGGAGATCCTCTTAACAGACTTTCTGAGCCTGCACCTTGATTCTGCCCTGGGAGATCGTCCCAGCCTAGGGTTGGGAAGGGCTGGGGGAAGAGGTGGTCCTCCCCACTCTCCCGCGGGGATGGAGGTGCGAAGTCTTGTTGGACTCTTTCCTCCTCTTTTTTTCTTACAGAGGAGGGGCGCCTCCAGGTCGCCCTGGGGCGGGGTGGCTGAGTGGGGGGCCCCAGAGATGCTTCTGGGGTGTGGAGTCTCTCTGGGTGCGAGGCTGGCAGTCGCGGGAGGGGGTGTGGTGGTGGCTCTGAGGATGGTGTGTACAAGGAAGTCCTCTGCGTGTGGGGTCTCCATCTAGGGAGGGGCCAGGAATGTCTGGAGAGACAGAGTTGACCCTAGTGTGACAGAGGCGCTCTGGGTGGGGTCTCCGGAAATGCATTTTTTTCGGAGGTGAGCCATCACCTGAGTGCGGTCGCGGTCTGTTTCTGGAGACATTTAGGCGAGATGTCTGAAGTTCTTGGAAAGTCTGTGTGCCCCTGTGCTTCAGAGTCGCTAAAGAGAGTCTCAGAGATAGCGCCTGGGCTGGGGATGTCATTGTGGATTCGCCGAGGTGGTGAAGGGGGAAACGGGTGCGTCCTCAGCAGGTCGCCTTAGTGTGTGGCAGGATCGCTGAATAGGGACAGTTTAAACAGCAAATAATTCCTGAGTCCCCATGTGCGGGGGGTGGGGCGGGGGGAGGGCTGGGGGGGAGGGTTCTCCAAGGCTGGATGGTTGGGGGGGGGGGGGGGGGGGAGGGAGAAGCAGGAATACCTGGGAGAGAACCCTGTAGGGAGAAATAATTATGGGGTCTCTATGGCGGAACGAGGATGAAGGGGTACTCAGCGAATCGCCCCTCGTATTGGCAAGGTCTTTGTGGAGGGTTTCAGGGAGTTGGCGTTAGTGGAAGCCCTGAGATCGCCCCTATCTGCCGGCGGGGGTTTTCCCGGAGGCGTCACGCCTTCTGGCCTCGGGAGCCCGCCGGGCTGGACTCTGGTCCGGAAGCCGGGGACTACAGCCAGTCCTAGCTGCCGGGAGACCGGGAGGGTAAGGGAGGGGGCGTGTTCGGAGGCCAAGGCACCGCCCCCGCCCGCCCGGAAGGAGGCTGCCACAGCTCCGAGTGGAGATCCCGGCCCCTGTCCTTATATGGGCAGCCGGAAGCGGCTCGCGCGCCTGCCCTACGTCATTATATCCAAATTTAGTCGTGGAAGTCTGGCGCTTCCAGTGGCCGGAAGATTCTGCCCGCCCGCCGGCGGCTGGGGGAGGGGGGAAGGGGGGGAGAGAGGAGCCTACACTTAAAGGGCCCTTGCCACGAATGAATGGAGCTGTAGGAACAATTTTGCATCTTATTTTGGAGGAACTGGAAATGGGTTTTCTTGGAGCGATAGGGCGTAGCGGAAGGTGGGGCCGATGTTTTCCGTCTATCTGCTCTGTCTCTGCGTTGCTTAGTTTACAGCTCCTACCCCAGCCTCGGTTTTCCGGGCGCAGAGCCACGTGTTCACCCGGACTGTCCTGTTGCCTGGTCCTCCGTCTTGCGAGTACCCAGCCCACCCGTGGAGCTCGTGTACAGGGAAACTGGGGGCGTGTTCGGTGTGGAGTGCAGGAATGGCAGCCCGGGCTGCGCTCGTGTCTGCAGACATCCGCTGCCCGTAGCGTGGGCAGCTATGCCCTGGAGCCAGCAGCGCTGCCCGCCGCCTCACTGCCTACAGACAAGGGGACTGAAGAGGGGTGGCTTACGCTAGAGAGACGCAAGAGCTGGAGGCCCCAGGGGCCTACTCGTTCGTTTAGCAAATATTGAACGAGTCACTCTGTCTCGATTTCCCCACCTGAAGAAATCAGGTATAACAATACCCTCCGCGGAGTGGAGGTGAGGCATCAGTGAGGTTATTTAGTGAAGGAAAGCCCTTAACAGCGCCTGGCGGGTATAGTGCTTAGTAAGTGTTAGCACGGTTATTGATTCAAAAAACACTAATCGGTTACTGATTCAAAAAAACATTAGACACCTGGTAGATGCTAGGAACTGTGCCCACGGGGGATGTACCGGTTCGAACCCCGGTCTTCCCCGGCGCGAAAGGAAACTTGCCGCCTACAACCAGCTGGGGTTTCAGACGCAAGCACGTGGGCGGACTCTGCCCCGCATCCGCGGCCCCCCTCTTCTGGGCCTGCGCGCTAGCGCATTAAGGACCCTGAGAAAGGAGACCACCCCGAGAGCTCCGCGTGGACTGGGGGACGCTCCTCCTCGCCCCGACTCCTGTCCCTTCTCCCCCGCTCGGTAAATTCCACCCTGTCGCTTTAAGGAGTCTCTCGCCGCGGCGCGTTGGGAAGCCCGGATGCGGCTCTCTGATTGGGCGGGGCGGCTCGGTGACTTCACTCCGGGTACAAAAGGGCCCGGGTGGCGGGCGCCGGGGCAGAGCGTCCTAGCCGTGTCACGGCGTGGGTTGGCGTGAGGGGAGAAGCGTGAGCGAGCGCGTTGCCCGGAGTGCACCTGCTAGCTGTCCTGCCCAGCCTGGGAGTCCCCGCCGCCCTCGCCCCCGCCGTCGAGCCGCCATGGAAGTGCAGAAGGAGGCGCAGCGCATCATGACTCTGTCGGTGTGGAAGATGTACCATTCGCGCATGCAGCGCGGTGGCCTGCGGCTGCACCGGAGTCTGCAGCTATCGCTGGTCATGCGCAGCGCCCGAGAGCTCTACCTCTCAGCCAAGGTGGAAGCCCACGAGCCCGAGGTGCCCTTGCCCCCCGTCCGCTCCCCTGATCCTCGCCTGCACCAGTCGCGGGAGGCGGAAGCTGTAGCCGAGGCAGCGCCCCCCGACGGTGAGCAGCCCTCCCCGGAGCCCATGGACACGCGGGAGGCGCCGCAAGCCGAGGAGACCCCAGCCCGCTGTGCCCCGCGCCCCACAACAAAAGTCAGCCGAAAGCGGCGGAACAGCAGCCTGAGCGACGGCGGGGACGTCGGACTGGTCCCAAGCAAGAAAGCCCGTCTTGAAGAAGAGCAGGAGGAAGGAGCCTCGTCGGAGGTCCCTGATCGCCTGCAGCCACCTCCCGCGCAAGCCGAAGGCGCCTTCCCCAACCTGGCGCGCGTCCTCCAGAGGCGCTTCTCGGGCCTCCTGAACTGCAGCCCCGCCGCCCCCCCGACGGCGCCGCCAGCGTGCGAGGCGAAGCCGGCCTGCCGCCCGGCGGACAGCATGCTGAACGTGCTCGTGCGGGCCGTGGTGGCCTTCTGAGCGTCCCCGAGCGGCGCTACCGGAGCCCAGAGCGCGGGCCGAACCGTCGGCCGGAGTGCGCAGACCCGAGGCGAGGCCCACCCCCGGGGGAGGGCCCGCCGAAACCGTGGAGAGGAGCTGCCGCCCGGGCTGCTGAGAGGCCTGAAGAGGGACTCTGCCCCCGGGGAGCCGTCGCCGCCTCTGTGCAGCGGCCGCGCCGAGGAGCCTGAGCCGGGAGCGCGAGCGCCTTCCGCCGAGACCTGCTGCGCCCACAGGTGCTGTCTTAACGGACTGGGACGTGGACCTTTCCCTCTCCTTCTGGGACTGGGAGCAGGGAGGCTTGGTTCTTGAAACTCCTCAGGGTCGGACTTTTATTTTTCACTGGGAGCTGTGCTGCCCTTTCAAGGTTTTTCAATAGTTGGTGTTTGCATTTTCAACCTCAGAGAATTCCAGGCAGGCGCTCCCCTTCCCCCACCCGTGGCATACTTGTGCAAGCGGTCATCGTTGCGTCATGGGGCAGACGTGGGGAGCTTCCTGTTGCCCTGCGTGGGTGTGGGGCCTGGGAGGAGGGTCTGGGGTGTGGGACCGCCCTGGGGAATGGGAGGAGGGCGTCCTGAGTCACCTCGCCCCGCTTGCTGCGGGTTTGTGCCCCGCGCCCCTGCGCCTTCGGCTGAATAGCGGGGGGAAGGGTGGGGGGCTGATCTAATTTCAGGTTACAGTTTTTCTCACCTGGTGCGTTGGAGGTGGGAGATGGTCACAGTCTCAAGCGTGACCATCCCTCAGACACACAGACATAACCCAGACGATCCTGGTCTGAATCACAAAAATCGGTGGGGGTGTTTAGAGCGCTGTAAGGCTGAGCTGGGACCAGTTGCTGGTGGGACTGGGCCAGTGTGGGGAGGGGAAGATTCTTGCCAGGGCGTTCTGAGGCCTGTTTACCTTTACTGTGGTGGATTCTGTTTAACTTCATCTATCTGGCCTCTTGCTAGAAACGCCAGATAAAATAAAAGACCATTTGAATAAAGGCTGTGCTGCCCGTCTGGTTTTCTTCCCTGGTGGGGGAGGGGCAGG
The DNA here is from genome assembly GCF_004348235.1 of Phoca vitulina. NCBI lineage: Eukaryota > Metazoa > Chordata > Mammalia > Carnivora > Phocidae > Phoca > Phoca vitulina. The sequence continues at coordinate 2,673,985 of NW_022589792.1, forward strand.
GTTAAGGGGTCAGGAGCTGGCGGCGCCTTGCTGGGGCCCCAGAAACCGGTCCGACCGGCTATCACGTGGGCAGAGTGGGCGGGATGGGGCTGGGCCCCCTTTTCTTTGCCAGAGCGTTTCCGTGCTGGGTGTCCTGGTGTTCGGACTCCTTAAGCTCCCCCATATTTGGGAGTTTCTTCGAAATTCTACAACTCCGGTGGTGGTGGGGTGGGGGGTGGGCTTGCCGAATTTGAGAGGTTTGGGGGAAAATACTGTTGGGTACGGTGCCCCAGGCGGAGTTGGGAGGGCCACGCCTCCTTTGGAGACTCTGGAAGGATGGCGGATCCCCCCCACCCCCCACCGCCCACCGCCCACCCCCAGTTGACCAACTGAATCCGCTTTGGCGGGGGCCCCACGGCTTGCGGGGCAGCTGAGGTGAGCTTTGGAGCGCCCTTTACAACCCTGTTCTAATCTCTGGCGGTGTAATTGTGTGACTCAGGCTGGGAGGTGAGTTCCCAGCCGCAGTTTCCTCATCTGTGAAGTGGGCCCCTAAACAGCTTTCCCTCGAGGCGGCTGTAGATTTAGAAATGGCCCGTGAGAGCCCTAGTTATTTGCTTTGGCTCCATCCCAGCTCCATTTCGGTCACCCGAGAGGAGAAAATGCTCATATTTTACCCACTGCTGATTTAAGAGAGGGGCTGGGCTGTAAGGCGTTGCCCCAGGGCGGGTGGCGGGGTGGCTGTTGGAAGGACAAAGGAGCCGCAGGTGCGGGCGGTGAGGGCGGCGGGAGGCTCCGGGAAAGCGGCCGCCCCGCCTCCAGGCGGCTGGCTCCGGCGCTGCGAGCCTTCTGCGACCCCGGGGGACCTGACCCCGAGGCCCTAGGGTGGAAGGAGGAGGGTGCGGTGGAGGGCGGACCCGCCCCAGAACGCCCGCCTCCGGCTCCCCTCCTGCCTCGTCCACCCACCCCACTCCCCACTCCCCGCCTCCCTCAGGGTTCCCCCAGGGGAATCTAGCCTCGCTCGCCTCCACGGCCACCTGATTCTTTCCTGGGAAACAGGGGAGACTTTAGCGCCACCCACTCAGGGTCCTGACCCATAACTCCCCGGAGGGACGTGGGGGGGCGGGAACCCCACCCCCTTGCGGCAGTTCAATGCGTTCGCGTGGGAGCAACTCCCCCGAGAGCCTAACCCGCTCCGGGAAGTCCCTGGCGGCTGGGGAGGGGGCCTCACTGTGCATCCTGTCGCAGGAACCTCCTGGCCCTTCCTTCCTCCGGGGGAAGCGGCCTGGCCGATCCCCACCCCTGCCTCCCGGGGAGTCTTCGGGCTGGGGGCTGAAGGTGATGCGGTGGGAGACTGGAGAAGCACCCCCACACACCTCCCTTTAAGATGTAGCCCTTCCCGAGACCCCCATTTCACCCTTCAGAATAGGCAACATTTGTCACAATAACCAACTCTGAGGACGTTTGGAGTTTTCACACCTTTACATGGCATTGGATTATTGGGGCAGGCCCTCGGGGGGAGTAATCGATGGGACAATAGCTGGGGCAACAAAAAATGTCCCATATCCCTTGACCAGTGGATTCTCCAGGGAACCTCAGCCCTGCAGCAGGAGGCTGCGGAACGGTGTCTACGGTGCTGTCCAAACTGGCACAAACTGGAAACAACCTACATGCCCATCCAACCCGACTGGTCTGGTAGGATGTGGACTACCCATGCCTCCCCAGAGAATAAATGGCCTGACTGGGACAGGTCTACACACCCTGGCAACACGGATACCTCAGGGCCATGATGCTGAGTGACAAAGGCCAGCTATAGAAGTTGTGGGGTCACAACACAGATACTGGAGCCAGACTACCAGCTCTTCTTGCTGGCTGTGCAGCACTGAGCAAGTCACCTCACCTCTCTGGGCCTCAGTTTCCCCGGCTGTAAATTGTGGACAATAACAGTCCCTACCTCTCAGGTTCATTGCGAAGAGGAAGTGAGATACTAGTATATAAAGTGCTTAGTGGAACGCCTGGCACACCAGAAGTGTGGTTATTTTATTATCATTAGAACCCAGGATGATAAAGTGCCGGCCATTTAGAAGCACATACAGCCCTATGGACATATACGTAATGTGCATACAGATGCTGTGCTCATCGCAGAGAGCTGGAAAAATAGTTCCTGCCTGCAGTAGCTCGGTGTGAACAAGGGTCAGCCTCCCCTCTCAGCTCCAGAGTTTGGTCTCATCCTAGTGATTTGACAGGGATGACTCTTCGCTCTTCCGGGCCCCCACGCTTCCAGTTTCCTCTCCCCTCAGGCCGCGGGCCTCTGTCTACACTCACCCCTTGGTAGGTAGTCTCATTCAGTCTTAAGGCTCTAAATGCCATTCCATGCTGATTCCCATACCTCACTCTCCATCCTGGACTTGCCCCCCCCCCCCCGACTTTCTGTCCAAGCCCCCTCCCTATGTCTCCTTGTGGAGCACTAAGGTATTCCAAACATAACAAGACCCAAAGAGGGGCGCCGGGGTGGCTCAGTCGTTAAGCGTCTGCCTTCAGCTCGGGTCATGATCCCAGGGTCCTGGGATCGAGCCCTGCATCGGGCTCTCTGCTCTGCAGGAAGTCTGCTTCTCCCTCTCCCACTCCCCCTGCTTGTGTTCCCTCTCTCGCTGTGTCTCTCTCTGTCAAATAAATAAATAAAAATTAAAAAAAAATAAAATAAAAAAATAACAAGACCCAAAGAGAATTCTTGCTGTTTCCTGGCAGCCTCCCAACTGAGGAATCCTCCTTGAATCCCTTTTTCTCCTTCCCTCACAAGGTACCCAGTCACAGGTGCTGTTGACTTGACCTCTCATCCCACTCCTCTCTCCCCACCTTCAAGACTCCCATCTTAGTGTGAGCTGCCATCACCTCTCACCTGGATCAGAGCAGTGGCTTCCTTCCTGCCCTTGTCCCCACAATCTATTCCAGACAGCAGCTACAAGGATCTTACAAAATGCAAATTGATCATTTCACTCTCTAGCTCCCCTCTGCTTCAGCCACAGTGGCCTCCTTCCTGCTTGGAGAACAGGCCAAGCATGGTCCAGCCCAGGGCCTTTGCACTTGCTGTTCCTTCTGCCTACAATGCTCTTCTCCCAGACACCCATCCATCCTTACTTTCTTCGGATTTCTGCTGAAAGTCACCTGCTCGGAGTGGTCTTCTTTGGCTACCTGATCTAAAACAGCTCCCCATTCTGCCACTTTGCTCCTTTGCCCCTCTTCTTGGCCTTCCTTAGGTCACTGCCCACCATCTGAAAGGGTAAATTTATGTTCTAGTTAGCATCTGTGCCCTCATTTGAATGTCACTTGCACGAATGCCCAACACGGGCCTGAAAAGAGTGAATGAGGCTTGGGCGCCTGGGTGGCTCAGTCGTTAGGCGTCTGCCTTCGGCTCAGGTCATGATCCCAGGGTCCTGGGATCGAGCCCCGCATCGAGCCCCGCATCGAGCCCCGCATCGGGCTCCCTGCTCCGCGGGAAGCCTGCTTCTCCCTCTCCCACTCCCCCTGCTTGTGTTCCCTCTCTCCTTGTCTCTCTCTCTGTCAAATAAATAAAATCTTAAAAAAAAAAAAAAAGAGTGAATGAGGCTGTCTGGGGTAAGCAAGTGCTAAGTGCTTAATATTTACTGTCTCATTTAATCAGTGGCTTCTCGTGACTCTTAGAATAGAATTTCCCAAATTTCAGACAGTTGTCACAGGCAGGATTTTTGTCATATCTGCATACTGACTGTACTATTATTTATCTAAAATTTTTTCTTAAAGCAACTCACTTGTTAATCACTAACCATATTTAGAAGGTAACAGTTAATGAAAGTTACAGTGAAAACAAAACAATGTCATAAGATCCTGCTGAAACAGACAGCTTTCTTAGTTACGAAGGGAGATTAGCAAGAGTTAAAGACACATTATTAGGATAGGAAGTGGCCTATCTTTAGTCAGAAAACTAGGTGAAGACTGAAAGCTGAAAAGAGGGAATCTGAGGGATTCATTCTCTTCCTTAAATATTAGCATTAAATCACTTTGCCCACTGTTCCAGAGTTAGGAAAATTCTGCTTCTGGAAGAGAGACAAAGCTACAGATGCCCCCCATTTTGGTCCAAGACTCCTGTTTACTGACACTCAGATCAAGAGCTACTTTTTTTTTTTTTTTTTTTTTGTAGTATCACAGTTGCAATTTTACATTCGTTTCTGGGTTTGTCTCTTCTAGCCTATGGCCTCCATGCGAGGGCAGAAACAAGTCTAGCAGGTGCTTACTAAGTGGTTTTTGTGAATGAATGATGCATTTGCAACTCTCCTTTGAGATCGGTCTGAACTCCACTTTTTACGGATCGGGAAACTGAGGCCAGAGAGGATCGCCCTGCAGGAGAGCACGTAGGGGACAGCTCTAGTCGTGCCCGCCATCCCAAGATCCCCTCCCCTCTCCGCTGGGCAGGACAGGCGCCCCGCTGAAGCCTCCGCAGAGCTGGGAAAGGGCTGGGCCACAGAAGCAGCACCCAGACCGGTTTACCCGGCTCCAGGAACCTGGGCGAGGTCCGCGCGTCGTTGAGGAGGAGACGCAGGCCTTGGCCAGGCGGGGCGAGGATCGGACTCGATCTCCGCGAGGAAATTTGAGTCCCGGGCAGGGCTGTCGGGGTCCGTAACTGGCCACAACGCGGGGCGGAGCGACCTGGGTGTCAATCACAGACGGGGGCGGGACATACGAGCTTACCCGCGTCTCGCGCTCTTCTCCGGTCCCGCCCCTGCGCGCTACACCAAGTGACTTCCAAGAACTCCCAGTGTAGTGTGTGGCCCGGGCCACGCCCCTGGCCCCCAAACCGGTCCGTTCCGGAACCCGCCCTGGCCCTCCGCGCGTGTCCCCCCACCCCCAAGCACGCCCCGCGGATGCAGGGGCGGGACTTAGGGGCCGCGCCGGGGGCGTCTGGGGCTGGGGGCCTGCCCGGAATCAGGTAAATCGCGGAAAAAGCGGAAGTGAAATGGGGATTGCCAGAGTTTGAGGCTCACGCTCCCCACCGTCGTCGTGGAGGCTGCTGAAACCCCCATGTGTCCAGAGGAGCCCAGAGCCCCACACCAGCGTCCAGGGGGACCAGAGCCCCCACACTAGTGTCTAGTGGAGCTCAGATCCACATACCTACGTTCGGGGGGAGCCCACACCTTCCCCACCTGGGTCCAGAGTTGCTCTCACTAGGGTACTTCTGTTTCCTGAGGCTCAGCTTAGGGCTTTATTTCCCCCGCCTCTGTGTTAAGGGGAGTTCACGTCTCCCCAGGTTTGTGTCCAGGAGAGCTGAGCCCAAGGCCTAAGGCCCTCCACCTACTTGTCCAGCTTGAGATCTCCCCACGCCCACCTCCTTGCCTGACTCTTTATAATGCAGCCCCTCTCAGCAGAAATCCGCACCCCCTCCAGCCGTTTTTTTTTCTCGTGGCCTTCCAACCTCCCGGCCCCATCGGTCCCGGATCAACCCCCACTCCCCCAGCACATTGTTGACTGTCAGCTAAGAAATGATCTCAACATTCACTGTCCCCTCGACCCCCACCCCCTCAGCTCCTTCCCGCACCTAGACGGCTCCCGTGGCCCCCTGGGGACCTGCCTTTCCCCGCCTGCCACCGACTGGCACCAATTAATTTCTTCCTCAGCCTGTCCACCCACATCTGGTGGCCAGCTGCTCGCCCTCACCCTGCCCGCCCCCAGGGTCTCCCAGGGAATTGCTAACAGCTCTCCTCCCTGCGCCCCTCAAATCCGGGACGCCCCACAAAAGCACACGTTTCCCCCCTCCCCCACCGGAGTCTGCTAATCGGAAAAAGCTGACAGGACCTGGAGGAGAGAAGATCTGAAATCAGATGGAGGAGGGGTGGGGTGTGAAACTTTCTAAACCAGGGATAGGGGAGGGGTGGTGGCGTGGAGGGGGAAACGGGTGGAGGGAGGCAGGAGCTTAAGTTGTACCTAAAGGCTCGAGATCAAAGCTTTCTGGCTCCCAGATGGGGACTGCAGGGAACGCCGCCCCCCACCCCAGGGCAGGCAAGGCGGAGCACCCCCCTTCCTCGGAAACCCCCTGAGACGTGGCGGTGACAGCTGTGCCCCAGCCCGCGCCCGGCGGGCTTCCTTTTCCTGTGCTCACTCTCCCGACAGGCTGGCCAGCAGCCTGGAGACACCGGTCAGGCCCTTTTGAAGGGGCTCCCCAGAGGGTCTTCCTGGACGAGGGGGAGGGGACTGGTGGAGAACAATGGGCTTCTGTAGCTGCAGGACGCCAGGCGCTTCCCGTTAACCCTTCCCTCGGGTTGCAGCTTGGGGGAGCATCTCCGAGGCCTGGACTGCGGAGGAGGACGGGGAGGGGATTGGCAAAGCAAGCTTGCCTGCTTGTCATGCAAGTTCTTTTTCTCCTGTTTCGGGTCTTGTTTTCGAAAGTGATCAGAAACGGTGAGCTGAATGCAGACCTTGCCTTCCTCCATGGAGTCATAGAGCCTGGTTCTTTGCTTTCTGTTGAGCTGAGGGTTGGACAGCCAGGGGACAGGGCATAGCTAGCCTGGGAGAATCCTCCACGCTGAGCATCGAGACATCCCAGGATCTCTGGTGGTGGGCCTGACTGGGCTGAGGGACCCAGGTGAAATCAAGATTCATCCATGTTTGCTGCCCTGCCAGATTAGCTGGGGGTCACACCCCCTGAGCCAGTTCCCTGGGTGGTCTGGGCCTCAGTTTCCCTGTCTGGGAAGTTCTCCCAAGGCCTGAGAGGAGCACAGGGTGGTCCTGACCGGCCAGAGCGACCTGAGCTGGGAGTCCTGGAAAACTTTTGCTCTTCCTTGGAGCCCCGGGAAGCCGTGTTGGGGAATTAGCTGCTGTGTTAATTTGAAGATTCATTCAAAGTCCCTTCTGTTTACAGAGCTAGCCTGAGAAGCTCACCCTCAAGAGATTCTGTGAGCCTCCATGAGCCTCTGAGCGCCCCTGGAGACTCAGCACCCGGCCCTGGAGGCTTTCGGGTAGTTACAGACCAGATAACATGCTCTGTTTTAAGAAGAGACCACACACGGCCTCCCACCAGCCAGGTACTGTGCTTGGCTCCTCTCCCGTATTCACTTATCCCTCCCTGCAAGCCTAGGTCAGAGTTAAAGTAGGCATTTTCCTGGTCCCATTTTACAGATAAGGGAATTGAGATGCAGAGCAGATGTGTGTCTAGTGAAACAGAGTCCATTGTTTTTCTTTCTGTCCTGGATTGGGGGGCCGGGGGGGCAGGGGTTAGGTAGGGGCCCTTGTCCACACCGGTGGACTTTTGTTTGTATATACCCAACAGCTTATCTTCCCTTCACAGATGAGGAAAGAACTCAGTGGGGTGGTCTGCCTGCCACCACTGGGCGGCCTTTTCTCTCTCTCCCTCCATCCTCAGCAGACTGCCCACGAGGTTTGCCCACCAAATGCCCTCTTCAGCTTTTTCAGACCCACTTGCTGGGTGACTTGATACCATCTTTTCTCCCTCTTCTTTTTTTTTTTTTAAGATTTTTATTTATTTATTTATTTGAAGGAGAGAGAGACAGCAAGAGAGGGAACACAAGCAGGGGGAGTGGGAGAGGGAGAAGCAGGCTTCCTGCTGAGCAGGGAGCCCGATACGGGGCTCGATCCCAGGACCCTGGAATCATGACCTGAGCCGAAGGCAGAAGCTTAACAACTGAGCCACCCAGGTGCCCCTTTTCTCCCCCATCTGACGGCGAAAAGCTCCCCAAGGGCCAATATGTGCACACTCAACCCAAGAGCTCAATGAGGACAAAGTTGTTTTTTTTTTTTTTTGTAATCATTATTTACTGAGCAAAACCAAACTTGTAGACTGGAAAGGTTGTTGCCAGGCCCCCTTGATGGTGTCTGGAACAGGAAGTGGCTCGTTGCTTTTGCCTTTCAGCCCAGAGAGCAGGTGGGGAGGGCCTGCTGGAGGCCCAGCAGCTGGGGTTTGGGCTGCTCTGGGGTTTGGGCCCCAGGCCAGCCTACAGCCCACCGGCCTCCACCTGAGGCCCCCTTCCCCTCCCTCCTCTCCCTTCTGTGGCCCGCCCTTCCGGAAAGAGCCTTCCTGGCTTCTGGCCACCGGGAAGGCGAAGCAAGCCTGCGGTTACTCGCCGCTGGGTCCCTGCAGGCTGCAGCGCTCAGACTCGGGGTGGGGGTGAGGGTGTCTTGAGACCCTTTCCGTCTCAGGCTCTGTGTTGGAGTGGCGGCTGGCCATGTATTCCCCAGCTACCCTCGAAATCCCCACAGACGCTGCCTTATAAACAGATCCTGGAATTTTCAAAGTGCGGTCCTGTGGTTTGGGACAAGGCTTTCTCTTCTGAGAGGGGTGGGTGTGAAGCCAGTTCTGAAGAAAACCGAGAAACAGGCTGTGAGAACGGGCACGGGCTGGGACCAGCAAAGCTCTCCTTCCTGCCGGGGTCTTCCCTCTGGCTGCTTTGCTTTGCTTTGCTTTGCATCTCTGGCCACCCTTTGCAAGGGAGGGCCCTGGGGGACTCTGTGTGCGTCAGTGGCCGCTTCTGTGTCTTCCCGTGCAGCCTGGGCATCATCATATTTCTCCGTGCCTCCTTCGTTTCTCCTCAAGCCTGTCCCTCTTTCTCATGGCTCTCTGTACACCCGTGGGAGGGGCGCGGGCATACATGGACGGGTCTAGCCTCCCAGCAGGTCCACTGTAAGGTCCACTGGGAAGGCCAGAGCCAGGATCCATCCCCAGCGCCTGGTCTCCATCTTGGACCTGGGTTTCTGGTCAGACGGGGAGGGCGGGCTCAGTCTCCTCAACAGCATGAGCTCAGTCTAGGCCCTGTGGGTTACACATACACAAACACACACAGCTCCTGGGCGTTCTCTGCCCCTGATTGTCCCGGATTACCCTTGTGTGCCTGTTCCCTGCTCCCAGTGACCTCCCCTCCTTTCAGCTGGCCTGTACATTCTAGAAATCTGGCGCGGGAGGGGGGAGTGTTCTTCAGAACGCGCCTGCCAGCCACACTCCAGGTTGGCTGGGTCTCACGCATGCACAGAGCCATATGCTTCCCGCTTGGTGTTCGTGGCCGGCTTGAATCCTCCCTGAAACCTTCTCCTCCAACTCTCTTGCACCTGAGCCCATCCTGTCCCGTTGCCATGGCATCCTTGGAACCCAGAAGCCAGATGGTCTTGTGTCCCCTAATGCCCCTTCCAGGCTCAGGCACTTCCGAGCTCAGCAAGAGTTTCCTCAGCACCCCTGCGTCCCCAACGCGCATTGAGGCTGTGTGCCCAGTAGCTCATCTTTTCTCCTAGTGACTCCTGAGACCGGTAGCAACAGCACTTGTCCAATTTCAGCTCATAAATGTCATTTTTTTTTTTTTTTTAAGTAAGCTCTACACGCAACATAGGGCTTGAACTCACCTGAGGCCAGCCAGGTGCCCTGTGACAAGTGTCCGATTTGAATTTGCATCTATGGGGCTTGGAGCCAGAGGTCTTAGGAATGACAACAGGGGTGCAGGGGCGCCTGTGTGGCTCAGTCAGTTAAGCGTCTGCCTTTGGCACAGGTCATGATCTCAGGGTCCTGGGATCGAGCCCCATGTGGGACTCCCTGCTCAGCGGGGAGTCTGCTTCTTGGTCTCCCTCTGCCCCTCCCCCCGCTCATGCTCTCTCTCTTTCTCAAATAAAAAAATCTTAAAAAAAAAAATGAATGGCAACAGGGGCGCCTGGCTGGCTCAGTCAGTACAGCCTACGACTCTTGATGTCAGGGTCGTGAGTTCAAGCACCATGTTGGGCATAGAGATTACTTAAAGAAAAAAAAAAAGCATGACAACAATCATAGAAACTAGTGCTGACTACTTAAAGTACTTCACTCACAGAGTCCTCACTGCTTGATTTATTACGGCTTCCTCCTCATTTCACGTTGAGGAAACGGAGGCACCCTTCGGGTAGATGGCTTCCTCCTATGTCTAGTCTTCATAGCTAAAAAGTGCCCTAGCCTGGATTTGAACCCAGGCGTATGCCGGTGTTTCTTGACTTTTTGCGGCTAGATCGTTCTCTGTGGTGGGGCTGCTGTGTGCATCAGAGGATGTCGGGCGTCAGCCCTGGCCTCCACCCACTAGGTACCAGCAGGGCCTCTTCCTGTGGTCTTGGCAATCAAAACTGTCCCCAGATGTGGCTGACTGTTGGGGGGGCGGGGGGACGGGTAGGCTCAGCCCCCGCCATCCACTACCCTGCCTCTCCACACATGTGGCCCTCTGCAAAGCATCACTGTGTGTGTGTGTGTGTGTGTGTGTGTGTGTGTGTGTGTGTGTGTGTCTCTTTCCCCAAGTACAGCTGTAGCGTATAGGCTGGGGCCTTGGCTTGAGTCCTGGAGATGGAGGCGATTGGCATGCTGGGGGAGGGGGGTCAGCAGGGCCACCTTTCTAGGCCACATCCCCTCTACCTGGAGGGAGAGGTGCTGGCTCCCCAGCCCTCAGTGGCCGGACTTGCCCAGGTGGTGGCTTGAGCAGTGCCCCAGGTGGGTGGAGACAGGCAGCCCTTCCTTCCTGGTTCCCAGGGGTGGGCGGTGGCCGCAGCAGCTGCCCGGGAGCCAGAGGGCGTGGGGAGCCCCGACCTGGCCCCTGGACTTACTGAGTGGGTGCTGGGGTGTGTGCTCTGAGACCCAAGGCGCTTGTGGGCACGCAGGAGAAACCAGAGGCTAAAGTAGGTCTCCCCACCCGCCCGCCTGCTGCCCGCCGTCCCACCCAGCCCGGGCTCCCTGCCAGCGAATGCCGGGATGGTGACTCACAGAGCTGCCGAGCCCAGGAGAGAAGCACTGCGTGGGGTGTGGGGGGGGGTCCCCCTCATTCTCAGCCTCCCCAGCGTCCCCATCCCAACCAGGGCCCTTGAGGCCACATCTCAGACTAGTCACACTGGCTCTCTCCCTCCTCCTCTTCCTCTCCTTGTGTGCCCCCCAACCCCCCAGCTGGATTGCTGTTCTTGGCCCCACGCTGGGGCAGAGAGGCGGAAATGAGTGTGGGGCGTGGAATGTCTCTGAGGTTGGAATATATTTAGGCCTGGACGAGAGAGTGTGTGTGTGGTACAGAGCAGACCTCAGCGCTGGCTTGGGCTGGGGGTGGGGGGGCCAAGGAGTGAGGCCCCGGCCCTGAGCCAGTGCAGGAGACTTCTGTCTTCTCTCTCTCTCTCTCTCTCTCAAAGACAGAGCTTCCTGGCTTCCCAGGGGGCAAAAGAGAAAGAGCAAGAGGAACCAGATGAGGCTCCAGGGGTGGAGACATGCCCTGCACCGTGCTGGACAAAACCATTTACAGCTGAAAACCCGAGGCCCGGAGAGGTGAATTGGCTTTTGCTCGGGAAAGAGGGGAAGGGACCAGGGTCTGCTTGCTGGCCAGCTGGCTGCAAATCCGGCTCGCTCTTGCCCTCCTGATGCCTGCATCCGTTCGTTCATGGAGCAACTCCGCGCACGGCCGGGCCTTGGGTACCAGTCCGGAGCCACAACGGGCCGGAGACCAGGCAGACTGGACGGGCGTCTCCAAACCACAGCCCGTGGGCCGCCTCCTCTCGTCCTCTGCGCGACCCTCGGGTTCAGAATGGCTTTTGCATTGTTAAACAGATGAAAACGAAAGGAAAAGAATCTTCCGCACAGGGTAGAAATCAGATGAAATTACGGCTTTGGCAGGCATAACTTGTGTGGACACAGTCTTGCCCGTTCATGTCTGTAGCGTCTGCGGCTGTTTTTTTGTTTTTGTTTTAAATTGAGTTAAAATACACAGAACCAAAAATTTTACCATCTTAGCCATTTTTAAGTGTCCAGATCGGTGGTTTTGAGTCCATTCACATTGCTCTGCAGCCATCCCCACCATCCACCTCCAAACTCTTGTAATTCTGACCCTCTGTCCCCACGAAACACTGACTCCCCATCCCCCCTCCACCCGCCCCTAGCGCCCACCACCCTTCTGTCTGCCTCTGTGAATTTGGCTCCTCTGGGGACCTCATATGAAGTGGAATCAGAGAGTATTTGTCTTTCTGTGTCTGGCTTATTTCACTCAGCATCATCTCGGGGTTCACCCACACTTGTAGCAGGTGTCAAAGTCTCCTTCCCTTGTCAGGCTGAATACTATTCCTTATACGGATGGGCCATGTTTTGCTTACCCATCAGTTCGTGGATGGACACTTGCATTGCTTCCACGTTTTAGCTCTTGTGAATAATGTTGCTAGGAACGTGGGTGGGCAGATCTCTCTTTAAGACCCTGCTTTCCATTCTTTTGGGGTATATACCCAGAAGCGGCATTGCCGGGTCACATGGTAATTCTATTTTTAATGTTCGCAGGAACCAGCATGCTGTTTTTCATGGTGGTTGCACCGTTTGGCATTCCCACCAACAGCGCACAAGGGCTCCGATTTCCTCACATCCCCACCAACACCTGTTTGGGGTTTTGGGATCCCAGCCATCCTGACGGGCGGGAGGTGGTGTCTGGCTGCTTCTGGCCTCCAGCGGCCAAATGCACTTGTAGCAACAGAGACCCACAAAGCCAAACATACTTCCCATCTGGCCCTGGACTGGACAGGTGGGGGGTCCCCATCCTTGGAGGCCTTGTTTCCTACTGGGGTGGAGGCACAGGCTTGTGGAACAGTCTCGGGGCGCTGGCAAGCCAGCTAAAGATAAACACTGTGAGGAAACACAGTAGGGTTATGGGAGAAGGAGAGAGTTCTCGGGGGTTGGAGAGAGAGTGGTGGCTCATTGAGGAAGGTGGTGGGAGGCAGCCTGTCACAGGGGGCACACTGGAATGCTTGGCTCCCCATCCCAGGCCAGGCAGCGAGGTCTATGTGTGTTGCAGCAAAGACCCCTCATATGGTCTCTTCCGGCTGGTTTTTCCCGGGCAGCTGGGGGCCCTAGGAGTACCTGGGGGGTCTTCAGGGACTCCTGTGTTGGTTGCGCGGCTGCCTTCGCCTCGGGTCATGGTCCTGGAGTCCTGGGATCGAGTCCTGCATCGGGCTCCCTGCTCAGCGGGTAGTCTGCTTCTCCCTCTGACCCTCCTCCACCATGCTCTCTCTCTCTCTCATTCTCTCCAGTAAATAAATAAAATCTTTAGGAAAAAAAAGAGGTGGAAACAACCCAAGGGTCCATCGATGAATAGATGGATAGGGATGCCTGACTGGCTCGATTGGTGGGGCGTGCGACTCTTGATCTCAGGGTTGGGAGTTCAAGCCCCACGTTGGGTGTAGAGATGACTTAAAATCTGGGGTGCCTGGGTGGCTCCGTCGGTTCAGCATCCGACTCTTGATCTCACCTGAGGTCATGATCTCAGGGTTGTGGGACTGAGCCCCGTGTCAGGCTCCGCACTCAGCGTGGAGTCTGCTTGAGATTCTCTCTCTCTCCCTCTCCCTCTAACCCTCCCCCCCGCTCGAGCTCTCTCTTTCTCTCTCTCTCAATAAATAAATAAATAAATAAAATAAAATAATAAAATCTTTTTCTTTTCGATTTTATTTATTTATTTGACAGAGAGAGAGCACAAGCAGGGGGAGCGTGAGAGGGAAAAGCAGGCTCTCCACTGAGCAGAGAGCCCGATGCTGGGCTTGATCCCAGGACCCCAAGGTCATGACCTGAGCTGAAGGCAGACGCTTACCCGACTGAGTCACCCAGGCGCCCCACCAAAAAATAAAATCTTAAAAAAACCCGAATGAATGGATCAACAATGCGGTCCATCCATACTATGGAATATTATTTGGCCATAAAAAGGAATGAAGCTCGGACACGTGCTCTGACGTGGATGAACCTCGAACCATTGTGTTCAGTGAAAGAAGCCAGTCACACGAGGCCACGTATTGTAACTTCGTTTACACGAAATATTCAGAACAGGCCAATCGACAGAGACAGAAAGTGGATTCGTGGCTGCCAGGGGCTGGGGAAGGGGGCATGGGGGGGGAGGGACTGCTTAATGGGTACAAGTTCTCCTTTGGGGGTGATGGAAATATTCTGGAACTAGATAGTGGCTAGCGGTTGCACGATAGCGTGAGTGTACTAAATGCTGCTGAATCATACCCTTTAACAAGGTTAAGGGTTAGTTTTATGTTATGTGAATTTCATCTCAATTAAAAAAACAAAGGCACGTCAGCACGCTGTGTTTCATGCTTCCGCCCTGGCTTCAAATAAAAAGGACAGCGGTGTGTGGTGGGAGGCAGGCCGGATCGAAGGGAAGGAGCCCGCCCGGCGTTCACCCCTGCTCCTGCGGGCGCAGGACGCTTCCCTTCCTGCAGCCCTCTCTGCTCAAGTACAGCTGGCCTTCCGGCTGTGGGGAGGGTGCTTCCTGGGTGCCTGCCCCTGGGAGCCGCTCAGAAACCGAAGTCTCAGGACGGTGGGGAGAGCAGAGCCACAACATAGACCAGATGGCTGACAGTGGTCACCCAGGTGGGAGGGGAGATGGGGTCAGGGGGCCACTTTGTTCATGAGCCCACGGAATAATGACAAGGGTATCTGTAGAAAGAGGATTGGAGCACCTGGGTGGCTCAGTTCGTTGGGTGACTGCTTTCGGCTCAGGTCATCGTCCTGGAGTCCCGGGATCTGTTCCTGCGTCGGGCTCTCAGGGGGGAGTCTGCTTCTTCCTCTGACCCTCCCGCCTCTCATGCTCTCTCTCATTCTCTCTCTCTCTAATAAATAAATAAAATCTTAAAAAAAAAAAAAAAAAAAAAAGGCTTGTTGGTGTCCACGGAATGGGTCATCCTACTCACCTGGTTATTAAAATAATCCTCCTGTGCCGAGATCACCCTTTGGTGAGTGTCAGTCCCTTTTGGCTGATATGACAAAAATGCCATAGGCTGAGTGGCTTATGAACAACAGACATGTATTTCTCACCGTTCTGGTGGCTGGAAGCCTAAGGTCAAGGCACTGGCAGATCTGGTTCATAGGCCAGATTTTTTTGCTGGGTCCTCATGTGGTAGAAGGGACGAGGGAGCTGTCTGGAGTCTCCTTATAAGTGCACTAATCCCATTCGTGGAGGCTCCAATGATCTCAGCACCTCCCCAAGTCCCCGCCTCCTAGTACCATTACTTTGGGGGTTAGGGTTTCAACGTATGACTCTGGGCGTGGGGGACATAATCATTTAGACCAGAGCAGTGTGCATTCACACAGGACACAAATCATTCAGAGAAGTCTATGCACACACCTCCCTCCCAGACTTCCCCGGCACCGATTTTCCAATTATTTTCCTTTCAAGTCACTGACCATCTAGCCAAACTTTGGCCACAGCCCACAAATCAGCATATGATTGCACATCCGGCCGTTTCTCCTTCCAGCTAAAATGAACAGCCAGGTGCCCTGCTGGAGTTCTGCCTGTGGGGAGGGTTTCCCTTCATGACAACTATCCTTCCAGAATGTTCCAGGAAGGGATGTGGTGCTGCAGCTGCCTGCTTTCAGGTGGTGCCTGCAACCCCGGGCAGGACCATCTGTATTCCCTGCCTGAATTTTCTCCTCTTTAACTGATCATAGGGACCTCTCCCTGAAGCTACAGGTGCAGGATGGGAGAGAAAAGGAGGCATGGGGCGGGGGAGGGGGGAGGGGGGGACTCTGGCCGATGTGACCTTTTCCTTATAACAACGTGGGTTTGTATGATCCTCGTAAGAACGTTTTTGGTTTTTTTTAGATTCCATTTGTTAATTTGACAGAGAGAGACACAGTGAGAGAGAGATCACAAGCAGGGGGAGCAGGAGAGGGAGAAGCAGGCTTCCTGCTGAGCAGGGAGCCCGATGCGGGGCTCGATCCCAGGACCCCGGGATCACGACCTGAGCCGAAGGCAGATGCTTAACAACTGAGCCACCCAGGCGCCCCAAGAACGTATTTTTAATAAAAGCCTGGATCCGGGGCACCTGGGTGGCTCTGTCGGTTAAGTGCCTGCCTTCAGCTCAGGTTGTGATCCCAGGGTCCTGGGATCGAGCCCCATATCAGGCTCCTTGCTCAGTGGGGAGCCTGCTTCTCCCTCTGCCTGCCGCTCCCCCTGCTTGTGCTCTCTCTCTCTCTGACAAATAGATAAATAAAATCTTTAAAAAAAATAAAAACCTGGATCATCCTTCCAGACTCCCTGATACAGTATTAGAAGGAGCCGATGTGGGGTGAGAGCTGGGGTGCTGGAACCATCCGCAGCCTTGCCTTGCTAAATGCAGCCTGCTGCCCAGTTCTGCACAGCCTGCAAGTTGAGAATGGCCTTTTCATTTTTAAATGGTTGGGGGAAAAGCACCACGATGTGAAAATTAGATGCAATTCAAGTGTTGGTGTCCAAGGGAGTTGGAGGGACAGGACAGATGTTGTTTAAGGGTACAAACTGGCAAGAAGTAGAAGATGAGTCCCGGAGAGTTAATGCACAGTAGAGTGAATATAGACAATAATATTGTATTATAACCACCAGACTTACTAAGAGACTAGAAGTCTTAATTATTCCAGCTACTAAAAAGAAATGATAATTATGTGATGCCATACAGGTGCTAATTATCGCTACAACGGCAATTGTATTACCATATTTAAATATATCAAATTAGCATGTTGTACACCTTGAATTCACGTGCAGTATTGCATGTCAGGTATCTCTCAATGAAAGAATTCGGTGTCCATGGATAAAGTTTTATTGACACCATGGCTGCTCTCATTCATTCACCTGTCATCCGTGGCTGCTTTTATTCCAAGTGGTAGAATTGAATCATTGCAACAGGGAACAGGCCTGGCCCACGAAACAGAAAATATTTCCTGCCTGGCCTTTTTGGGAAGTTTGCAGACCCCTCTGCTCTACAGGGCCTGGGACCCCAATGGCAACCTGCCTGGGACTCAGGGCTTCCCGCGGTGTTTCCTCAGTGAAGAGGTGGGCAGGATTTGGAGCGGGATTTGGACTGATAATCACACTGGGAAGGAGAGGATAAGGACGGTCCCCAGGGGCAGGGGACATCTGGGCCTTCAAAGTGGAGGGGATTGAGCACTGGGATGGGCAGGCTGGTGGCGGGCACAGCTGGGGCCCACGGTAATGGCTCTGCCCCCAGCTGGTAGACGGGCAGGACCATCCGGACAGCCACGTCCCACCTCACCAGCCACTGTGTCCCACCCGCTGTCCCCGTGGTTTCCCCTTTCCTCAGTTTGCCCCTGCCCCTGCCTGCTGTCACCCCCCTCACTGGGTGCTGTCAGCTGTCATTGCCTTGGGTCTAGAGATGGGTCCCAGTGCAGTAAGTGAGCTTTCCTTCCTTCCTCCCTCCCTCCCTCCCTCCCTTCCTCCCTTCCTTCCAGATTTTATTTTTTATTTTTATTATTATTTTTTAAAGATTTGATTTATTTATTTCACAGAGAGAGACACAGTGAGAGAGGGAACACAAGCAGGGGGAGTGGGAGAGGGAGAAGCAGGCTTCCCGCAGAGCAGGGAGCCCGATGTGGGGCTCGATTCCAGGACCCTGGGATCATGACCTGAGCCGAAGGCAGACACTTAACGACTGAGCCACCCAGGCGCCCCTAACTTAACCATTTTAAAGTGTACAATTGCCTGGCATCTAGCACCTTCTCTGTTCCACAACCACGCCCTCCATCCGTCTCCACAACGTTCCCATCACCCCAAGTAACTCTGTAGCCATTAGCCGCCACTCCGGTCCCCACTTTCCCAGCCCCCAATCTGTTCTCTGTCTCTGTGGACAATTTGCCCGTGCTGGACATTTCATATCAGTGGAATCATGGATATGTGGTCTTTTGTGTCTGGCTTCTTTTAGTTAGCATGTTTTTGAGATTCATCCATGTCATAGCGTGAATCAAAACTTCGCTCCTTTTCTGGCTGATACTTTATTGTATGGATAGACCACGGTCTGTCTATCCATTCATCCATTGATGGACATGTGGGTTGTTTTGTTTTCCCCTTAGCCAATGACCTTTTTGTGTATGTGTGTGTGTGTGCTAAAATAGACATAAAATTTACCATTGTAACCATTTATTTTTACTTTTTAAAGTTGTCATACAGGGCGCCTGGGTGGCTCAGTTGGGCGCCTGGGTGGCTCAGTTGGTTAAGCGACTGCCTTCGGCTCAGGTCATGATCCCGGAGTCCCGGGATCGAGTCCCACATTGGGCTCCCTGCTCGGCGGGGAGTCTGCTTCTCCCTCTAACCCTACCCCCTCTTGTGCTCTCTTTCTCACTCTCTCTCTCTCTCTCTCTCTCTCAAATAAATAAATAAATAAAATCTTTAAAAAAAAAAAAATAAAGTTGTCATACAAGACACATAAGATTTACCATTTTAACCATTCTTAAGTGAAGGTT
The DNA here is from genome assembly GCF_004348235.1 of Phoca vitulina. Lineage (NCBI taxonomy): Eukaryota > Metazoa > Chordata > Mammalia > Carnivora > Phocidae > Phoca > Phoca vitulina. Next base: position 2,692,181 of record NW_022589792.1, read on the forward strand.
CAGTGGCTTTGTATACATTTACGTTGTCATGCAGCCACCTCCAGAACATTCTCATCTTCCCAAACTGAACCTCTGTTTCCATGAAACACTAACTCCCCTTCCCCTCCCCCAGCCCGTGGTAATCACCGATCCATTTTCTGTCTGTAAGTCAGTGAGCTTTTACAAATGGAAGTCTGAGCATGCCAGCTCTCCTGAGTCTTCAGTGCTCCCTACTGCCCTCAGGATACAGACCAAATAGTCCCAGGGCAGATGCACTTTGCATCTTGGTCCTCCCAATTTGCTCCTTCTCAGCTTCATGGACACCTTCCCTTCCCCTTCTGAGGAAGGCCGGCCTCTCTACAGTGCTCAGGACTGCTTCCTCACAGCATACACCCTAGTCATAATTCATTATTTCCATGCTTTTTCCTTTGGTTTGTTGATGTAGGTCTCTGGATGTGCTCTCTGCCTCCTCCCTCTGACTGGAGGGTCTGGGCAATCCCATCTTACTCACTACTGTGCTTCCCTGGCTTCTGGACCTCTGCCTGACACATAGCTGGTGCTCAACATATAGTAGAAGGAATGGCAGAAAGTGTGGGAGGGCGAAGGGAGTGGTCAGCTGCCCAGGGTGGTGGGCGGACTGAGGCAGGAGGTGGATGCCAAGATGCTCTGGGTGGGTGTGGGCTGCTCACGGGCTGCAGGATGGGTGGGTGCATGAGCAGAGAGCTGGGCTAGCTGGGTGGAGGAAGCAGAGGAGAAGCAGGGGGCATGGATAGGTGGACCCCCCAGGGCAGAAGCGCAGCCAGGAAGTGGGGTCTGGGGGAGGTGGGACTGGGAAGGCAGGTGGATGATGCTGTTGTATCCGGGACCACCCTGCATATGAGGGGCAGTCCGGGGCTGGAGCCCTATCAGGATGTTCCCGTGTCCTCAATGCGAGGTAAGTTCGTGGGGCAGGCTTGACCCATCTCGGCTGGGGGGGCATTTGCACAATTTGCAATTTCTGGGGCCCAGCTTTGGCCAAGGAGAGAGGCCTGTTTAAAGTCAGACTTGGCTTTCCCCCAACTGGCTGGCCTCCTTATGCCTGATGCTAAATGCTGGCTTGTCACAGTGTCTGCATGCAGGCACATGCCTGCTCCTCTCCGGGGGGTGTGTTTGCAGTGCTAGGGGCAGTATGGGGGTGTATCTTTAGCAGGCCAGTGGCCGCTCCCCACCCCGGCGCCCGCCCCACGCTTCTTTTTATATCTCATGTTTACAGGGAGCCTAAAACATCTGAGCCCGCGAGGGAAGGGGCGGCAAGGCGGAGAGGCGGGGATGTCTGAACCCAGCGTGGAGGGAGGCTGGCTGGGTCAGGGGCGGCCACTGGCTTCCTTCCATCAGTCCTGAAGCATCAGATGGTGCTGAGCTATATTTAAAGGCTGCTTTCTCCGCCTCCACTGCGGGGTCCTCACCAGGATGAATGAGTCAGAAGGAGGCCTGGTGTGGCCCCGAGGCCTGGCTGGGTCTGCCCTGAGAAGCTGGGAACATCTCCCCGAGAAGCAATCCCGTAACAGCCACGGCTGGCTCCCGGTTGACCTGAGGTCTCCTTGGCCAGGCTCCGCACCAGGTGAGAAGCCCAGTGGATGACCCCTGACTCAGGGGAACCCACAGGCAGCTGAAGAAGGCCTGCAGTGGCTCCCTGGCCTTCTGCAGTGGCCTTTGCAACGCCTGTGGGATTCCCAAGGCCCCTGCCTGCTCCCCGGGGTGCACAGCCCCGTTCTGTTGCTTTATAGCATAATCATGTGCCACCGGGGTTGGCCGCACGCACTCGCGTCCTTCTTATTTTACTCCTATTTTGTTGATTGCAAGGCTGAGGTCCCAGGTTGGGATGTACCTTCGTCAGCTCCAGCTGCTATAACAAAACACCACAGACCTAGGGACTGCTAAACAACAGATACTGATTTCGCACGGTTCGGGAGGCTGGGAGTCCAAGATCGAGGAGCCAGCAGGTGACGGCCGTATCCGGTGAGAGCGCTCTCCCGGGTTCATAGATAGCATTTTCTCACGGTGTCCTCACCGGGCAGAAGGGCCGAAGGAGCTCTCTGGGGTCTCCTTTATGAGGGCCTGGCTCCCCCGTTCACAAGGGCTCTCCCTCATGACCTAATCACCTCCCAAAGGCCCCACCGCATAATACTATCACCTTGGGGGTTAGGGCATCAACATATGAATCCGGGGTGGGGTGGGGACACATTCATAGCAGGATGTGAGTGTGCGAGCGCACGCGTGTGTGTGGGCTAGATGCAGCAGAACAGGGATTGGAGGACAGTCTGCCCCCCCCCCCCCCCCCCAGCTATGTAGGCATCACCGACTTAGCCCAGCGCCAAGCCCACAGATAGGTGGGATCCTGCACCGGCCACTCACGGGCAGTGGAGGGGGTGAGCCCCCGGGCACAACAGAGCTCAAGAATGATTCCAGGAGTGTGAGACTACACAGGTGCTCGAGCACTGCTGAAGTGTGGCTGGTCCAAATCGAGATGCGCTCTGAGCAAAACCCAGAGGTTGGGTTTTAAAAACTTACTAGGAAAAAAATGTGAAAGATCGTAATACTATTTATATTGGTTACATGTTGAAATAGTTCTATTTTGGATTTGTTGCATTAAATGAATGTATTATTTAAAATAATTTCACCATCCTCAAAAAGCTAAACAAACAGCTATCCTAGGACCCAGAAATTCCACTCCCAGGTATATACCCAAAATAATTGAAAATAGGTGTTCAGATAAATATTTGGACACAGCAGCAAGGTTCACAACAGCTGAAAGGTAGAATCATCCCAGATGTCCATCAACAGATGAACAGATACACAAAATGCGGTGGATCCCTACTATGGAATATTCTTCAGCCGTAAAAAGGAATGGAGTCCTGATACATGCCACAACGTGGGTGTGCCTCGAAGACATTATGCTCAGTGAAAAAAGCTAGACTAAAAAGTCACATATTGTATGATCCCATCCATGTGAAATGCCCAGAATAAGCAGTTGCATAGAGATAGAAAGTAGATTGGTGGTTGCCAGAGACTGAGAGAGGGGGATGGGGAGTGATTGCCCACGGGGACAGGGTTGATTTCAAAACTAGACAGAGGTGATAGGTTGCATAATATTGTGAATGTACTAAGTGCCATGGAATTGAACATTTTTTTTTAAAGATTTTATTTATTTATTTGACGGAGAGAGAGAAAATGGCAGGCAGAGGGAGAGGGAGAAGCAGGCTCCCCACCGAGCAGGGAGCCCGAGGCGGGGCTCGATCCCAGGACTCTGGGATCATGATCTGAGCTGAAGGCAGATGCTTAACTGACTGAGCCACCCAGGCACCCTGGAATTGAACACTTTATTTTTTTAAGTTTTTATTTATTTACTTTTTAAAAGGTTTTATTTATTTGAGAGAGAGAGTGAGCAAAAGAGAGCACAAGCGGTAGGGGAGGGGCAGGGGAGAAGCAGGCTCCCCACTGAGCAAGGAGCCTGATGTGGGGCTCAATTCCAGGACCCTGGGATCATGACCTGAGCCGAAGGCAGATGCTTAACCAATTGAGCCATCCAAGTGCCCCTGCCAGGGGACTTTTGATTGTTTTCTGTTCCTGAGGCAGCCAGACCTCGCTGTCCCTGGCCGGTGGGGAGGGGTGCTGGATAGAGATTGGTGCAAAGCTTGAGCCACCTTGGACTTTTGGCCACCTGGAGTTCAAAGACCTGGAGACTGTTGTTCCTGGTTGGTTGCTTAGTGGTTTGCACACCCAGTGGTCCTGGTGGCAGGGAGGCAGCACTTGGGAGTGGCTTAGGATGAGAGGACAAGAGAACCAGAAAAGGGATCATGGCATGATGGACAGGGCAAGAGGTTGCTAGGTTCCAGGCAGGAGGGGCGTGGCGTCACCCCATGGGAGGTAACAGGGAGGACTGGAGGGAAACCAGCTGGGTGCATTTTTAAGGTTTACCCTTTTTCCCCCCTATGTGACTTTGGGCAAGATCTTGGACAAGTGATTGAACGTTTCTGGCCCTTAGTTTTCTGATCTGCAGGTGTCTTCCTCAGCTTTTCCTCTTAGCCAGCCCCTTCTCACACTGTGCTCCCAGAGCTCCTCTCCCGCCCTCCCCGCCTCCCCTGCGCTCTTCCCGAGAAAGTGGAGGCAGAAACAAGGAGACCCACAGGGCCTCCAGCTCCAGCCAGCCTCTTTGGCTCCTGAATGCTTGGTTTTTCTGAGCCTTCTGCTCTGTTCTGAGTAGTTGTTAGAATGTTCTTCCCAGGGACACCTGGGTGGCGCAGTGGTTAAGCGTCTGCCTTCGGCTCAGGTCATGATCCCAGCATCCTGGGATCAAGCCGTGCATCAGGCTCCCTGCTTGGCGGGAAGCCTGCGTCTCCCACTCCCTCTCCCCCTGCTTGTGTTCCTGCTCTCGCTGTCTCTATTTCTGTCAAATAAATAAATAAAATGTTAAAAAAAAAAAAAAAAAAAGAAAGGTCTTCCCATAGAGCGACCGGGCATCTACATCTGTGATGTCCCCCACTGGCCCAGCTTCTGTCTCTGGAGCCGGGAGCCGGGAGTAGGGGTACTCTTATGTCCCTCACTCCCAATCCAGTACCTCTACTCCTGGCTTCACCCCCAGGTTCCCTGATCAGTTACCCCCATCACGCCTTAGCCATTCGCTCTCTGGCCTCTAGGTGGCGCTGACTATCTGGTGCACCTTGACCAGTCCTGTGGGTGCAAACTTAGCTCCACCAAATGCTCCCCTGGGCCTCCTTGGGGGCCAGGAGCTGGAGCTGGGGACACCACCTTGAATAAGGTCCAGGCCTCGGTTCTGGGGGGCTCTGAGTCCCATTTGGTTGTCCAGTCGGCTGATTATTACAATGTGGTCTTTGATCCTACAGGGAAATGTGGGGCTCAGGAAGCATTTTTTGGAGAAGAAGGCATCTGGGTGCTTTTACTTATTTATTTATTTACTTATTTATTTTAAAGATTTTACTTATACAGAGAGAGAAAGCACAAGCAAGGGGAACTGCAGGCAGAAGGAGAGGGAGAAACAGGCTCCCCTCTGAGCAGGGAGCCAGATGTGGGGCTGGATCCCAGGACTCTGGGATCATGACCTGAGCCGAAGGCAGATGCTTAACCGATTGAACCACCCAGATGCCCCTCTCCAGCTCATTTTCTACGGAGGAAACATAGTCTTGGAGGATATGTTGTACGTGGTGAGGCCTTTCTCCTGTTTAAGGGCTGGAGCAGGGTGGGTGTGGGGATGGTGGGAAGGGGGGGAGCTGGGCCTGGGCAGAACTGTGTGGGAGGCTGGGGGGAGCCTGGAGCTCTGGGAAGCTCTCCGGCCCGAGGTGGTGGGCACACTGGGAAGACTGCAGAGGGGCTCGGTCTGCTATTCCAGGCAGGGACAGGAGGCCAGATGGAACGTGGGTGTCACGTTTAGCAGATGGGGCTGTCATGACAGATCCAGGGCAGGGGTGGAATGAGAGTGGTTCTGTGTCTACCCCCTCTGAAGACGCTCCTCCGGCCATCAGTCCTTGTCCCCTCATCCTCCGCAATGATATCCACTGTGCCCTCAGCAGGTGTTCAGCCCTCTGAGTCCATTCAGTCTGCTGTAACAGAATCCCGGAGACCGGGTGGCTTATAAATAACAGAGAGTTATTGCTCACAATTCTGGAGGCTGGAAGTCCAAGATTAAGGCACCAGCAGATTTGGTGTCTGGCGGGGTCCGCTTGCCTCCCTCCTGATTCATAGACCCGCCTTCTCGATGTGTCCTCATGTTCTGGAAGGGGTGAGAGCACTCCCGGGTCTCTTTTATAAGGGCATTAATCCCATTCATGGGGACTCCACCCTCATCACCTAATCACCTCCCAAAGGCCCCACCTCCAAACACCACCACACTGGGAATGAGATGGTAACATACGAATTTTGGGGGGACACGTTCAGTCCACAGCAATGGTCAACATTGGCAAGTGTATGGGTGACTCCTCATCACAGTAATTGTGTTCCTGAGACACAGGCTCAGGGTGAAGTCAGCTCCTGTAGGACACACAGCAGACGACGGAGGTGGGGGTGGGTCTGAAAGCTCCCCCCTTTAATGACTTGGTCTGTCTGGTGACCAGCCCCATCCTGAAGCTACCTAGGGGGCCCACTCTAAGTCATCTCATTAGCATAAACTCAGGTGTGATCTAAAGGGGCTCCTTATGGGGGCGCCTGGCTGGCTCAGTCAGTGGAGCATGTGATTCTTGGTCTCGGGATTGTGAGTTTGAGCGCCACGTTGGGTATAGAGGTGACTTAAAAATAAAATCTTTTAAAAAAGGGAGGGGCCCTTATGAATGATAGAAGACACTCCTATGACTTAGGAAATTCCAAGGGTTTTAGGAGCTCTGTACGAGGAACTTGGGACAAAGACCAAATACATTTATTTACGTCTTTTTTTAAGATTTTATTTATTTATTTGTTTGTCAGAGAGAGACAGAGAGAAAGAGCACAAGCAGGGGGAGTGGCAGGCAGAGGGAGAGGCAGGCTCCCCGCCAAGGAAGGAACCTGATGTGGGACTTGATTCCAGGACCCTGGAATCATGACCTGAGCCAAAGGCAGACGTTTAACCAACTGAGCCACCCAGGAGTCCCCAAATGTATTTCTTATTAAACCACAGGGACCTTATTTGGAAATAGGATCTTTGCAGATGTAATTAAGGTAAGGACAGAGATGAGATGATACTGGATGGGGGGGGAGTGATAAATTCAGTGGAAGTGTCCTCATAAGAGACAGAAGAGGACACACAGAGACACAGGGACAAGGCCAGGTGAAGACAGAGGCAGAGATTGTGGTGACACAGCCACGAGCCAAGGAACGCCGAAGGATTGCCAGCAACCACCAGAAGCTAGACGAAAGCTGTGGACAGATTCTCCTTCAGAGGCTTCATCTGGGAGCCAACTCTGCCAGTACCTTGATTTCAGGCCTTCTTGCCTCCTGAGTTGTAAGACAATAAATTTCTGTTGTTTTAAGCCATTCAGTCTGGTAACTTGTTACATCGGTCCTAGGAGAGCAATATTGCTACTATTTCCTTAATTTTTTTTAAGCCGTCTGTTTTCCTTTTGCTTTTTATTACTTATATGTTTTATCACTCTAAGCTCCGGTCTCTGTAAGATACCTGGTTCGCTGTGTTGGTGAGGCTTTTCAAATGCGCAGCCTCCTGGCTGAGTGTCTTGTCCGTGTCCTCCTCCTTCTGGTTGCTTCCCTAAAATCAGGCCTTCACCTCAATGCTGCGCAGAGTTCCTGAGGAACTAGTACTTCCCGTATTGGGGTGCTCTGGTTGGTGCCCACACATGGATCTGGCTTTCCTACAAGTCTTCGAGCCAAACACTGTCACCCATCCACACCCTGCCAGTCCTTTGATGGCAGCTGAAGGGGGTCAGATGTGCCACCCCCAAACATGCCACTTTAGCAAAAGGATTATTTTGAGCTGAAGGCAAGTGAGATGCAGAAGAGGTCTCTGTCCTCCCCATTTCTTTTTTCTTTTTTTTAAAGATTTTATTTATTTGACAGAGAGAGACACAGCCAGAGAGGTAACACAAGCAGGGGGAGCGGGAGAGGGAGAAGAAGGCTTCCTGCCGAGCAGGGAGCCCGATGCGGGGCTCGATCCCAGGACCCTGGGATCATGACCTGAGCCGAAGGCAGATGCTTAACGACTGAGCCACCCAGGCGCCCCTGCCCTCCCCTTTTCTACCTAAAAACAGGGCATACATTTCCTTTTAAGAAGGTGACATAAATTTCCCTTTTTGAAGGTGTCCCGTTTTCTCCTATATCAGGAAGAGAAGAGTGACTCATCACTGAAGATGGAGAGGCACCAAGATGAGTCTGTATCATCAACAAACCTTATGAAAATAACCCTTATCTTCCATTCGTTTCCACCAGACATTTCCTAGTCATTTCCCCACAATTTATCATCCCTGGAAGCCCAAACCCCCTTTTCTTTGTTCAAATGGTATATAAACCCCCTGGGTCTAATCACTTCTTTGAAGTTCACTGCTTTTCTATGCATGTAGACATTAGTAAAAATTGTGTGCCTTTTTCCCCTTATTAATCTGTCGTTCATTAGTTTAATTCACAGGCCCCAGTCACTGAATCTAAGAGGGTAGAGGAAATGCTTTTCCTCCTGACACAGTGGTATGTCCCCATTTCACAGACAGAACATTGAGGCTCAGAGAGATAGCAACTGGAGGCTGTGGATTACAGGGAAGCAGTTCCCTGAAGCCCTGAGGACACATCTGTAATAAGCCTGGGTTTCTCAGACTATTTCTCTCAGGAGGGGAGCTGCCCAGGGCATTTGCATGGCAGGCCTGGCGTCCAGAGTCTCCATTTCCTTGCCCCTTCCTCAGCCTTCCAGATGTTGTGGCTAAGGCCAGGGATGTGAGGAAGGAATGTGAGACCAGGGCTTAAGCCAAGCCACCCCCTGCCTCTTCCTCTCCTGATTTCCCTCACTCTGAGTCTTCTGGGCAGTTTACACCTGCTCCAGTCTAAAGGTGTGGGTGGTGGAGGCCTGGGGTCCAGCTTCCTGGCACTCAGCCACAGGTTTGGCCTTTGGGTCTAGAGGTTGTAGGGGGCTCTGACAGTGGGCCTTGTTCCCTCGTGGACAGATGGCTGTGGCTTCCCTGGCTCCAGATGGGCCCACGTGCTCCTGAATAGCTTCAGCACCATGGGAGGTGGACCTCTGCCAGAGGGCAGCCCTGCCTTGGTCAGGCAGCTGGTCTAGAAGTCTGCGGGGGTTGTGATTGGCTGAACTGCCTGGGTAGGAAGTCAAAACCCTCTATTTAGCTTTTTTTTTTTTTTAAGTTTTTTTTATTTATTCATTCGAGACACAGAGATACAGAGAGAGAGAGAGAGAGAGAGAGAGAGAATATGGCAGGGGGAGAAGCAGAGGGAGGGGGAGAAGCAGGCCCTCCGCCGGGCAGGAAGCCCGATGCGGGGCTCGATCCCAGGACCCTGGGATCATGACCCGAGCTGAAGGCAGATGCCTAACGACTGAGCCACCCAGGCGCCCCTCTATTTAGCTTTTTGCTGGACTGGTCACTTCTTAGATGTCATGATTATAGAAGGAGCTCTGCCGCCTTGCCATTTGGAGTCTCTCAGCCTTCTTTGCCCAAGGTAAGCTCAAGGGTTGGGGTCTGGAGCAAGACCTGTCAAATTTTCTGCTTTGGTGCTGGGGTAATAATGTCAGTGGTGGGTAATTGCTCACTCTGGGACAGGTGAGGTTCTGAGAACAGCAGTTCTCAAAGGGGTCCAGGCCCCTGGGGGCTGTTGAGATCATTCCAGGAAGTCCATAAGGCTGACTATTTTTATCATACTATTAAGGTGTCCTGTGCCTTTATTTTTTTTTATTTTTTTAAAGATTTTATTTATTTGACAGAGAGAGACACAGCGAGAGGGAACGCAAGCAGGGGGAGTGGGAGAGGGAGAAGCAGGCTTCCTGCCGAGCAGGGAGCCCGATGTGGGGCTCGATCCCAGGACCCTGGGACCACGACCTGAGCCGAAGGCAGACGCTCAACGACTGAGCCACCAGGCACCCCTGTCCTGTGCCTTTAATACTTTCATTCTCTCCCATGTGTGTGGTCGAGTTTCCAGAAGGTATGGGATATTGCAGCAAGCTGAATGCAGAAGCAGATGTGAGAATCTAGCTGTCTTCTGTAAGCTGACATGAATGAGATACAAAAATGTAAAACAAAGCCTCTCTTTTCATGGATTTTTTTTTTCTTGAAAATGTGGTTATTTTTCATTAAAAATATTGTTACTATTAGGCTTATTTTATTTTATTTTACTATTAGTAGGTTTATTATTGACTATGATTTAAAAACTAATATGTAGTTTAAAAAATTCTCAGTTTTAATTCCTAAATGGTAAAATATCAGTAAATATAGCCCACATAAGTAGATATGCTTTGGGGTTCTCAATAATTTTTTTTTTTTAAAGATTTTATTTATTTATTTGAGAGAGAGAGAATGAGAGACAGCACGAGAGGGAAGAGGGTCAGAGGGAGAAGCAGACCCCCCGCTGAGCAGGGAGCCCGATGCGGGACTCGATCCCGGGACTCCAGGATCATGACCTGAGCCGAAGGCAGTCGCTTAACCAACTGAGCCACCCAGGCGCCCCTCAATAATTTTTTTAAGAATGTAAAGGAGGGGGGTGCCTAGGTGGCTCAGTTGGTTAAGCATCAGACTCTTGATTTCGGTTCATATCATGATCTCAGAGTTGTGGGCCCCAGCCCCGTGACAGGCTTCAAGCTCAGCGTGGAGTCAGTCGGCTTGCCCTCTCCCTCTGCTCTCTCTCTCTCTCAAATAAATAAATAAAATCTTAAAAAAAAAAAGAAGAAGAAGAAGAAGAATGTAAAGTGGTGCTGACACCAGGAAGTTTGGGAACCACTGATGTAGGACAAGGGCCCCATCTGGCCCACTGCCTGTGTTTACAAATAAAGTTTTATTGGAACACAACCACATTCACTTGTTAACATGTTACCTTTGGCTGCTTTCCTGGTACAACCGCAGAGTTGAAGAGTTGCAACAGAGACTATCTGGGTCACAAAGCTGAAAATATTACTCTCTGATCCTTTAAGGCAAAGTTTGCTGGCAGCTGATGTAGAATAATGCATTTAATTTTCATAAATAGTCTTATTATTATTATTTCTATTTTACAGATGGAAGAACAGAGGCACAGAGAGGTTAAGTCACTTTCCTAAGGTCACACAGCCACTGAGGCTGGAGCTGAGTTGGCAGTGGTTCTAGGGAGGATGGTGGTGCCAAGCTCCTCAGGGTCCAATGACTGACCCAAAAGTTGGGGTGTGGTAGATATCTGTGGTTAGTCTCCCACTGCCTGTCCTCTGATTTTCCTTCTTCAGGTACCCTGATGTTCCCTGAGGACCATCCCCCTCCCTGCGTCTATAGATTTTGTGGGAGTCTCTGAAGCCCTTTCTAGGGAGAACCAGGAGCTGCTCTTTCAGACCAAAGAAAGGCCTCTTAGCTCAACTTGAAGAAGGGGTCATAACTGGTCTTTTGCTCACCTGAATCAACACAGCCCGCTGACCTCCTGATCTCAGTGTCTACAGTTTTGTAGCTCTTGCCCATATTCACAGAAGCATTCACGGAATAGGCAGGGAGGTGAGGCCCTGGGGACACGGGCAGGGTGGGAGCCTTCTACCATGTTCAGCTGTGGGGCCAGCTTCCCTAAGTCTGGAGTGGGAGTGTGCAGGCAGGTGCAGGGTGGGTTGGAAGGGGGAGGGAGGGAAGGCTGTCAGTCCCTTTTGTAAGAACCCCACCTCCACCTGTGCCCTGCATCTTTTATTTTTTTTTTTTTTTAAAGATTTCATTTATTTATTTGACAGAGAGAGACACAGCGAAAGAGGGACCACAAGCAGGGGGAGTGGGAGAGGGAGAAGCAGGCTCACTGCCGAGCAGGGAGCCCGATGCAGGGCTCGATCCCAGGACCCCGGGATCATGACCTGAGCTGAAGGCAGACACTTAACGACTGAGCCACCCAGGCACCCCTGTACCCTGCATCTTGAGCTGGCCATGACCATCCCCTGCCTTCCATGGGTGGGCTGCTCTGACCTTTGATGTCTAGGATACCCCACTGCCAGGGTGTTTCCAATAGGAGTTCTGCTAATGTTTGGGGCCTCACAGGTGCTCCCTGGGGTCCCACTGACCCAGTCAAGCAGGATGGTCATGCAGGATGGTTGATCTTCCAGAATGGTGAAACTGCTTGGCAGGCAGACGGTGGGAGACCTGGGTGCCTGAGGGTGGAGGCAGGGGATAGCAGTGGGGGACACTGCTCTGCCTTCCAGCCAGGACAGCTGGCAAGGACCTGGGCAACATCTTTGGCCTTGGATTTCCCAGGCTTGTTAAGGTAGCCAGGATTTCTAGAGCTCTTGAGCTAAGTGAGGTGAGGAACAGAGCTGGTCTGCCTTGTTCTTTGCTGGCTCTGGAGCAACACCAAGGCATCACAAAGATTGGATGACTGGAGACTCCCAGCTTCCTTGGCTACTTTCAAACACTTTCAAAGGGCCTCCTTCCACCATTCCCCCAAAGAGACCCGGGGAGCACTTTGCAGAGGGATAAAGACCAGTCCAATCAAAAGCCCTTTGATTCAACTTTTTTATTTTTTTTTTCTTTTTGAATGTCATGCAGTAATTCACAGTCCCAAGCCCACAGTTTTCAAACAAGGTAGGAAAAAGGAAAAAAGAAGCAAAGGAAATCGGTGGTGGTGGTGGTTTTTTTTTTTTCTTTTGTTATTTCAAGCAGGACCAAATGTCAGAAAAAATGCTTCTTTTCTCAATCATTAATTTTTTTGTCCTTTTTAAAATTGTTTTTTTTTTTTTAAATTGATTTCTGCAGGCAGTAATAGTAGGGTTTGGTATAACCAGCAAGCACTCCTGTGTGTGTCTGAGAACGTGTGTGGGGTATGAGTGTCTCGTGGAGGTCTGTGTGGGACGCTGGGTTTCGGCTTCACTTCTGGCTTCTCCGCCACACACGGCCACCAGCTCGCGTTCATCAGGGAAAGGAAAGATTCGATTGAGATGATAAAACTCATCAATAGAAGCGATTGTTTTTCTCCCCGTTTTTCTTTTAAAAATGTTTTTGTTTTTTTTTTTAAATTTCCATTTTCCCCAAGGTTCTCCAAAAATGGCTGAGTTAATTCGAATCCCTTGGCTGTGTGGTTTGTCTGCCCCCGAGGGCCCCCGCGGTGGTGGGGGGTAGGGTCGGGGTTGGGTGGGGTGCGCATCACTGCCCAGGAGCGGCTTTTCCAGCCGAGGGTCTTTGCGGGACACCCTGGCAGTGTCCGGGTCCTGGGGACTCCCTCCAGAGTCCGGGGTCGTCCGGCAGGTCCTCTCCTGGGCCCTCCCGGGCCTCCCCTGTGTGCTGGGCAGGTGGCAGCGAGGTGGCCCCGCGGCCTGGGCGCGGCTCCTCCCCGTGGGGCGTGTGCGTGGGGTGCGTGGGGGGGCCGGGCGGGCGCGGGTGCCACCTCGCCCGGGCTTAGCACCAGTCGTCGTCGTCGGTCTCGCTGTAGGCTTCGTGCAGGCCTTTCCGGGAGCCCGGCCCGCGGGGCCTGGCCAGTCCGTGGGCCAGGTAGTAGCCGTTGGGGAGTCGCCGGCCGTGCCGGGAAGGCGAGGCGCAGGCCGGGCCTGGGGCCCGGGGAGTCCTGGGCGAGCACGCGTGTCGCGCAGGGGGTGGCGCGTCGTAAGCCGCGGCCCGGGGCTCCTCCCCGCCACCGCCGCCCGGGCCGTCGGCCTCGTCGTAATCGGAGCCCCGGTAGTAACCGTGGTGCCGGGGACCCGGGGGCCCCTCGGACGCGTGCGCGCCGGACGCCGGCCACCGCGCCCCGCCGTGGCGACACGCCCTGGGGGACTCGCTCCGGGCCGGGCCCGGGACCCGCCGCTCCATCGCGGGCGAGCGGCTGCTGCCGTGGCCCCCCGCGGGCGGCCGCTCCCCGGCCAGAGGCTCGGCCGCGGGGCCCGGGTACCTCCGCGGGCCGCTGGGGGCCGCCCGGCCCGGCCGCGCCGCCGGCTGCTGCTGCTGCTGCTGCTGCTGCGGGGGCCCCGAGCCGCCGGCCTTACGGATCACGGGGGAATAGGACACGTGTGGCCGGGGGGTGGAGGGGGTCTGGGGGAGCTGGCGGCGTCCCCGCCGCGGAGTGCTGGTACCAGATGTTGAGGGGGCTGGGCTTCCACTTACGGAACTACTGCCCTACACGAAAATTGAAACAAAGGAAATCAAAAAAAAAGATACAACAAAATCAACCAGAAGGAGACGGAGGAGACACAGAGGACGGGAGGGAGAGAGGGAGGGGGCAAAGGAAAACCAAAGGGGACAGGGGAGGGACCGGGAGGAGGAGAGGGGGACACAGGACATTTGAATGGAAAAAAAGGAAAAAAGCAACAGCCACAGGGAGGAGGAGGAGGAGGAGGAGGAGGTGGAGGAGGAGAAGGGGGAGGAGGTGGAGGAGGTCGGGGAGGAGGTGGAGGAGGGGGAGGAGGAGGAGGAGGGGGAGAAGGGGAAGGAGGGGGAGGAGGGGGAG
>NW_022589792.1:2706311-2970389 GCF_004348235.1 Phoca vitulina
GTAGGGGGTGGAGGAGGAGGAGGGGGAGGAGGTGGAGGAAGAGGTGGAGGAGGTGGAGGGGGAGGAGGGGGAGGAGGAGGGGGAGGAGGAGGGGGAGACAAGGAGGGAGGGGAAGTCGAAAACCAACACAACAAAGTGAAAAGAGAAATGAGAAATGGAGTTTTGTAAGTTTCGGGGTTAAATAGCAGAAGTTTCAAAAATTACTCACAGGCGTCCAGAGGACAGAAATCATAATTGAAACAAAAACGGAAGCCGGGTTAAAGGAAAGCAAAAGGCAGCAGGCAGCCAGCGGGGGGCATGAGCCGTAAGGACCGCGCTGGCCAGAAACTCAAACGTGATCCACAACCAAAGAGGAAGCAGCTGCGGGGGAGGGGACGGCAGGCGGGCAGGGGGGCTGGGGGGGGCAGAGTGGGGAGCCAGAGTGGCTGGGGGCAGTGCCTACTCCTGCCCGGCTCCCCCAGGGGGCTTGGGGACCCCAATGGTGGGCAGGGGCAGAGGTCACAGTGGGGAGGGAGGACCCTGCCTAGCGTGGCTATTTGGTGTGCCCCCCAGCCCCCACACCGGTCTCCCAGGGGCTCGGGTCAGGGGCACCCGGTGCCACACCCACCTGCCGGTGCGCCATGTGTTCTCGGCCCTCGCTGGGCGAGCGGGACCAGCGTTGGTCCCGGGCCCGGGCCCGGCCATGGTCAGGCCGCTCCTGGGCATAGCGCTCCTTGTCGGAGGGTGGGGGGTGGTGGTGGTGGTGGTGGTGATGGTGCTGCCGATGCTTCCGGTCCTTGGGCCGGCCCCGCTCCTGGTCTCGCTCCTTAGATGGCAGGTCCCCGGACTGGGTGGTCATGCTCAGGTCTGTCCCCAAGCCTGGGCCGAGTGGTTGGGGTCAGACAAACAGATGGCCGTGAAGGAGGGGGGTGGGTGGGGATGTGCGCCCAGGAGGCCACCCAGGGGGTCTGTAGGCTCTAGAGAGGGGCCCCTTCCCCTGGACTGCGGAGGTCTAGCAGCAGCTGGCCGAGCTCGGGGCCCCTTGCTCCTGTCCCCTGAGAGTCCTGTTCCTCATCCGGGCCTCTCCTTCCTTTCTCCCTCAATGTTTGCCTGGCTCTGCCTTACCCGCCCCCCCCAACTCTCCTCTGTCTCCTGGGTCCCACGGGGCAGCCCACCTGTGTCCACGTCTGTGTAGCGGCCCAGGGAGCGCTCAGAGGCTCGGTGGCCGCGGTCCCGCCGCCGCTGATGGTGCCGCTGGTTCTCCTCGGGCGGCACCCTCTCCAGGGAGTAGTCGTCCAGGCGCCGGGCCTTGGGGCCCAGCACGGAGGCTGAGCGCTTCATGGGGCTGGTGTCTGAGATGGTCTGGGGGGGTGGACAGGCCAGCGGGCCAGGGTCAGCGGCCTGCACCAAGTGGTCCCGGTCTGTCCTGCCCCATCAGCCCTCAGTGACCGGGTGTGACCATCTGGGGCAGAGTCCGCGTGGGCCATGGGGCTCGGCTTCTGATCCACCAGCGTCCCAGGACGTCTCTGCCTCCTCCCAGGCCGGGCCCAGGTTCCGGCCAGAGGGCCCTATCCGATCCCCACCCCCAATCCCGCTGCTTCTCAGGACCACCCCTGGGAGGTACCACCCAGCCCTGGGCGTCCAGCCATGGACAGGCAGGTGAGCTGAAGGGGACAGCTTTCCCCATCCAGAGTGCCACGTGCGGGCACGGGGCAGTAGGGCCCTGCGCTCACTCCTGCCTACTCTCCTCCTACAGCGGAGGTCAGGCCTCCTATGTGCTTGGGGTGCCCAGTATCCCAGCTCACTGTCCTTCTTCGGCCTAGCTGGGACCGGGCTTTCCTGGTCACCCAAGTCTGGCTCCTATACTAGCCCTTGACGGGTTGCCCTGGCATCTGAGACCCTGGGGGGACCTGCTCCTCTTGGCCTGCAGCCTGGGAGCCTGCACGAGCTGGGCGAGCTGTGCCCACCGGGGTCAGACCCCGGAGAGGGGCCTGGGGTTCTCTGCTGCCAGAAGAGGAGAGGAGAAAGACCACACCCAGCGCTGGACTGGCCGAATGGCCAGTGGCCCTGCAGTTTTAAGGGACATAGGGCTTCGGCACCAGAGGGTCAGGGGTGGGTGAGGGGAACGAGCCTCTGAAAAGGAGTGGGCCAGGCGGTGCAGATCAGGCTTCTTAGAAGGATGGCACCTCCTGGCTCGGGGGGGGGGGGGGGGGGCGGAGGAGGGGGGGGGGGGCCTTGGGGGGGAGGATGGGGGAGTGGGGGGGCAGTCCCACTCCCCCCGGCAGGGCACACAGAGGACACAACACACAAGGATGGGGCTTCATGGGGGAGGGGGGGTGCAGTCTGCAAAGAAAGGGTGGGGTCCAAGGGGTGGAGAGATGACAGGACTCCCACGAGGGGGGGTGGGCGGGAAGAGGGGGCCGGAGCCCAGCTGGGAGGCGGGCGGCGCGGTACATACACTGAGGTTATTCCCACGTGGCCGGCCCCTTCTCCTCTGTCACAGCCCCACGGGATGGTGCACACAGAAAAACAGAAAGAAGAAAATAAATATAAAAGCCAAGAGGGAGAGTGAGAGGTGGTACATGGAGATGCCAGAGTTGGGGAGAGGAACCTGGGCAGTGGAGGGGGAGAGCAAGGGAGGCAGGGAAAGAGGCTAAAGTCCCTGGTGCGTAGGTGACCCCAGGCCCGGCTGGCCAGCCTCCCAAGGGCACAGAGGAGACAGACAGGAGACACCACAGACAGACAGATGGCAGAGGCACGAGACCGACAGATGGGATGGCGTGGCCACAGGCCCCTGGCCCTGGGCTCTGCCTCATGCAATGCGCCCCAGCCCTGGCTCCGGCTGACACTCAAAGCTTGGGGAGGGGGTGGCCATCAGCCAGCTTGTCTGGACTCTCTCTTGGGGCCCAACAACTCCATCCTCGGGGTGGACGGGGGGGCGGCGCTGACAGCCACATGCAGCTAGGTGCCCCCCAACCCAAGTTCTCCGCAGCCAGAGGCCAGGTCCCTGAGCCACCGTGGCCCAGCCAGGCACAGCACAGCCTTCACCCCCCGTGCAGACGCCCCGGCACAGCACACGGGAAGCCCGCCCCAGCCAGACATGCCACCCTGCCTCTCAGGCTGGGCGGGCAGCCAGCCATGCTTCTGGCTTCTGGTCCCTCTGTCCCCGCGAGCCTGGGACAGCGGGATCCTGTGCCCTCCCCCCCCCCACTAACCAAGTGGGCGCTGCAGCTCAGCCACACACAGGCACACGCCTCTGTCCCTCCCCAGTGGCCCCCACAAAGACCAGACGGGAAATACAAACCCCAGCTGCCCCCAGGCCCACCCCAGACTCTGCTTCCAGGTCCTAGGACCTGCCAAATTCCTGATAGCAGAACTGTGTGCACGCGTGTGCGTTCGCGTATGCAGTATGAGCACATACGTCCATGTAGTGCGTGTGTGTGTGCATGTGTGTGCATGCCTGCGTGTGTGTTCTTGATTGCAGCTCACCGGGCCCTGACACATCACTGCCCCCCCACACCCCCACGTGTCCTCCATATCCTCTTGCCTTGGCATCTCCAAACCGGGTAGATGGAAAGCACTTGGCAGGGACGACTGTATCCTGCCCCAGGGGAGCCCCTGCCCCTCTCTGCCCGCCATCAGGGAGGAGGTAAGAGGGCCAGGCCTTCCGGGCACTCCAGTGTGGGCCTGCCCCCTGCTGCTGAGGCTGCAGGGGGCCCCACCCCAGCAGGGGTCACAGAGGAAAGAGATGCTCTGGGCTGCGTGTTGGAGCCCGGGGGGCCTGAGTTCAGCCCCAGGGGGGTGGCTGAAAGCCCTCACCTGGTTCTCCGCGGGGAGGCGGGGCATGGAGGCAGCCCGGGCCTGGCCTTCCGTGGGGAGGTAGTGCTCACTGTCCGAGTAGCCATCTCGGCCCATCTCTCGCAACTCCACAGACTGCGGGGGCAGAGGGCAGGGCCAGGTGAGTCCTGCGGCCTGTCGGGCCCCGGGGTGGCCTGGTGTGGGTGCGGCTGCGGCTGTGGGGCCCACATCCTTCCCTCCTGTACTGCTTGCGCCTGGGAGCTGGGAGGCGGTGGGGCGGGGGGACAGAGGCACCTGGGAGTTGGGCTGGCTGTTGGGCATGTCGGTGGGAGGTCCCCGCTCTGGGCTCCATGTTCCTGTCTTCTGGAACATCTCCTGGGCTCGCTGGGTCACCCAGGACGGGCTCTCCTTGATACCACTTTCATGAGCCATCCTGTGTTGGGGGACAGAGGGCAGGGTGGCCGTGGGCGCTCCAGGGGCGTCCGCACTGGGGAATGGTGCCCCCTGCCCTTCCATCCCCACCTCCTGGCCAGAGCCACACTCACAGGCCTCCACCTGGGTCCAGCTGGGAGGAGGGGAGGGCGTTCTGGCCGGGGCCCCCCTCCTGTGTTGGAGATGGGGGCTCCATGCGCTGGAACATGAGTGGTGTCCGGTTCTGGAGAGGCAGAGAGCAATGTGCGGGCACGGGGTAGAGAGGCACAGGGAGTAGGTTGGGGAGGGTGTTCAAGGCTCAGGGTCTGGCCAAAGCTGCAGCTAAGAGACAGCCAGGAGGTTGTGCAGAGGACGCTCAACACTCCCCCCGCCCCCTCAGCCCCCCAGCCCAAGTCATTCTTGACACCCCCGACACACACACACACACACACACACACACACTCTCACACTCAGGTCCGATCCATCAGCCAGTCCAGTAGACTCCTCCTTGCAAGTCCATGCAGAATAGGATCACTTCTCACCCAGGTCTGGCCCCACGGCCTCACCTGGACCAGGCCATTCGCCTCCTCCCAGGTCTCCCTGCTCCAGCCCTTACCTGCCATGGCCACCAGAGGGCGCCAGCGATCACCTGAGTGTGGTCACTTCCCTCCTCTAAGAGGAGCTGCCCCGGTTCCCATCTGACCCAGGGCAAAAGTCAAAATTCTCCCCAGGGCCCCCAAGGCTCTACACAGTCTGCCCTGTCGCCTCCCCACCCTCGTCTCCATTCTTTTTTTTGAACCCACCACCCTGAGTTCAAGACCTGAGCTGAGATCGTGAGTCAGGCGCTTTACAACTGAGCCGCCCAGGCGCCCCCTTCCCACCACTCCTGCTCACTGTGTTCCGCCATATTGGCCCTATCGCTGTTCTCCAAGCTCAAAGTCCTGCCACAGGGCCTCTGCGCTGGCTGTTCCCTCCGCCTGGAGTGCTCTTCCCTCAGATATCTACATGGCTCACTCCCTCTCCTTTTCTTTCAGGTCTCTGCTCCACATCACCTCCTCTGGGAGGCCTCCCTGATCACCTGTTTGTAACTGCATCCATCTCCCCCGGCACTCCTTCTCACGGCATTTACTGTTTCCTGCCATGTTCGTCATTTATTATGGTTGGCATTTCCCCAACTGCAGTGTCCGCTCCGCAGGGATGGTCTGTTTTGCTCACAGCTGCACCCCCAGGGCTGAGAACAGCGCCGGGCACACAGTAGGTGCCCAATAAGTGTTGGCGGAACAGACGGATTCATCCAGGCCACCTCCTCAGCGCGGCCCTGCTCTTCGGTGACCTGTCCTGGGTCCTGGCCACACCCCGCTGCTCTGGTGTGTCACTGTGGGGCCCGCAGGGCAAAGGGCACCAGAGAGGAGGGCGCCAGGGCCCAGGGCCGTACCTGCTCCTCGCGCAGGGCCTGCAGCTTCTTGGCCTTGCTCTGCCGGTAGTACTCCATGATCATCATGGCCGCGTAGATCTTGCCCACGGTCAGGTCTGTGGCTGGGGGCACAGCGCAAGCTCCCCGTGGGCGGGGGCCCTGTCTGCACCCGCCTCCTCTCCCCCCGCCCCCTCCCATCCTGGCGGGGCAGAGCCCAGGGCCCGGCTAGCCGCGGCTCTTACACTTGTGAGGGGTGACCAGCAGGTCCAGCGTCTTCTGGGACAGGTTGGGCCAGATGGCCATCATCTCCTTCCTCAGCTCCGCGTCCATCTGCTGCTTGTCGGCTCCGCCTGCAACGTGGGCACAGAGAGGCCCTGACTGCCTGCCTGGGTGTCGGCCTCCGGGGGTAGATGCAAAGCCAGAGCTCCTGCCAACTCAAGCCCTGGAGTCCTGCTTCCCATGGGTCACCAGTTCCCTGTGGGCCTGTCCCAGGCGAGGAATGACCATGTGGGCTCTGGTCCATGGCGGGGCCAGGGCCGTGGAGTGGCTGCACGGTGGCCGGGGGCGGGGGGGATGTCAGCTTCAGGAGGAGCTAGATGGCGCAGGTCCCAACCTGCGCGGCTCAGGTATTAGTCTACCACTGTGTGCCTCAGTCTTCCCATCTGCAGAATGGGACGACAGCAGTAGGACCCACCTCACCGAATGTTTTGAAGATCAAAGCAGTTAATATGCGTGTAGCCTTAGGACGGTGTCTGCCGTAAGATTACTATAACAGCGGCCCAGGGGTCTGAGGGGGGCCCGGGGTGAGCCTCGGAGAGGCTGGGCTGTCCCAGAGCAGTCCTGATAGGGGAGGTTTCTCCCTCAACCAAGTCTCCCCTTCCATGGACGTGACCTCCAGCCACTGCTGATCCTTGGTCCCTCACCCCGGCCACGGTGGTCATTAAGGCTCTTTGCCAGCGATTCCTGGTCCCTCGTGCCTGACTGCACGGGAGCCTGACTCTTCCTGTCCCTGGGCTTGGCCAGAGGCCATGTGACGAGTTCTTGCCAATGAAGCGTGAGCGCACTGAGCCGCCACTTCGGGGCCAGGGCGTTTAGTGGCCAGTGAGGGACACTCCTGCGTTCTTTTTGCAAAACTCTGTCGCGGTGGCTGGTGAACAGAGGCCCCTGCCGACCCAGGAAGGACACAGAACAGGAGTGGGAAGCAAATCTTAGTCGGTTGGAGACCTCGGGGGCTGTTTGTTGCAGGACCACGTTCTCCTCCATCTTGACCGCTACACCAGCTGGGCCCCCACTTCTTCTGTTTCAGACCCTCCAACTCTGGGCACAGGGGCACCTTTCCAAACTTTTACCAGCAGGTATGGAGGGACAGAGCTAGAACAAGGGCCAGAAGGCCCCCGGTTGGGCCAAATATTAACCCTGTAGTTGCTGGACTGTGTGTGGGGGTGTCCAGGAGAGCGGCTGCCAGCCAGCAGAGAAGTTTCAGTGTTTTAGCAGCCATCCCCTGGGGCCTGCCAGCTGAGGAGCTGCTCCTAGCCCAGACGTCTGCCAGGCACTCTCTGGAGCTTTCGCTCATCTTCACCCATGTGACTCTGGTAAAGCTCAGAACCCGTTCTGGAGTGAGAGTATCGAGGCCACGCGGGACTGACCTGACTGGACTAGCACAGGTGCCTCTGCTCAGGGCTCCGTGTCCGCCCCCGCCCCGCCTCCACCACCAGGGGGCGCTGGTGGCCGTTCGAGTCAATCCTGCGCTTCCCTGCTCCGAGCCCTCCGCGCTCTGCTGTTCCCCTGGCTCTTGTGATTGCCCAAGTCCTCACCCTGACCCCACAGTTCCTCTACTTCCTCCCTTGCTCACTCTGTTCCAGACACACCGAGCTCGCTGTTCCTCAAACACGCCAGGCATGGTCCTGCCTCAGGGCCTTTGCTCAGGTTATTTCCTTTGCCAGGATCGTTCTTTCTACGAATGTCCACGTGGCTCCCTTCCTCACCTCCTTCAGGTCCCTGCCCAAACCCAAACGGGTCTTCTAGCTGGCCTCCCTCCCTGAAACAGCCCTCCCCCATCCTCTTGGATGCCCTTCTCCGGCTCTATTTTCTCTTCTTCCTACAAATCACCTCATGATGTTGTTCCCCATCTCACCCACTAGAGGGCGAACTCCCCACCGCTGGTGATGCAGGGGGCTGTGGTCACTTGGGCCAAGCTGCATGGGGGTGGGGCTGATTCGTGGGTCAGGACTCAGGTTGGGAGTTCAGGACTATCATGGGAGACCCTTGGGAAAATCTCCTGTGTAGTTAAACTCTTAAGATCCTTGACGCTAACCTATAGTTTTTCTTTCCTTATGGGAAGCTGCTGGAATTAACAGCTCTGTCTGATGGCCACTGTAGCTAAGTGAGGTGCCCGAGGGCTGTGTGGCTCCTTCTCAGAGACCCAGGAAGGGAAAAAAGAGAACATGACATTTCTTATTAAAAGTCATTTTCTCCTTCCAGCTTATATGTTTCCTGTCCCTTGTGAAGAAAAGGAACACACCTGTCATTGAGGACTGAATTGTGTCTCCCCCCACGAATTCCTGTTGGAGCCCTAAGCCCCATTGTTACTGCATTTGCAGGTAGGGCCTCTAAGGAGGTAATTAAAGTTACATGAGGTCATAAGGGTGGTCCCTGATCCCAGAGGCCTGGTGTCCCTATAAGAGAGAGGCACCAGGCCATGTGAGGACACAGCAAGAAGGTGGCGACCTACAAGCCGAGGAGAAGGCCTCACCAGGAACCAACCCCACTGGCACCTTGATCTTGGACTTCCAGCCTCCAGAACCGTGAGAAAATAAATTGTTTAAGCCGCCCCAACTCTGGTATTTTGTTACGACAGCCTGAGCAGACTGCTGCGCCCGTTCTTGGCATGTGAGTTAGGTAAGGGAGTCTGGGCAGGGCTTCTCAACCTAGTTATAGCACCGTGGACACTTGGGGAGGGATCATTCTTGGTTTGGGGGTCGTCCCATGCACTGTAGGGTGGCGAGCAGCCTCCCTGGCCTCCATGTTCTGGTATCAGTGGCACCTCCTTCCCCAAGTCCTGACAACCAAACCATCCCCAGACATTGCCAAGTGTCCCCTGGGGGACAGAACTGTCCCTTGGTTGAGAACCACCACCTCCGACTGTTTTCTGCTTCAATTCACTGGGGAGTCTCCCATTCGGGATTGTCATTCACATTTAAACAAAGGGAGAACCCTTCGGGGATTTCAAGGTGGCCTCCTGCTGGGGTCCTGGGGCTCCCTCCAGGCTGAAGTTCAGGCTTATTCCTCCTCCACGTACAGTTATTAACACCTGGGGGTTGGGTGGGGCAGGACCAGGAGGTCCTCCAGGACGCAGGCAACAGTCACCCACAAACCAGTTGTGTCCCAGGGTTTATCGTCCCGGGGTCCTCCCCTCCTGCCTCCCATTCCGCATGACGCTGGGCTCAGAGTCTGTCCCTGCAAGACATTTGGCAGCATCCCTGGCCCCTACACCCCAGATGCCACTGACACAGATGTGACAACCTCCCAGATGGGACAACCAAAAACGTCTCCAGACTGCCGATGTCCCCTGGGGGCAGGACTGCCCCCTGCTGACCTAGGGTTTGCCCCTCCCCCCACCTGAATTCCCAGCCCCCACCCCCCAGCTCTATCTTTTCCACTGCATGCCTCACCTTCCAACACGTTACATACTCCACGTATTTATCATGCTTATTGTTTGTTGCCTGTTTGCCTGAGCCCCGTGTGTCTTTCAGGGCTGTGTCCCACATACCAACGACAGGGCTGGGCGCACAGCAGGCACTCAATGAACGTTCTCGTTCAGTGAGCCACGGCCAACATGGCCAGCAGTTTTGGGTGGATAGCAACATGCCAGGAGGTCACCCTCTCTGGTGCACGCGGGGCAAAGCCGTTTAGCTCCCACGAGGCCCATCCGAGAACCTTCCAGGATCTGGCAGATCCCAGCTGCAGAGAGAGTCTGGTCTTTGTGGGGGGTTAAAGGGCAGGAGAGTGGCCTTTCAGCTGGTCAGCCATGTGGAGTCCTGAATGAGGCTCCGGGCTGGCCCTGGGTGGGGTTGGCCCGGACGGTGGCCCTTTCTAAGACAATGGCGGAGGCATTCCTGTTTTGGGAAGCTGAGATCCCCCCACAACCACTGGCATGTCAGGGCTGAGGACCACGCGGGCACGGGGGATGCCAGGCAGGTGCAGAGATGTCTGGTACTAGTTGGCTCTGGGTTTATCTTTTCTCCATGCACCCCCCGCCCCACCTGTCCGGGCTGGTAGCACACGGTGGCTCCGTGTTTCTACAGCTCTCGTGTGCTCTCCGCGGAAGTCTGAGTGGGTTTGGATCTGCTAATTGGGTTTCTGTCTGTTCAGGCGGGTGGTTGGCTCTGCCCTCAAAGCCCGGCCAGGGGGAGCAGGAGGGCAGGGGGGCAATGAAGGGACACAGACTGAGTCCCTTGGAGGGAGAATTCAGGGGTTCAGACACAACATCCAGGAAAAAGAGAAACATGAAGAGAGAAGGATTTTCCCCAAAGATGAGATTCTCCTGGGTGTGGAGAACAGAGGGGTGGGGAGGAGGGAGAGACAGACAGAGGAGGGAGAAGGACAGACTGAGAGGGGACACAGAGGTGAGCAGAGGGACCTGCCCTCTCTCTCCCAAGTATCTAGCTAAGAATGGCCTCCCAATTTTTGGAGGATCTGAATGACTGAGGTTAATCCATTCTCCCATGCTGCCCTCTGCCTGCTGGAAAGGAGCTCAGTATGTTTAGAGGTAAATTGAGCAGTTGGACAAAAAAAAGTGTTATACTTTTAGCCCGCCTGAGACTCAAGTCAGCTAAAAAGGTTGTGATTGTCATCACTGTTGTAACTGTTGTCCCCAAGCACTCAGCGGACCTTCCTTAATCCCAGAGTCTGGCTCAGCTGTCCCCGTGGAGCTCTGGGAGGGCCTGGTGCCTTCGCCAAGGTCAGGACGAGGAGAGGTCCCTGGCTCAGAGACGCCGGGGGCATGACCCTCCAGGAACTGAGTAGCATCTGGAGTATCAGTGACAATAACAACAGCTAAACTCAGGCACATCCCCAGGAGCCTTTGAAATCCTCACATGGGTAATCTGGGGGGTGTCGTGGAGACTGGCCTGACTGGGGTCCCACAGAAGGTAAAGGACCACTCAGCCTTCCGAGAAAGAAAGGACTGCTCCCTGACTGGCTCCTGGGAAGTCACCTCTAAGTCCTTAGAGTGTCCTGCATGATGAAAGTGTCT
This sequence comes from Phoca vitulina, assembly GCF_004348235.1. Taxonomy (NCBI): domain Eukaryota; kingdom Metazoa; phylum Chordata; class Mammalia; order Carnivora; family Phocidae; genus Phoca; species Phoca vitulina. Next base: position 2,717,168 of record NW_022589792.1, read on the forward strand.
TGGTTTATCTGAGGGCCTTGGGCACACAAGATAGTTTATCCCAACAATGGGATTTATGGTGGGGGCCTTGGGCCGTGTGACCCACCATCAGTGTGACCTCTGGAGGGGCCAGAGTCTGAGTAACTAAGGTCCGCCAGGCCTCCACGGCCAACCCCCAATGCACACTCTGGTCACCAAAGCGCGGGTGGGCTTCCGTGGTTGGCCACACTTCATCTGGGCTGTCACACCCTGTTGCTGGGGGCATCAGTGCTGCCCACGTGACTCACCTGGGAGGGGACACCTGGAAGTCTGCGCCTGGTCTCCCCTGGGCCCTGACCCCTGTGCCTCTGCTTTGCAGATTTTAACCGGTATCCTTCTGTTGTAATAAACCATAACTGTGAGTCCAACAGGGCCTCTCGGTTCTGAGTCTTTCTAGGGAATCACTGAATCTGAGTCTTGGGTTCCCTCAGGACCCCTGAACAGGTCTCCAGAGAGAAACAGCAGCTGGGTCACAAAGGCATCGCAGACCAAGAGTGGGTGCACTGTTAGACCCATTTTATAGGTACGGGAAGCATGGCAGGCAGAATTCTAAAGCTGCCCCTGCCTCTTGCCCCCCCCACCCCAGGATTCTGGTTATTCGATCAAATGCTAGTCTAGGGACTGCCGGGAAAGGCCTTTGCAAATGTAATTTAAAGTCCCACGTCAGCTGTAAGATACAGGGCTTATCTGGGTGGGCCTGACCTAATCAGGTGAGCCCTTGCAAAGCTGAGTGTTTTCTCCAGCTCGTGGCAGGAGAGGTCAGACAGTTTTGGAGTACAAAAAAGATGAGATGCATCCCTGGGAGCTAAGTGCAACCTCTGGCTGAACCCCAGCAATGAAGCAGGCCCTTAGTCCTACACCCACAAGTGACTGAATTCTGCCCACGCCTGAGTGAGCCTGAAAGTACATTTCCCCCAAGAGCTTCCAGAGAAGAGCCCAGCCTGGTGAACAGCTTGATTTTGGCCTTGTGGGACCCTGGAGAGCCCAGCTGAGCTCACCTAGATTTCTGACCGACTGGACTAAAAGCTACTCAGTGGGTGTTTTAAGCTGTTACGTTTGTGGTCATTTGTTACATGGCCTAGCTAGCTAATATGTGGACTGAGGCTTGGAGAGTGTGAGATCACCTGCCCAGGTTTACAGCGAGGACAGGGCAGGGCAGGTGGGCAAGATGAGCCCACAGAACATAACTCTTTTGCTTGATTATAAGAAATCTGCTGCCTGCCCTTCTGCTTCCTCCCCTCCCTGGGCTGGGACCTAGACGAGCTTCGACCGCAATGATGAAGAAACAGTCTTGGGAGCGCAGAGCCACAAACAGCCAGAACCTGGGCCCAGATTTCTGCCGTGCACTGAGCTGCCTGACAGGCCTGAGCCGCTCACCTCTGACTTACTGCATGAGGAAGAATTTCCAGGCTGTGCCGGACAAGGGCCTGATCCCCGCCCCCCACTTCTGCTCTCCCCTGAGCCATATCTTAGCTCTTTCTGATTCTCTCTTGCTATTGTAGAGGGCTCCTTCTGCTCTCTGAACCTTCACCTGCCTGTTTCCTGGCTATGTCTGTCCTCAACCTACTCCCCTCTGCCGGGCACTGTCCCAGTGGAAGCTGCTGACTGCCCTCCTGGAAAACCTTCCACCTCCCCAGCAACTTCTGGCCTTGCCTCCTCCTCGCCCTTGCCTCCTCCTCACCCTCTTCCCCATGCCCCGTGACCCTGGAAGGAATGCGGGTCCCTGAAGTTCTGTCTTCCTTCCTCTTGACCTCCTGATGGCTTCAGCTGGTAGAGCCCTGACCTCTCTCTTTGGCCACCCCCCACGATTTCCAGCCCAGTGCTGGACGATGCGCTCAGCCTTCTGTCAGCCCCCTTGCCCCCCGACGACCCGCGTGCACCTCTCTCTCTGCCCTGCTGTCCCATTGGCTGCCAAGTCACATCGGGTCTACTGTCAGGCCTCCAAACCCCATTCCAGGTGGTGGTGGGGGGCCTGACCCCTCCCCCAGAGCTGCCTGTCACAAAATCCACCGTCACTCTTAGTCCTTGTCTTCCTTGGCTGCTGGGCGGTGCCTGACATGCTGGAGACATTCTCCAGAAGCCCACACCACCCTGGCCTTCACTCATATCCCTGGTCGCCCCTTCTCTGTCGCCTCTAACCCTGCGGTGGCCCCGGGCTGTCCTGGTGTGGGGGGGGGGTCTCTCAGCTCACACTCATCTCCTTGGAGAGCTTGTCCGTCTCCTGTCAGCGTCTGATGCCTCCTGACTTTTCACCTTCAGTGCAGCCAGGAAAACTCATTCCCTCACCTCCTTCAGAACCTTCCTGGGGAGGCATCCCCCACTGGACATATAAGCTGGAGAGTCCTCTGCCTACTGTGTCTCCAGGCCGACACTGACCTCCTGCCCTTCCTTCGCCCCGAACCTACTCCTCCCACCTTTCCCTTTCTCTGGCAACAACAGCTATGTCCTTCTTGTGGTTAAGCCCTAACCCCTGGGGGTGGACTTGACTCCTCTCTTTCTTTCACCCCCTCCATCGGCCATTGGCTGGGTCAGCTCCCAAGAAATATCCAGAACCGGAACACTCCATATCCAGAGTCTAGTCAGCCGTCCTGCGTTCCCCTGGATTATGTCAGTGGCCTCCACTGTGACCTCCTCCCAGTCCATTCTGCCCTGTGGCCAGAGGGAGCCCGTTCAAACGTGAGTCCGGTCAGGCACCCCCTCGCTCAGAGGGCGAGTCAGTTCAACACAGCGGTGGATAGCCTCCTACCTCAGGGCCTTTGTACCTGCTGGTCTCTCTGCCTGGAGCACTTTCTCCCCAGGGGTCCACGTGACTCCTTCAGACCCTCCCCGGCGAAGCCCCTCCCACTGCAAGCGGAAGCCCCCCGCGCCCCGACACTGAGAGCAGTGCCCGGCGCACAGGAAGCATGCGCGGATGTTTGCCGAGTGAGCGGGTGGCTGGGAGGAAGATCAGGACCCGGCAGCCGTGCCCCCGGTTTCTGGTGGCAAGTGCGATCCCTGGCTGCCCACGGCTCTCCCCTCCCAGGCCCCCATTCCATCCTGTCCTACCTCTCTGTTCCCGCCCCTGCCCTTACCCTTGGCGATCTTGATGTCCAGGGCTGTGCGGATCAGGGCCATGAGGGTAGAATTGAAGTGGACGGTGTTGTCGTCGGCCACGGGCAGATCCATGCGAAGGAGCCTCTACGGAAAACCCAAGGCGGGGGCAGTCATTGCCAGGCACCCCCTCCCGGTCCCCCGTGCGCCAGACCCACACTACCCAGGGAGCCCCAGGAAGAACTCTGAAGCCGGTGGCAGAGGTGCCCCCCACTCACAGGCTACCTGTCCCCTGCGCTCTGTTTACCGATTTTCCTTGGTGGCCCGCGGGGAGAGCTCTGGGGCTCTCCTAGGCCACCAGGCTCTGCCCTCCCCTCTCCCGCACACTGGACCCCCAGATTTCCCAGGTTGGCCCAGACCCTTCCTTGCCCTGCCCCAGAGTTCTTCTGGACGGCGCCGTGCCATTCCGACCCCAAAGAAGCAGAGCGCAAGGCGGCTCGCAGCAGATCATGCAGCAGCCAGGCACAGGGGTCCACGGCCACGGCCGCCGGGGGGGCCGCCAGCTCCCACCTCCACCCGTGGCTCGGCCCAGACCAGACCAGATGGGCACAGACCACGTCATTCCTCTGAGAAGCAGGAGGCAGGCGGCCCCCGCTGACGGGGCGGCCCCTCACGGACATGCAGCGAGGCCGTGACACACAGAACAGACGGGGGACAGGGGCGCGCATGCAGACGGAATCTCGAGACTCATTCATAGCTCCGTGGAAAGTGTTTCTCAGGGGCATGTCCAGATCTTGGCTCTGTGCGATGGCAGGGGGGAAGGGTGAGGGGGCATTCCCGTGGCCCAAGGAAGAAAAGACTCCCCATGTCCCAAGCAGGGGCTCTGCTCCCCCATGCTTGGTGATGTAGGAGAGGATGCTGGACTGGTGGGCACCAGCCCAGGCTGAGGTGGCATGGAGATGGGGGTTGAGGGTGAGTTAGGCGCTCACTAGGGGATTCAGACACACGTCAGCAGGAAACACAGAGCTGGAGATGGGGAGAGGGATGGCAAACCCAGAACAGAACACAAGAGAGGGATTGGGGCAGGGCAGGGAGGGAGGTGGTAGGCAGAGAAACACACACAGACTGGGCTGCTGTGCACAGCTGTGCAGGTTGTGCACTGCACAAAGGGTTCACCGTCTTAGAAATCATGGATTTGTATATTTAAATGACAACTTTCCAGCTGATAACAAAGAAGTTTCTTGTTTTTGCCAGATGGGTGGATTACAACAATCTTCCAACAGATGAAATGTTCTGTGGAAGGGGTGTCCTTTTCAAATTTGCACAAAGGTGCCTTATGGACCCCTGGTGGCCCTGCACAGAGACCAGGAACGGAAGGGGGGTCATGCTCTCTCTCTCTCACACACACACACACGCACGCACACGCACACATGCACGCACACACACATGCACGCACACGCACATATGCACGCAGACAAGCAGAGACAAGAGAAGGTACAAAAGGAAAGCTAGAGTAAGGACAGGTGCTAGGAGAGGCTTGTCAAAGATGCTGGTGGAACAGCCTCTTCCCAGTCTTGACTGGGAAGGAGGAAGAGGAGGAATGAGGTTGCAGGGGGATGGAAACTTGAGGCAGGAAGGAACGGCATTAACAGAAGGGGAGGGAGGACTCTCACAGACACAGGGTGGGGGCCAAGTTGGATGGGAGAATAGGATGATGGGGCAATTTTCTGGTAGAGGGGGCGGCAATTTTAAAGGTCATCCCTGAACTTCTCGTGGATGAGCTGGAGGGAACAGAGCATCTGTCCTTGGGTGCCAAGGGAGATTCCGGGACAGGGGTCTGGAGGGGTGGCCCAGCCCAGCCGCCTAGCGGCAGGACCCCTGCTCCTTCAGCCAGCATGCACCATCCCCCGGTCGGCCATGGTGCCTGCCCGCCCCAGGCCCCCGCCAAGGCAGCGTGCATGGCCTGCATTAGGGTGCCACGGTCCAGGGGTCCAGCTGCGGCCTGCCTGCCCACTCTGGAACAATGGAGAGGCATGTTGGGGTGTCTGGGGGAGAATGGGTGGCATAGGGGTGGGGGCTTGGAAGCAACTTTTGGGGGGAGGGAGAGGGGGAGGGAGGAGAGGCTCCGGGTACTCCTTGGGAGGTCTCGAATCCCCTAAGGCCCTAGGTCAGAGATCAGCTTCAGGTGTATATGGGGGGGGGCACTGGACCTGGGGGCACAAGATACAAAAGATGGGGGGCAGGGCCTCGCCTTTTTGGGGTCAAAGCCCACCCCCCCCCAGCCGCGAGGTACCTGCCCCGGTCTGGGCCTGGGCGTGGGGGCCGCTCTGGGTGGGCAGAAAGGAGGCGAGGTGGCATTTCCTCTGAAGCATGTTTATGTCCAATTTGGTTCCGAGGGGACTGGGGGCTCCCCTCCCCCTCCCCCCTGGCGTATTGGCCATAATGGAGTCTCAAAACACCAAGACACACTCATCAGAAAAGACGGACACAGTGTGCTGCTTAGAGTCAAGGGACGGTCATGATCCATTTACTCGAGGAGGAAAGGGAAAAAAAGAAAAAGAAAAAGAGAAAAAAAAAAGAAGAAGAAGAGTAACTCTGGAAAAAGAGACTCGGCTGGTTGTTCCTGGTCAGCGCTGAAAAATCCCCAGTGCCCGACGCCGGTGGTCGGCAAGGGTAGACTACCTTGTAAGCCACTCTGGCCGGACACTTCTTCCCCAGACCCAGGGGCGGAGACATGTGTCTCAGCATCTGATACATGTCCGGGTAAGGCATGCGGCCCCTGGCAGCACCGAAAACAAAACGGGGTGGGAACGGAGAACCAAAGGAAGGGGTCGGTGGAGGAAGAGGGAGAAACGGAAGAAAAAAAATAAGAAAAAAAAAAAACAAAACCAAAACCAAACCAAAAAAAAAAAAAAGAAAAAAAAAAACCAAAAAAAAAACCAACCAAACCAAAAAAACCACACGAGCCGAAAAAATAGAGAGAGAAAGATGCAGAGAACAATAAAATAGGTGTTTTAAATAAATGGAAAACAGGAGGAAAAAAATGGAAGAAAAGGTCATTAAAAAAAGATTATTTCACTGCTCATGAGCAGGGAGAGAGAGAGAGAAAAGAGAAAAGTCAGATTCAATTTTGACTCTGAGCTATGGTTCTGGTGGGACTTGGAGGAAAGGTGGGGTCTCATTTTGGAGGGCCTGGCACAACGCTCTGGCTCAGTGTTATTTTAAAAATTGGGTCAAGTTCTCTGGTTTGGCTGAGGCTGGTCTCTGAGGGGGCCTAGACAGGGAGGCGGGGGCCGGGGCAGCGGGAGGAGGGCTGGGGGCTTTGGGAGGCAAAGGGTAGAGGGGGAGAGAGTGGAGGTGATGGGGGGGTCAATGCACAGTTCTGACCCCCCTTGATGTGTCTGATTTGGGGTGCCGTTGAGACCCTGGGATGGGCAGCTTCAGCTAAGAGCAAGCAGAAATGGCTGAAGGGAACAGAGAGGTATGTCCCATGCTTCATCGAGTCTACGTGACTGCATTCTGTTGGCTAAGAATTCTCTAGTTTAATGCAAGAAAGAGAGATGGCTCTGTTTTTTAGATATATATATATATGAAATATATATATTGAAGAACCCCAAGCCACACTCATTCCATGGATGCTAGCAGGTTTTAGTGGAATTCAAACCTTGCAAGCAACCCTATGAGGACATTTCTTGCCTAAGCCGAGAGGGGGAGATATCACGCGCAATAAACTGTACATATCCTTATAATGAATCCGACCACTGAAAGGAGAAGACAGGGGTTAGTGGAGGCCGGGGTCAGGCTGCGCTCACGGGCTGGCTCCCCGCGCACGCAGCAAGGTCATGACGCCAGGGGCTGGGGACCCCTGGCTTTGAAGGGCTGGGGGAGACTCAGGGATGAGGGAAGGTCCCCGAGCTGTTCCCAGACAGACTGGGGGCAGAGGGTCTCGGTTGGGGTGTGGGAAAGCTCTGGGCTGGGGGGTGGGGGGGCCCTCCCAGGGCCCAGGGCTCTCTCTGTATCTCCCTTCTCCATAATCTACATGGACTACACTGTGGGGAGGGGGAGCTCGAGGAATAGAGGATGGGGGACAGCATCCAACTGCTGTGACCTAAAATCAAAAGAGGAAGAGTTAGGAACCAGCCAAAAGTCAAGCTCCCAGACCCATGGCTCACCCCAGCCTCTCGGTCTCGTGGAGGACTTGTCTGGGGCTGCGGGAACAGCAAAGATGAACTCCTCCCCACCTTTCTCCTGAGGCCTCCCCTCCAGCACCCAGGCTGCCAAGAGCCCCCATTAATGCTTTCCCAGGCCCCAAGCCCAGCTCGAACTAGCCTCTTCAGTTAGTAGTTGGTGGGTGCCAAGGTTTGGGATGGCTCCTCTGAGCAGCTTCATGCTGCTCCCCACGTGTGCAGGGTGGAGAACAACCCTCTGGAACCACCACCTGTCAGTCCGTCAGGAGCACTCTGGTGCCCAAGGGTAGAAGAGCTCGCTCCCTTTGCGACCGTGACAATGCAAGAAACCCTGAGGCTCTGTGTCTTCGGCCCTGGTCTCCTTCGATCACTGTCCAGCACCACTCTGATCTCACGGCCAATCTCATCTGCCAAGGGAGCTAGACCGGCCCCGTTCCTATTGCTCCCAGGACAGCAGAGGCTGAGAGGCCTCTGGCTTCCTCCCCGGGGCCTGGTTAGCTTGTCCTCGCCATCCAGAGGCCTCTCAGTGAGGGGGACGCAAAATCCTCAATGCTTGATTCCTTTCCTCATCGCCCAGAAAGCCCGGGCCTTGGGCAGGTGGTCCTCAACCATTTCACCTGTAGTGCGTGAGGGCGCTGATTCTCATCTTTTTCCTCCAGGTTGACCACTCGGAGATTCCCAGCTAGCTCCCCAGGGACCCAATGCCCCAAAGTCTGGGGCCTGACCTAGCCTCGTGGGCTCTAGTGCCAGAGAAAGGTGGGCGATGTGGCTGGAAGGTGCGGATGACTCCTTACCATGCTGCGGGGTCGTACTCGGCCCAGACACGCACGTACTCATCCAGGTGGTGGGGACCCAGGATGGAGGAATCTCGGGTGAGGTACTCAAAGTTGTCCATGATGACGGCGACAAAGAGGTTCAGCATCTGTGGGGACCCCGGGGGCCGAGAGGGAGTGGGGGAGAGCGAGACACACCCAAACACACATACACGGAGGCCCAGAGAGAGAGAGGGAAGGAGAGGTGAGATGGGGAAAGGGAGACAGAGAAAGAAAAAGATGGGGGGATGGGGAAGAGAGACACACACTCACACAAGGAGCCCCAGAAACATGCCGAAATGGAGATGGGACAGAGAGACAGAGACAAAGACGGAGACAGAGAAATACAAAGAGACAGAGACCAATAGTGATGGACAGAGACAGAGCAGGAGAGAGAGGGGGGAGAGGCTACATGAAATGGGGGCCAAGCCCAAGGGACCGCCATGACCCCAAATCTCCCCACACCAGCCCCCCAACGAGGCCAAAGTCAGCGCTCCATGTGGGTTGTATTCCCAGCCCCAGCACAAAGTAAGCAATCGGCAACTATTTCCTGGATGGATTGATGGACGGACGGACGGATGAATTGATTTTCTTGCCCTCATCTACACCTGGTAACACCTTTTCATGTGTTCTTCTAGCCCTAGGTACACAGGGAGCTTGCATCATTTTGCCTCCAAGCCTTTGCAAATGTTGCTCCCTTACTGAACATCGTGATTTGTCTCCCCCTGGGTAGTAGCATCCGGGGAACCCTCCTCCTTCCCACGTAACAGGCTGTAGCTGGGTGTGGCCGACCCCTACTTTCTGGCTTCCCAGGCAGCAGTCATACAACCGAAGGCTGTGATTGGTTAAGGGGGGGCGCACAACCACAGGAAACCATCACCGTCTGCAAGTGTCCTGGGGCCGCAGACAGCCAGGGGCAGCGGGGTGGGTTGATCCACCCTCTTTTCCTTTTAATTCCCACAGCCAGGAATCCTTGGTGACTCCAGGGTTCTCTAGTTCTCTTTCAACCCCACGTAGCCAATCCCTGTATTAAGTCTCCTCTGCTTACAATATCTAGAGAGTTTCTGTTCTTCTGACTTCGCTCTGACTGCTCCAGAAGAAGAGGGGGGCATAACTAGCATCCTGTGTAACCAGCCGGGCCAGGGGACCAGCTCTCAGCTCCGCTAGTTTTTCTCTCAGTAAAACCCAGCCGTTCTCAGATGGGGGAGATTCTGCCCTTCCCCCCAACCCCAGGGGCACTGTCAATGTCGGGAGGCATGTTTGCTTATCACACCTGAGGGTGGAGGTCAGGCATGCTGCTAAACACACTGCAATGCACAGGACAGCCCCCCTGCCCCCCTACCCCGAGAACGAGCCAGCCCCAAATATCAACAGTGGCGACGTTGAGAATCCCTGGTTAACCTAATCCGCAGCCGGCTCAGAGACGCTCTGGAGGGAGCAAATCTGTGACACAGCCATATTCTAGAGAAACCTCTGCCCCGGAGTGGGAGCCAGGTCAGAGAGGCCTCCCCTCCCCGCTCCGCCCCCCATATGTGCACAGACTCACCAGAAATGAGCACAGGAAGATGAAGGAAACGAAGTAAAAATAAGCAAATTCATTGCCACACTCGGGAGTCAGGATGCCAGAGTTCTTATCACATGGCTTCCCGCTGAGGCAGGAAAGCATGATGTTGTGCCAAGCCTCGCCGGTAGCACTTCTGAGGAACGCAGAGGGGACATCATCAGGGACCTGGGCACCCAGCCCTGGACGCTAATATCCTTCAAGGATATTAGCACGGGGCTCTGGAGTTGGACTGACATGAGCTCAAGTTCTAGGTACGCCACCTTTTCTCTCTGGGAACTCAGAGAGGTGATTCTCATCCTTTAGCTGTGCATTAAAGTTCACGGTGGGGGGGCGGGGCTTTAAACAATGCTGATGCCAAAGTCCCACTCCCACAGGCTTGCTTTCAGTTGGTCTGGGGTGGGGCCTGGGGATGTAGGTAGGTATGTTTTAAAAGCTCCCGTTCCTCCAGGCAATAATCATCTCTTACTTCCTTCTCCCTAGGTCTCTGCTCCAGGCACACTGGGATCTCACTGTCTTCAAACATGTTGGCCATGCTCCTGCCTCAGGGCCTTTGCACTTGCTATACCTTCTGCCTGGCCTGCCTTTCTTCAGATATCCACGTGGTTCCCTCCCTCACCTATTTCTCTCACGTGTCACCTGCCTCCAGGGAGGCATGACCTACCAGCACTCCATTCCTTTAGATGTTGTTGCTAAATTAAAAAAAATTTTTTTTCTCATCCCCAAGTATGCATAATGTAAGATTTATCATTTTAGGGGTCCCTGGCTGGCTCAGTCGGTTGAGTGTCTGCCTTTGGCTTGGGTCATGATCCCAGAATCCTGGGATCTAGCTCCGCTCTGGACTCTCTGCTCAACTGAGAGCTTGCTTCTCCCTTTTCCTCTGCCTGCCACTCCACCTGCTTGTGCTCTCTCTCTCTAATAAATAAATAAAAATCTTAAAAAAAAAGATTGATTATTTTGGGCGCCTGGGTGGCTCAGTTGGTTAAGCGACTGCCTTCGGCTCAGGTCATGATCCTGGAGTCCCTGGATCGAGTCCCGCATCGGGCTCCCTGCTCGGCAGGGAGTCTGCTTCTCCCTCTGACCCTCCCCCCTCTCATGCTCTCTCTCTCATTCTCTCTCTCAAATAAATAAATAAAAAATCTTTAAAAAAAAAAAAAAAAAGATTGATTATTTTAACTATTTTTAAGGGTAGAGTTCAGTGGCATTCAGTACATTCACAATACTGTGCAACCATCACCACTGTTCACCTCCGGAATCTTTCATCCATCCCAGTCACGCAACCCCTGGCAATCTCTAGTCCACCTTTTCTTTCTATGGATTTGCCTGTTCTGGGCACCTCATATAAGTGGAATCATACATTATTTGTTCTTTTGTGCCTCCATTTCCCTCTTAACTTTGAATTTTATCCCCTTCCTGCACTCTCCATCATTAGCTTACTGATTGCCTTTCTCCTCTGCAGGAATAGAAGCATCTGGAGGGCACAGAATATCTCTTTCTGCTTTGTTTACAGTACCTTCCGCAATGCCTGGCACACAGTGGGTGCTCAATAAACCTCTGATGAATGAATGAAGGAACTCTAATGTGCAGCCAGGATTAAGAATCAAGCCTCAGGTCTATTAGCCTCAACTTCCTCACCTGTCAGATGGGGTTGCCAAGAATCCCCACCTCACAGGATGGTCAGGAGGATTCAGTGAAGTAATGCCTGAAAATGCCTTCTATGCCTGGATCCCAGGACCTTTAGCTTCTGCACAGCCAGGGTCCCTGGGCCCCCCACAAACCCATCCCAAGCCTCACTGGAACAGAAGGAAGACAGCACGCCCCCTACAGGAAGAGGAGGGAAAGGACACGCCCCCTACGGGAAGAGGAAGGAGAGGACACGCCCCCTACAGGAAGAGGACACGCCCCCACCAGAAGAGGAGCATGAAAGCACGTGCTCCCGCTCACCTGAAGAGAAGCATGAGGGCCTGGAAGAAGGTGCGAAAGTTATTGTGCTCAGTGATTTGGAACTCATCCTCATCACTGTCCTCATCCTCCACGTCGATGCCGATGTTGCCAAACACCTGGGGAATCGGAGGGTGATGACCAGGGGCAGCCATGCCCCCAGTGGCTTCAGGGAAACTCCACTCAACCGTCATGGCTCTCTCTCCAAACTGGGTTCCCCTGACCCACCCCTGCCTCAGGACAGTGGCCTTCCCAGGGAGGGCTCTAGGGACACTAGGGGACTGGCACTCACCTGCATCCCGATGATGGCATAGATAAAGAAAAGCATGGCAATCAGCAGACAGACATATGGCAGGGCCTGGTGGGAAGGAAGGTAATGAAGGAGAGTGCCAGGGGGGCTTCTTACCCCCACCATTTCCCTCCCTTGTCCCAGCGCTCTGCTCCATGGGGCTGGTGGCCCCATGCTGTGCCAGAGTAGTGCCAGGGCTTGGTGGGCCTCTTTGAGGCCATAGTGGCAAGAAGGTATCAGGGGCATTCCCTCTGGAGCTCTCAAGCCACACCAGGGGCAGGCGGTCTAGAGAAGAGCCGTGCAGATCACAGACTCTCAGCAAAGTGCACCACAGAGGCATTTCCACCTGATTTCTACTTTCAGCCAGAGCAGGGGTGGGGGTAAGATCTTCTCAGCCCTAGACTGGCATCAGGGGCTCACCTTGAAGGACTGCACAAAGGTCCAGAGAAGAATTCGGATGGTGTAACCCTGACGGAGGAGTTTGATGAGCCGGGCAGCTCGGAAGAGGCGGAGAAAGCTCAAGTTGATGAAGTTATTCTGGGGAGATGGAGAGAAAAGTGTGACTATCCACCCACCCCCGGGGGCTCAGAGCCGTCACCACTCACAGAGGCCCCTACATGAAGCCAACCAACAGGAAAAGCAAGCCAGACCCCAAATAAGGAGGGAGAGAAAGCACTATTAATGCAATGGTGCGGAGGAAAAACGTTGAAAAAGGAACAAAGTTGGGGGGGGAGAGGGTGGAAGGGAGGAAAAGGCAACTCAAAAGCATAAACCCTCCCTGCCAGCCCCACCCGCAATGGGGGAAAAGGAAAGAAAAAGGAAGGAAGAGAAAGGAACCGGGTGGGGTAGGGGTGGGGAAGAAATAACAAAAGAACAAGGAAAAGAAAATATATCCGAATCATCCAATCAGGAAAAAAATCGAGATGGTTTTTGTTTCTCCCAACAACCAAATGCACTGAGACGATAGGACACAAGCGGGTCAAGTTGCCGAATCCATCACACGTGTACGATGCACAAACACCAGGGCGGGGTGGGGGTAGCCAGCGCGCTCAGGCCTGGTGGACATGTGCGGGTTCCCAGGGCATGTTACGCTCCAGGCCAGAAATGCATCTGTCGTGGGACTCAACGGGCACCCTGCCCTGCCCTGCCCTGCCGAGCTGCCCACCCGCTCCTGCCCGCCCTGACCTCACCCCACGGCCAAGAGGAGCAGCGGCTTGAGCCAATCGGAGAAGCGGAAGAGCATCTTTTCTTACCCCCTTGGCGAGCGGGAATGGGGAGGACGGGAGGGAGCTGGGGCTGGTCGGCTGCAGGGCGAGTCCTCGCTGCCCGCTGAGTCGGAGAAGATGCATTTGGGGCCCTTTTCCCCCCTCTCAGGGATGGCTTCTCAGCTTCTGGGGCTGGGTGGAGTAGCACGGGACCAGGCCTGCGGGAAGCAGGAAGTACGCAGCGCCCGTGGGTGGGTGAGCTCGCAAGCAGCCCAGGCCCACCGAGGGGCCGGTGCTGGAGGTGGGGCCGTCCCTGCCCCCAGGACCTCCCTGCGTGGACCTTGCCTCTGCTCAAAGACCCCCTGACTAGTCATTGCCTCTACCTCCTCCCGCCCAAGCCGGGAGAACCCCCCCAGGGAAGGGGGGTGGTCAGCTGGGAGGGGAGCCAAGAGAGCAGCAGGAGGTGGGCTCTGGCTGCCCCGGGGGTGGAGGGGGTGGGGGCTTGCCTGCTGGGGCCTCAGGGTCGCTGCTGGGGGACAGGCGGCTCAAAGTCACAAATGGACCAAATCTGGCTGGTGAAGCTATCTTGTTGGGCCTGAGCAGTTTTGTTTTGTTTCGATTAAAAAGAGTTGCCAGTGTTTAAAAATCAGATTTCTCCCCCAAATCTGGCGATTTTGGCAACTCTGGACCTGCCTCCAGGTTAGCAAAAGTTAGCTGGGGCTTAGATGTGGCTGCCCCCGTGACGCAGGCCACATGCCCTCCAGTTTGCCGAGGTCCCCCACGTCCTAGAAATGGCACCCGCTTTCCTGGCCTATGGCACCTGCTTCGATGCTGGAGGCATTGGAGTGTGAGACCCCTGCCTCAGGCAAACAAGGAAAGCTCCGCTGGTCAGTCCACTGGCAGGCTGGAGGCAGAGAAGCTTTATCTAGACACAGGCCATGTAGCCAGGTTTCCACTGGCCTAGCCCTCACCCCTCAAATGGCACAGGGGTGACCACACCGGTCGCCCTGACAGTCACAGCTCCCCTTTTGCTCTCAAAAGTTCGGATGATGAATTCTCTATGGACATCCTACTTGGTGGCTCCTGGGGGCTTCCCAGCTACTGGGTCTGGCCTGGGAGCTGAGAGGCAGGGATGGGAGTTCAAGGAATTTCTGGAGTTGACAAGAGGCCTCTGGACTGGCTGGCAAAGTCTAGGATGCTTGTTGGGACCCATCAGTTGGCCCTTAGGCCTCTAGGATGGGGAAAGGGCTGGGAGATCCTACCCTGACCATACGGGGCCCAACCGCTATGAGAATGTTCCAAGGGCCTCAAATAAGCGCCCACACCCAGCTCAGCTGAGAGTCACTCACCCCCTGTGCCCAGCTGACCTGACTCCCAGCCCTGCCTGGCCACCCAGCTCTACCTGGGGATGGGGCCGATGGCCCCAGGTGTCCCCAGCCCCTCCCGACCATCCCCAGAGTACAAGCCATCCCTTCACAGGGCGGGTCATAACATGTGGACTCTGCCCAGCATGCAAAGGCAGGCGGGCCTGGAGCAGCCTCCAGGGACTCAGGGTAGAGCGGGGGGGGGGGGGGAGTCTGCCACCATGCAGGAGAAGCAAGGGGGTCTCGCAGGGAGACGCGTGCAGAGAGCATGCTGCCCTTCTTGGAGCGGAGGGAGGAGACACATGGGGGAGGTAGGGGGTGGAGATGAGAGAGGTCCAGGGGATGGGGCATGGGAAGGTGCTTGTCTGCCCTCATCCACCCCTCCATCTCTTCTTGGTTCTGCATCGAGTCCTTCATGTGCTCGCAGAACTTCTGGTGACTTCCCTTTTCCTAGTTTCCATCTTTCCGTCCACAGCCCAAGAAGGAGCGGCTGTGCTCTCCTCCAAGCCTGCCCTGTGCTTCCCGGTTCAAGGCTGATGGGGTGGGACGCAGGCCCTGGAAGGCTTGTCACACTCAGAAAAACGTGAGAACCAGCCATCTGAAGGGTCCGGAGAAATCCTGCCACTTGCAGACCCCACCTCAGCTGACCTTGCCCCTGTGCTCCAGATCCCATAACCACCTGCCTACTTGACTTCTTCCGGGGCGCCCTTAAAGGCACCTCAAACCCTCTGTGCCTACACCTGTGCTCTTCCCCCAACCTGGCCCTCTTCTGGCATTCCCTAACTTCCATCTCCCAGTTCAAGCCAGACTCAGATCCCTCCAGGTACCTTCCTCCCCCAGCCCGGACCCAACCCATCCCCAGGTCCCGGAAAAGCCCCTGCTCAGGGGGCCAGTCCCCTCTCACGGGGACCCCGGTGCTCCCTTCCAGCCCAGCATCCTGCCTGGCCACTCCTGCGCAGCCTCAGCCATCTTATCTAATCACACTTCCGATGCTGCCCCTGCTCCAGATTCTCTCAGGCTTCCACGAGGGCTCATCCCCTTCTGCCCTCTTCACTGTCCCTGGGTCAGCCTTCCTTCGCTCTTTGCTCCAGCCACACTCCCTCACCTGTAGACCCAGACTCCCGCACGATTCTTCTTGCTACCGGGCCTTTGCACGTGCTGTTCTGGGCCTCGAATGCTCTTCTCCCCCCTCTTTTGTTAACAATGCTTATCCTTTAGTTCATAACACAGCCGAAACTTCAGGTGGGTTCGAGAGTGGTTATTTGACCAATGCCCGGCGTCCCCCACTTTGGGTTTAGGCGAGGGGGTGGTAGTGATGGTGTCCACTTCAGCCCACCACTCTGCTTGTGGCACCACATTTGGAATCGTGAAATGTCTGGTGGATGAGTGCACGTGGTGTTGCTAGCTCGGGAGGGATCCTGGTGTAAAGGTGCCATTCAGGGTGTCCTTCAAAGGGGCGCAGAGGTGGTAGGGATGAGGCGGAGGCAGATGGAATGTACCAGAGTGAGAAGTGTGCAAGGAGCCAAGTAAGGGAGGTGGGAGGGATGGAGATGGTGTGTGCAGGGTGGATGGATGGAACAGAGACGACAGGTATGCATGGGTGTTTGGTGGGGAGAGGAGAGAGAGGAAGAGCACCCGAACAAGAAAGTAAGGGGGGAGAGTGTGGATGTGGGAAGGGGGGGCACATGGGTCCAGTGACTGTGTGTATGTGGGGCATGCAACCATGTGAAGACCAGGGCTCCAGGGGAGGGCCTCGTCTGGCCTGCTCCGAGTTTCCCTCCTCTGAGAGTCTTTGCCTGCCTGCTGCCCAGCCCTCAGACCTCCTCCTCGGACTTGGCCAGTCAAACCCACGGGCCTGGAGTGGGGTGAGCTATCCTGGAGCCCAGGCTCCATGAAGGTGAACAGGGGACAGGAGCGAAGAGCGGGTGGCCAAGGGCTCTGAGTGTAGGGATGCGGGTAAGGGATGGGGCGGGAGACCCAGCCAGCTGACTAGTCTTATGGGAGGTGCTACCAGGGCAAACCCAGTCTTCTCTTTGCAAAAGATGCAAACCAACCCACGCAGAGAACCCCAATTCAGAACCCAATAAAAACAATGAGGAGTGGGGTGAGAGAGAGAGAAAGAGAGGAGGAGGGAGGGAGGGAAGGAGGGGCTGCAGGAATGAGGAGGGAGTGGGAGTGGGCTGGGGAGACAGACAGACAGATGGGGGAGGGGGGCTGGGAGGAGCATCAGGCAACCCAAGTCCAAAGCCCAGGACAGGACGTGCAGTGCTGACGCGAGAAGATGCGTTCACAGTTAATGTAAGGCATTTAGACTTCAGAAAGAAGTAAGACCAACCGGATTCTAGATGCAGATGTTGAAGATGGAGGGGGAGCGGGCGGGCGGGGGCAGTTGGGGAGGCGTGTTCAGCGTTTTTTAGGTTGATTTGTAACCAGTGCCAAAAAACCAATGGGTTTCGGTTCCCGGGCGGGGAGTGGGGGTGGTGGGTTGGGAGATAGTCATTGGTGTATGAACACACAGACCACGTCATGGATGAACAAATGAATTTCATAGTGCATTTTGATTGGATGAGTTTTTCAGACGGCGTTGTGCCAATATACAGTTTAAAGAGCAGGCATGAAAAGAGACAAGACAAGAAACACAGTCATTATCCATTGAACGCAGGGCAAACCCACGTCACCCGGCCACTTGGGGGCGGCAGCTGAGGCCCAGGGGGCCCCCCGAGCCCTCTCCCCCCCAAACCCTGGGGACTTGCCCTCGCAAGGGTCTGGCTCTCACTGCCTCAGCCTGGCTGAGCTCTGGCCTGACCTAGCGGGCTTACCTGGGACCCAGAAAGGGGTGGCTGTGGGCTCCTTGCCCGGCAGGTTGGGAAGGTAACATCCTAAAAGGGTCCACACACCCACCCTCTATCTTTCCCTCCAGATGATTCTAATTCAGGGCCCCGGGGGGATGGGGCGGGGGAGGTGGTTGGTGAACAAACAGCAGACCCAAGTACCTTCACAGTAAATAATAGCAATAATAGTAACTGCCATTCAGGAATGATCTATTTCCTGGCAGGTTCTGTGCCAAACCCTTCACGTGGATCGCTCGCACTTGTTAAAAGCTGCCGACTCCCTCCCTAGAACGTCAGCCCCGTGGGGCAGGCATTCTTGTCTGTTTTCGCTTTGTTCATGGTCTCTGGGCACTTAACAGCAATGCCTGGCATGCAGCAGGTGCTCAGTGAATGCCTACTGAATGCATGAGTGAATGTGGAGCTTGCAGGGATCCAGTGAGGTTAATTGCAACAGTTATCCCCATTCTACATGAGAGGAGGTGATCCACGCCACCCAAAGTCAAACAGCTTGTAGGGAGGGGTGTGTGGTCACTGTGATAGTCCTGGTGTCCTTGAACTGGGCCCTGTGCCTCATCCTCTTGCCCCTCCCTATCCTGCCAGCCTGGAGAATGGGCCCTTGGGGTCCAGTCCTATGGATCTCTTACTGGCAACTGGAGGTTTCAACCAACTTCCTCCACTTGCCTGGCTGGGGTGCTGGGCCACCCTTCCGACCTCTTGACCCAGAGGGCCACTGGTTCAAAACTGTAGAGTGCTCAGCAGGATGGTGAGTTATTTTGACTGCCAGTTGGAGCTCCGGATCCCTTAGAAGCTTAGGACAGAGATGAACTGAGGCTCTGGCCCAGGGGCCAGGTTGCAAAGCCCAATGGGGACAGCCCCTTTGGCCTCTCTAGAGGAAGGTGTTAGGCATGGGATGAAGGGAAGTGAGAATTTCTGGCTCAATGGAGCTGAAGGCAGAGATATGGCCGGGATACCACTTGGGAAGGAGGTGTTGGGGGGACACAACGAGAATGGCCTCCTCTTCTGTGGAGTGACTCAGCCCCACCAGCCTTCCAGGATGGAAGAATGGATCAGTTGGTCCCTTTCTGCTGGGGGCTCTAACGGGGCCACCGATGAGCTCTCAGGAGTCACCAGGTCTCGGTGCATGACCTTAGGCAGGTCCCTCACTTGCCCGAGTACCGAGCATTAGCTTCCCCATCTGTGAAATGGGGCCACACCCCAACCAGGTCTATTCTTCCCTTTTCTCTGCCTATTTTGTACATCCCCCACGCCCCGGCCCTGCCGGGCTCCCTGGCCTTCTGGCTCCCTTCTGGCTCAGCTTGGCCAATGGAAGGCCCTGGCAGGAGATGGAGGGTGGAGGAGAGATGGGCTTGGGTATTTCTCCCAGGGTTCTGGGCCTGCTTTGGCTTTCCTCTCGGGCAGGGGCTCTGTCCCTCAAGGTCCACGGCTCCTGCCAGGCGGCCTCTCCCCATTTCAGCTCGGATTTCCTCCCTGCTTCAGCACCTGGGCAGGTAACAGCTCCCCATGGTGGTGGGGTGCTGGGCACTTTGCCATCCTGGTCTGCCCCCCTCCCCTCCTTTCCGTGGGTGGTCTCTGCTTTCCAGTCCCTTCAGTTGAACCCTCCAAGGGAATTCTTTTCTGTCCTGACCCCCCTGACCTGTACCACAAGCTAATTCATGTGAACTGCTTGGCACAGCGCCTGTCATGCAACTGAGTGTGCCTTTCTTGCCAGGCATTATTTTTATTGCTATTATGATGAGGTTGATGCCCCCTCCCGCCCTTGGCTCCAACAGTCTTTGCCCTTTTGCTCTCCCTGTGAGGATCTCCTGCCCTCCCTCCGGTCTCCTGAGGGCAGCCAGGCCTGGGCTCACTCTCAAATGGCCAAGGAGGGGGTCTGAGATAGGAGCTCTGGGGCCCTGAGTCTTTCAGATGAGGGGGAAGGATGGTGTGGCCTGTGGGGCCACCGAAGAGGGGTTCAGAGACCCCCCCAAGTCACAAGCCTCCCAAGCCTGGGGATGGAAGAGGGTGGACATCCTGGGGACCTTCCTAAGGCCCTGACAGTGGTGTCCCCTGTTGGCTCAAGGGCCATGGCTCCCTCCTGAACCTCCCCCCATGAACCAGAAGGTGGTTAGTTCAAGCAGAATGGACTTGAAGCTGGTTCTTTCTGGGTCCCCAACACTGTGTGGTGTTTGGGGGCAGTGCTCAGCCTTGGGGTCCTTTAATTGTCTCAATCCATATTGTATATTCAGAAGTCAACAGCCACGAGGCCGGGGAGTTCACACTGCAGAGCTGGCCACATAGCCATGGCTTTGGGCTCCCCCGTCTCCCTGAATTGCCCTCCTGAGGGGCTGCCCTTGCCCCTGGGGTCCCCGCTTCTCCCTCTTTGGTCACGGTCAAGTGCTGGCCCAAGTCAGCTGTGGCTTTTGGGACTGCTGTTTCTGAAAGATTCCCCCCATTCTCCACCCAGCCAGGAGTTACCCACAGAGAAGCTGGCGGGAGACTTACCCCAAACTCAGTCACGAGGATGTCAGTGATGCTGCCCAGAACAGTCACAAAGTCGAAGATGTTCCAGGCATCGCGGAAATAATTCTAGAATGGGGACCCACAAGACAGGGATGCCAACACAGGGCTCCACGCCTGGCTGCCACGGCCGGCCCCGGGGTACATTAGGGGCACAGCTGCTGATCAACCCGAGTGCCCGCAACACTTCTGGTCATTCAAATAGCACAATGCTGCTGTCTGGGCTGC
The DNA here is from genome assembly GCF_004348235.1 of Phoca vitulina. Lineage (NCBI taxonomy): Eukaryota > Metazoa > Chordata > Mammalia > Carnivora > Phocidae > Phoca > Phoca vitulina. The sequence continues at coordinate 2,737,151 of NW_022589792.1, forward strand.
TCAGGATCATCTGTTCTGAGCTCCCCCTCCCTGGGACCCCATGGCTCTCCCGGCCCCAGAGGGGGCCTCCACAGCCCGATTCAGCTCCGCTGGAGAGAGAGGGCTACCCTGTGGGCTTGCCTGTCTCTCTGACACATCTGAGGGCTCCCTGACACGCCAGATGCTTTATAAATGATGTCACTGGGATCCTCATGTAGACCCTCGGGCAAAGGATTATCAACCATATTTTACGAGGCGACTGAAGCTCAGCCTGATGCTACTCGCCCATCTGAGGTGAGCAGCACAGATGTGAAGAGTCAGGATTTGAACCCAGGCCTGGGTGAGTCCAGAGTTTGTGTTCAAGACCCCCCTCGTTCTAGCTCGCTAAGAGTGGATTGTGGGTTCACATCCCCGCTTTGCTGACATCCTGCTGTGTGGCCGTGGGCCAGTGACTTAACCTCTGTTCTTCCACCTCCTGATCTGAAGAAGGGGGATAGTAACAGGGGCACAAAGGCCTTCCAGGCACAAGCCAGGCTTCACTTCCTGGGCCCCCTGGTGGTTCGATGGGGCTGTGTGTCTAGTTACAGCCAATAGGTTTTGAGCAGAGACAGTGTGACCACCTCCTGGCCAGCGCGGGACTCACCAGGACTCTAACCCTGGGCTTGGTGACCATCAATGTTCCAGGTGGTGGCTGCTCTGTGGGCCTGGGTCCCTGTGTAACTACCAGGCAAAGAGCCCCCCTTCCCCTTGCTGAACGTCAACAAAACCTTTGTTGACCGAAGTTACTGAGATGTGGGGGTTGTTATTGCACCTAAACTTGATCTATCCTGACTGCCCTCAAGGCTCAGTGTGACCCACACCCCACGCAGGCCTTCCCAGCATTCCCACAAAGCAGAGGCCAGGTTGGGGCTCGGGTCCCATTCTGAGGGGTCCATCTGAGCGTCTGACCCTGTGGCAGCCTCTCTGCCTCACAGAGAAGAACCCTGGCTTTGGAGCTGTGCTTTCCAAGATCAAATTCTTTCAGCATGTGTGAGTTAAATGTCCTTGGAGCTGGACTGGTTGGGCCTTAGAGCCCTCTTCTGGAAGACTGGGGTATAACAGCAATCGGATCATGAATGTGAATGTAGGCGGGGAGTTCGGTTATACAGTAGGCGCTCAATGAATGGAGGTTATTTTATACTCAGCTAAAAGGAATTCGGGTTCCACTGACACTTTTGGTATTTTAGCAGATGCTGCTGGGGCCCTGCACATATCCCCTCATATTTCGATGACCCCCTTTCAGTTACTCTGCCCAGGGGCATCTTCTGGTTGCAAATTTGCTGCGGAATTAACAGCTCCCCTGGGAGTGGCCCTTGACTCTGACTGATGGGCACTGCAGGATAAATACCCCAGCTCTCTCCTCTCCTCAAGTGGAAGGACTCTGAAGTATGTGCTCTCTGCTGCCTCCTGTTGATCCTCAATGGAACTGTGCCCCATAACACCCTGTACTGGCTGTCTTCTGGCTCCTGCCTCACTCCCCCTCCCCCACATTGAGCTTCCTGGGTTTTCAGATAAATTCCTTGCACTCAATCCTTATCTCAGGCTGTGTTCTGGAGAGTCCCAGTGAAGACGACTTTCTTTTTTTTTTTTTTTTTTAAATTTTTTTTTTTTTTTTTTTTTATTTTTTTATTTGAGAGAATGAGAGACAGAAAGCATGAGAGGGAGGAGGGTCAGAGGGAGAAGCAGACTCCCCGCCGAGCAGGGAGCCCGATGCGGGACTCGATCCTGGGACTCCAGGATCATGACCTGAGCCGAAGGCAGTCGCTTAACCAACTGAGCCACCCAGGCGCCCTGAAGACGACTTTCTAGGTGTCTGGCCATATGCCTCAAGCTCCTGGACTACAGAGCTTCCCCCATCGCCTAAATTGCACATGGTGATCTTGGGGCTTCATCTAAGCTGGAGGGGGAGGCTCCAGGCAGACCCCTGTGAGATGGTCAGGGGTGGGGGAGATAGAGAGCCCCAGCCCTCGGGTAGAACCACTTCATTACCAGAAGATTGACCGGGGATTCAAAAATCACACAGCACAGCTGTGTTGGGCAGGTCCCGTGCCTGAGCCTACACCATGCTCCCCATGGCCCAGGGAGGCTGGGTGTATGGTACTCCTAGTTTGTAGATGTGGAAACGGGAGAAAAAGGCCAAGTGCCTTGCTTGAGGCCAGGCAGCTAGAAAGGGGCCGAGGCAGGATTTGCACCCTGATATGGGCACACCAGAGCCTGATCACCGCCCCCTATACATGTTCTGCGATCCATCTTGGTGGCATCCCCAGGACTGAAATGCTGACTTGCTCTGGATGCAGGGTGCCTTCCCTGCCTGCCTGATGTTCAGCACAGGACCTGACACCCCAGGCTGTCCCTTGGGCTCTCTTTGGGTATTTGTTAAAAATATAGAATCGGGGGGCACCTGGGTTGCTCAGATGGTTAAGCGCCTGCCTTCGGCTCAGGTCGTGATCCCAGAGTCCTGGGATTGAGTCCCACATCAGGCTCCCGGCTCAGCGGGGAGCCTGCTTCTCCCTCTCCCCCTGCACATGCTCTCTCTCTGTATCTCTGTGTCTCAAATGAATAAATAAAATAAAAAAAAATACAGATTCGGGGGGCCCCCACCTGACCAAGTGAATCTGAACTTCTGGGGTTGGCTCTGGGGCATCATTCAATTTTAAGAAATCTCCCCAAGTGCTCCTCCTGGGTAACAGGGTTGGGAGCCCCTGCCTAGGAGGAGAAAAGTGGGGTGATGAGCCATCCTGTGACCTTCCTGGCATTTATGGGGCACTCCATGCCAGGCTTCACCCTCACTTTAAGCAGACACACTTGATCTGTGCTGGAGTTTGCACAAGCTCTTCTGAGGAAGAGGAAGAGGACGGGCCCTCGAGATGGAGAGAGGGGAGGTGACACAGTCTCGATGTGATTTGAATCAAGGGCTCTCTGGTGCCACCCCTGACACCCTTTGCCACCTCGGGAAGCCAAGGTGAGAAGCCAGCCTCCATCCCACTGAGAGCCTGGCTGAGGGCACAGCTTGTACACCATTCTCCTCAGAGAGGTGGACTCAGTGGGTGGTCAGAAGGGAAGCCATCTTGTATCAAGTGTGAGCTTGACCACTCACTGGGGGATCTTCTTGAAGTCACCCCGACACACAACCCCACCAGTTCAGGCCTTCTTCACTTTTTTTTTTGGCGGGGGGGACTGTGAATGTCTTTGGCCACCTGGGAAGGCCTTCTTAGAGGAAGCTTTGTAAATGCATGGAATAAAATACCCAGGATTGCAAGGGCCCCTGTTATCTTAAAATACGCTTATCACAATATTTTTTTCAATGATCTAATGATTAATGCACTTCTTCATTAACAAACTACATAATTTCTAGCTGTAGGTTTGAGAGTCACCAGCATTTGAAGCAAAGAGGAACACAAACGAAATCTGGAGGTGCCTGCGATCTCTATCATGCACCATGAAAATATCTGATTTTTATCTGTGACCCAGATTGTACCAGTAAAGCTGCAGGGGGCTGTTTGCCTTCAAGATGGAAGGAAATGTGAAAGTCCGGTTAGCGGCTTGTGAAAAATACAGATGTGGGTTTTTTTTTCACATCTGATTTCACAGACACTCCCCCGCCCCCACCCCAGCTGCATCCACAGATCCCTTTAGGGATCAATGTGCTCTGGTCAAGACCACTTGCATCAGTGGGGGATGAAGGCAAGCTAGTGGGGCCCAGACTGCATTTAAAAAGAAAAGCAAGGCCATCAGGAGAACACACAGCTTCAGAGCACAGGGCACACAACAAGGGCAGACACAGATTTGGGAACATTTCATCTCGGTTGTGTTTGCATGTCAGCATGCTGCCTCCGTTGTAAAATGTATGTCTTACTGTGGATTGTGGTTAGAACGGCTGGAAGGCCATGGACTTGGCCTGTCTGGATCTCGGTTTCCTTAAAGTAGATGGTAATTATTCCTACCCTTTGGATCACTTTGAGGAATGACTGCACCAGGACGCACATGGGACACAGTAACAAGTGTTGGGTCTCGTTGGTGTTACTTGGCAAGCACAGGGACGCCTACATAGGGTCTGTGGGCACTGGAGGGTTGCTCAAACCACCAGACTGGGGCTGGGGGTCTTGGGGCCAGGTGGGGAGACCAGCACCCGCCCACCACCCAGTGCTCCTCCGGGCTTTCCCCCCAACCCACAGCTCTAGCCCCAAGGCCGTACTTACCAGAATCCCAAAAGCCATGACTTTCAACACACATTCCAGAGAGAAGAGGGAGGTGAAGACGATGTTGAATACTCTCAGAGCGTTTTCATAAGCCACCGAGGCCCCATAGAACTGGAGTAGGGAGGAGGAAGGACGGTGGGGTCAGCGGGCAGGGTTGGGGCTGGGGCCGCAGCTTTGCGACTATCCTGTCCTGGGGCAGGCAGGACTTGGACACGGGGCTTCCCAACATCCTGTGGAGGTGACCCAGGCCCCAGGCAAGCCCTTTGTGGGCTGGGCTAATCTTCTCACATCAAAACAAGCACTTAAATCTTGAGTCCTGCCTTAGCATCCCAGATCCCAGGACGGCCTGCCTGATGGCGTTCCCGATGGGATGCAGGAGGATGTCTGCAGAATCTGCTCTGCAGGATTTTCTGTTTGTTTTTTTTTTTTTTTAAAGATCTTATTTATTTATTTGACAGAGAGACACAGCGAGAGAGGGAATACAAGCAGGGGGGGTGGGAGAGGGAGAAGCAGGCTTCCCGCGGGGAATTCTTCAGTATGTATTTCTAAGAAATACAGGCTTCCCGCGGGGAATTCGACGCGGGGCTTGATCCCAGGACCCTGGGACCACGACCTGAGCCGAAGGCAGACGCTTAACGACTGAGCCACCCAGGCGCCCCTCTCTCTCTTTAGATCCTTACCTATGCACTCCCATAAGACCTCTCCCCAGACCAAGACTTAGAACATCTCTAGCACCCCAAAAGTTTCCTTGCAGCCCTTTCCAGTCAGCAACCCGCCCCTTCTATTCTGACTTCTTATGAACTCTTCTTGCCCAAACTATTTAATTAGATTCAAGTTTATAACCTTTAGCCCTCAGTACCAGGTTACAGGAGACCTGGCAGGTGGAGGAAGAGGTTACAGTACCCCATGAGAAAACCAACACACCCAGAGGTGGGACCATTTTCATTCAACTCATCTGGTTTCCTCAAAAAGTCAACAGCATGGGAAAAAAAAGGTACGGGAAGACAGAGATTTCAAAGACAAAAACCAGAGACCATGTGTAGTCGTTTCGATCTTGGCTCAAAAAACAACTCATGGGGCGCCTGGGTGGCTCAGTCGGTTAAACGTCCGACTCTTAATTTCAGCTCAGGTCATGATCTCAGGGTCGTGAGATGGAGCCCGGTGTCGGGCTCTGTGCTCAGCGGGGAGTCTGCTTAATATTCTCTCTCTCCTTCTCCCCTCTGCCCTTCCCCACTTCCAAAAAACAAAAAACAAAAAAACCCAACTCATGCTGTAAAAGACATTTTGGGGACGAGTCAATACGTATCTTAGAGAATTACCACTCATCTTGTCGAGCATAAGAATATGTATTAAGGGGCGCCTGGGTGGCTCAGTCAGTTAAGTGTCTGCCTTTGGCTCAGGTCATGATCCCAGGAGCCCCGTGTAGGGCTCCCTGCTCAGCAGGGAGTCTGCTTCTCCCACTCCTCCTGCCCCGCTCCTGCTTTCTCTAATAAATAAAATCTTTTTTTTTTTAAAGATTTTATTTATTTGACAGAGAGAGACACAGTGAGAGAGGGAACATAAGCAGGGGGAGTGGGAGAGGGAGAAGCAGGCTTCCCGCAGAGCAGGGAGCCCGATGTGGGGCTCGATCCCAGGACCCTGGGTTCATGACCTGGGCTGAAGGCAGATGCTTAACGACTGAGCCACCCAGGCGCCCTCTAATAAATAAAATCTTGAAAAAAAAAAGAATATGTAGGAAAATTTCTTATTTCTTAGAAATACATACTGAAGAATTTAAGGGCAAAATATTGTGGTGTCTATCATTTAAAATAATTTTAAAAAATAGATGAAATGTCCAGAATAGGTAAATCCATAGAAACAGAATGCAGATTGATGGTTGCTGGTGGCTCCGGGAGGGGTACGGGGTGGGGGTGACTGCTCATGGGGACGGGGTCCCCTTTTGGGGTGATGAAAATGTTCTGGAAGTAGGGAGAGGTGGTGATTGCACGTGGTAAATGTACTAAATCACCACTGAACTGCACACCTTGAAATGGTTAATTTTATGTTATGTGAATTTCACCTCAAGAAAAAAGAGAAACAAAGTGATGAAATGAACATAGTGTTCACAATGGGCACCTCTGGGTGCTGGAGACCGGGTGGGTGGGGTCCAGGGACCTGCAGCCCTGGCATCCGGGGGATGCTGCTTGGAATGTCAGGATCCCACCCCGGATCTGCCCAACCGGAATGTGCATGTTAACGAGATCCCCAGATGATCCATGAACACACTGCAGTCTGAGAAGCACTGTGCTGTCCTATTCCTTTCTGTTTGAAACTGCTCGTGATTCTAACAATGAAAAGATAAAAGAACTTGCTTATGGAGAAGAGTTTCAAGCAAAAATAGGCACAGCTTTTTCGCCAATCCAAAAATGAGCAACTTAAATATCGAGTGTTTTTGAAGTGTTGAGAAATGTGCTCATATCTTTGCCTGAACGTCCTCATTCAATCCTCGGGGATGGGAGGAACATGATATTATGATTATCCCCATTTCATTGACAGGGAAACTGAGGCCTGAGAGTTGCTGGCCCCTTGCGTAAAGTTAAATGCTGAGATAAATAGCAGAGCTGGGCTTACATCCTGTCCTTTGGTCTCCCAGCTACAGGGTGAAAGATTCTGACTTTTCACCCTGAAGGGGCTCTGTGACCCCAAGAGTTGCAAGGTCCCTGCCTGCCCCTCCTTCCTTAGTTCATCCACTGAACATTTATCGAGGGCCTCCTGTGCCCTCAGAGTCAGGGATTCGCTGAACCCTAGGAACTCAGGGGTGACCAGGACTTGCCTGGGCCCTGGGAGCTCACAAGCTGGTGGGGGAAAGCGCCGGGCAACCTGATGCTGATATTATGGCACGTGGGATCGCTGATGGGGTGCTTGCAAAGATAGGCGCCTCGTGCAGTCATGGGAGGTCAGGAAAGGTTTCTTGGGGGATGCAGCTGGAAGGAGCTGGCCAAGCCAAGGGGCAGGAACCGTGTGTCAGGCAGAGGGAACAGCCAGAGCAGAGGCTCGGGGGTGGTGACGGAGTCTGGTCTGCCTGGGGAAACTTGGGGCACATGGCGTCATTTGGCCAGAGGAAGGTGGGTGTGAGGGGCGGGCACGCGTGGGGGTTAAGCAGTGCTGGGGGCTCACCTTCATCATGAGCACGATGGTGTTGAGAGCGATCATGGCCATGATGGTGTACTCGAAGGGCGGAGACACCACGAACTGCCACATGCGGTACTGGAAGCTCTGCTTGTTCTGGGGCATGTGTCGGGTCAGTGGTTTGGCGCTGATGGCGAAGTCGATGCAGGCTCTCTGCGGGAGAGAGGCTGGCGGCGTGAGGGCTGGGGGCAGGAGAAAGGCGGCTGCACCCTGAGCACCCCCCATCTCACTGGCCACGGCTCTCTGGCACATCTGCACGAGCCTGTCCCCAGCCGAGATTCCTCACTCCCAGAAGCCCTTCACCATGACCACTTTCTCCTGCCAACAGCTACAGCTCCTTGAGAAGTCATTGTCTGCCCAATCTTGCTCTGACATGTCCCTCATGACCTCCCTGAATCCCCTCAGCAAACATGGGAAGTGGGTACTATCAATAAACCTACTTTGCAGGGGAGGAAAACAGAAGCTCAGAGAGGGTAAGCCACTCGCCTGACGTGGCACAGCTGCCAAGTGGGCCAAACCTGAACTTGAACCAAAGTCTGACTTTGAAGTCTAACCGTTCTTTCCTACTGAATGCTTCTTTTCCTCCTTCTCTTTGAGGTTGGAAGGAATAATGGCTACTTAGTCTTAGGGGCCAACGGAGCAGAGGAGGGACGCATTCCAGGTCTTCCGCTTAGTTTGGATGATTCTAGAAGGGCAAAGCACCATGTCTGTACTCTCCGGAGGACTGGATTTTCATTCATAAATATTCACCACCCCGCCCTCGGGGAGATCATACTTCCTCACCCCACTGACATCAGACATTGGTGTGTGACTTGCTCTGGCTAATGAGATGTGGACAGAAGGGACATGTGTCACTTCTGGGCACAGACTACAAAAATTGGACCAGGGTTTGCCATTCTCTCTTCTTGATCTGAAGTGTCTCAGAGAGGAACCAGAGTAAAGATGATGTGGACCAGAGCCACCTGGACATGTGGTGTTGAGCAAGATATCAATCAATCCCTTTGTGGATATCTGGTGCTGAGATTCTGGAGCTGTTTGTTACTGTGGCATAACCTAGTCCACACTGACTGATACAGACACCCTCTGTCGGTGTGTTTTCCTCTGGGAACCCCATGATGGGCTGCCCTGCAGACAGAATTCTGCCTGCGGAATGCTGCTGTGCCCTCCCCACAGGCCCCCAAAAGCTGTTTCCTGGGTGTGAATGTGTGTGTGCATGTGCGTGTGTATGTGTTTGTGTGTGTATTGGGGGTGTCATCAACTTTTAAATGAAGGATGCAACCGGGAAGCGGCACCTCATTTTTCTCCAGGCTGTATTCCTCCATCATCTTGTCCCCCTGCTCCTGGAAGGTGATGATGATCAAGGCCACAAAGATATTGACGAAGAAGAAGGGGAACACCACAAAGTAGACGACGTAGAAGATGGACATCTCCATGCGGTACCCGGGGCTGGGGCCCTGGTTCTCAAAGGTGGCATCCACGGAGTGCTTGAGGACCCTGTGAGGGATGGGGCGGGGAGAGGGGGAAAGTGGGACAGGTGACAGGAATGGAGGGAGATATTAAGAGAAAACAGCAAAGAAATGAGTAGTCGCTGTTTTCCGACTCCAATTACTGTGGTTACTTTATGAAGCCAGAAGCATTCCCACCTCCTTTGTCTCTGGGGGGTGTTGGCAACAGTGTCAGTTACCTTTACCACTGCATATGGAGGGTTATTAAGTGCTGGACATGATTTTATTTATTTTCTTGGCCACCCTCTCAGGGAGGTTATCACTGGCCCCCTTTTGCACATGAGGAAATTGAGGTTTAGCAATTTAAAGTGACTTCCTGAAATTAGCCTACTAAGGCCTGGCCAAGTTGGGATGGGAAACCAGGCTGGGGGTGGTGGATGGGAGGGTGTATGGGGTCATAGAAGCAGATATGAGTGTGTGTGGGGGCATCTAAGCACAGCTGGTAGTGGGAGCTGAGAAGGGGTAGTGGGGATGAACGTGGGTGTGTATGTGCATAGCTGCTCTGAACAGTTGCACAGATTGTGCACTGCTCAAGGGTTCTGCATCTAAGGGGTGCCATTCATACTGTAGACATGATAGATTTGTGTATTTATGATGACAACTTTTGGGCACGTGGCCATGAAGTACCTTATTTGAACAAAATCATTAAGTATATTGCAATGATTTTCTGACAGATGGAAGTGAAGTCTGTTGAGGAAGGCTGTCTAAAAAATTTGCTCAAAGGTGCCGTATGGGCTAGCACTGGCCCCATGTGAGTGGGTACTGAGTGTGCATGTGGGTGGGTGGAAAGGCACATGAGGGCTGGTGTGTTTCCTGAGAGCGGGAGGGAGGGAGGCGAGGATGCTGAGGGCACACACTGGAATCAACCTGCATTTCTGAGACCTCTGGGAGGAGGACCGGGACTAGGGTGAGTAGAGTAAAGCACTTGCCTTGGACACAAATTAAGGAGGTGCCAAGCCTCTCAGTCATCAAAAGAAATAGTATTTTACTGCAATATTTAAACAAATCACAACGAATGCCAAAAAAACAAAAAACAAAAAACAACAAACCCAGAAAAAAACCCATGATGACAAAAAATACCAACATTTTAAGCAAAGACAGGTCCGGCCCTGGTGTTGCGCACGATTCAGCCTCACCCCAGCCCTCACCCCATTCTGGGTGAGGAATGGTCCTGTGGTCAAAGGGACTTGGGAAATGCCACGTCCACACACTCTGGTCTTGGAGATCTGCGCTCACTGGCACAGGAAGGGTTAAGAGGACATGACGGCCTGTGTCTGGGGAGCCTTTCTACAAATTAGAAGCACTGCCCGTTCCACACACAGGGTCTGGCGGACTGAGTCCAGTGAGGGCTGGGTTTTTGCCTCCACAGGGCCCAGCCGCACTTGTAGGCTGTTGTTCTGGTGGCAGCTCCCCCCACCCCCCGCCCGCCCTGTGTGCCTAGCGGGGTCTCCACCTCGGGAAGCCAGGAGCCAACCTCTCTTCAGCCAGGCCTTTCTCAGCACTGGGCTCTGAGACCCTTCCCCACCCTGCTCCCTGGGGCCCCCCTGACTCTTCCGTGGGACTCTGTGGCGGGCCACTCACTGTGGCCAGCCTTCTCCTGTGGACACAGTGAAGAGGGTCAACAAAGCCCACAGCACGTTGTCATAATGGAACTCATATTTCTTCCACTGTCTGTCCCGTGCCTTCACCTCGTTCTTCTCGTAGAGGAGGTACTTGCCGCTGCCACAGAAAATGGGGGCCATTAGTAAACAGAAGAAGGGGACACTCATCTTCGACAGGAGGAAGAGGAAGAGGGGCCCACCAGCCCACGTTGCATCCCTGAGCCCAGGAAGCAGCGGCCCCTGATGTGTCTCCCTGACGTATGTGTCCATCTGCTCGGAGACAAATCCTCACCCGAGAGCCGACTCAGGACCGAGCACTCTCTTCCAACACGAAAACTTCTAGTCCTGCGGGTGGGAGCCTCAGGCTTGGGGGGAGGGGGGTTGAGAGCAGGGAGAGAGATAGGCACACCTCTAGGTTCATCAGGCCAGAGGGGGCAGCTGCGGCTCCTTTTCAGGGCAGGACACAAGGCTTAGCCCCAGACACATGAGGTCAAGTGTCTGGGGTCCTTCCAATGTCAGGACACAGCCACCAAAATAACAGGCTGCCATTCTCTGCATAGTAACGCTTTACATCAGCAACAGTGTTTACAGGGCGCTTAGTTAAGGGCTTAGCAATTTCTATCACGGGGATGACCCCAAGAGGGGGCGACTGCGGGCCCACAACTTCTCCTCCACGACTCCAAACTCTAGAAAGTTCCGAAAACCAAACATCTTTCTCTTAAGTCGGGGGTGGCAAGTTATGGCCCGCAGACCAAATTTGCACTTGTTTTCTGTATGGCCCACAAACTAAGAACAGTTTTCTACATTTTTAAGTGGTAGGAACCAAATCAAAAGAATGCGTTTGTGACCAATTACATTTGTCTGACATTCAAATTTTCATTTCTAGAAATAAGAACACAGTCACGCCCATTTGTCTCTGTGCTGTCTGGCTGCTCTGCATTAGGACGGGAGCAGAGACGAGCTGTTACAGAGGCTGCGGGCCCCATAAAGGCCAAAGTTCGTAGGACCTGGCCCTTGGCAGACAAAGTTTTCCACCTCTGATCTAATTTGTTTGGCAACAAAACCTGACCGGACTGGACATGAGGCTCTTCACACTTGTCATTTGTCCCATTTGGTGCAAACAGTTGCATGTTTACCAGCAAAAAAACAAAATGAAACAAAACAAAACCGGTTTGGTTACAGGGATGCCTTAGACCCAGCTGAGGGTGTGACTGACGTCCTATGTGGAACACGTGCTATATGATCTTTCTAAAATTGCAAGATATTCTGACTTTTGAAACACATCAGCCAGTAAAGGTTTTCCAATAAGGGAACGTGGACGTGTATGAATATCCCCCACTTGACAAAGGTGGGGATGGAAGCGATGCACGGCAACTCAAACACCAAAACTTTTTCTTCCTATTCTGGCCCCAAGCTGGTTGCAACTGGGTCTCATCCAGGGCCCAACACTCCAGCTTCCAAGCCCAGTGGCACTTCTGCTCCCCACCCTCAGCCCCCACGGGGACACAGAGGAGAGCAGAGACCCACCGGCAGTCTTTCTCGAACTCCTTGGACTCGTCGGTGCAGTGGAAAAACTTCCCCTTAAAGAGTTGCACGGCCACGACAGCAAAGATGAACATGAACAGCATGTAGACGATGAGGATGTTGAAGACATTCTTGAGTGAGTTCACCACACAGTCGAACACGGCCTTGGGGGGCAGAGTGGAGAGAGGGCATGAGGGGCTGGGGACACAACCAACGTGTTGCCAATTTTCCAACGTTCCATCTCATGGATAAGGCCTTTCCTGTTGATTCTGTGTCCCTGCCTCCCTCCCTCCCCACCCCCTTCCCCTCCATCTGGAGTTGTGCTCTTCCTCCCTTCTGCCCACTGAGCAGTAGGAGACGCTCTGGATTTGAGAGGCAATGTCATGGGCCTGGGAGAGATGGCATCTTTCCACCATTTCCCAAGGAAGGCAGGGGTCCCGCCTGCAACGTCTCCCACCCTGTTCTGCTTCTAACCATGGTGGGTCCTAACCACCAGTGGGTAAGGGTCCTCAAACCCACTGTAATTACAGGCCAGTTTTCCCCAGGGGAGAGGGTGCACAGCTTTCTCAGGGGCTTGGGAAGGGGGCCACCACCCAGAAAAGGGTGAGGAACCGCAGCACTGGATACGGCTGGACGTCCACGTATTTCAGCGCAAGCAAGCTTTCACGTCCAAAGGGCAGCCACATATCGGCAAGCGACAGTGCCAAAGTCAGGGGGAGGGGCACACCTAGGCGACAGAGGATGTTCCTTCAGGTCCTGCAGGAGCCCAGCACTAAGTAGTGCTGAATCGCATGGTAACAAAGCTACTCATTTTCCACTTTTCCCTTCAATCCTTTTGAGTGAAGGAGAAGGTCTTGCTTTGTTGCTACTCTGTTAACACCTAACCCTGATACTTTTCCTTTTCAACCCGGGAAGAGCAAGCACCCAAGTCCAAAGCCTTTTTCAGGCAATCTTTTTGGCTAGATTTTCATAACGGTGTCTTATTTTGGGGGAATGTATTTAGTTTTACCTTCTATTAACATTGGGTTCTGGTTTTCCAGCTTGAGAACCTTGGCATAGAATTTCCTTTTAAAATATGCTCATTTAAATAAAAAAAGTGATGACTTTAACCTTAAGTAGGAGATAATACAGGTGGCTCTCAGGTGAAACATCAGTTGAAAAGGTGTGTTTGAATGACTAAGTTGCATTTCCTTTCTTTTCTCCTGTTTCTCCTGAATGACAAGCTTTGGGAAATGCTGGTTCATACTATTTTGGAACAGGAGATAATGGAGCCTAGAACAGGTTGGTGAAAAGTCAAAAGTTATGTGGGAGCAGAAACCTAGTTTCCTGCTTCCCACATTACGGTTGTGCCCTATTTTATCCATATGATGTCCTCCTGTGAATTAGGAAAAGGAAGCCCCACCTTAAGACATTTCATCTAATGGAAAACTGTCATAATACACAGATTTTGTTAAGTTGATTCACTTTACTGCCATCTGCTGGAAAGTTGTAATAATAAATATATCCATATATGACGGATGTGATGTTATCAGCTCCCCTTTCAATGTAGTGTCCTTGAGCAGTGTGCAACCTGCCCAACTGTATATGGCAACCCTCACAGGCCTCCCACATGCCCCAATCTCACCTTGAGCTTTGGCAACCGCTTGATGGTTTTAAGAGGTCGTAGCACCCGGAGGACTCGGAGGGATTTAATAGTGTTGATGTCCTTTCCTTTGCTATTGCCACTGTGGAGGGATGTTAGGGTACAGAGAGGGGAAGAGAGGAAGCAGAAGTCAGTCTGGGTGGTGGGTGGCCCACAACTCCATGTGACCCCACCCTTTCAGGCCTAGGAGTCTGGGGGGAAGCCTGGCACAGTCCTGCCCTTGCTGGGGAAGAGTGGTGAGCACCCCTGCTAGATGTGAGCTCAAGAGGTAGTCAGCAGATGGCCTTCTGTGATTCTGGTCTCAAGATTTGTTAAGGTCCTCCACCACTTGGCCAGGCCAGACCCAGCAGAGGGGAGCTGGCTGCCCCTGGACGCTCACTGGAGGTGGTCTTGGTGAGCTCTTAGAAAATGTGATTCCTTGTCCCGCTTCCAACAGGATTCAGGAAATACTTAACGTGGCTCTCCCCCAGTATTCCCTGGGCCCACATGAAAGGAAAGAAGCAGGACATCAGATGTTGATGTTGAACCTCTGCCAGGGTCCCTTAGCCCGTCTTTCCAGAGAGCTGCAGAGAGGTTCAGTCCAGGGTCCACTGGACCTGAGCCTTCACTGTACGGCCCCTGCATATCCCTTGCTACCCTTAGCCAACCATGATTCAGGTCCCCCAAGAAAAGGGCTTTGGGTGCAGCCATCAAAGGCTTGTGGTTAATAGAACTCATCACCCACCCAGTTGCCCAAGTCAGAACCCAAGTGTCACATTCAGCTTCCTGTCCTCCATCCACAATGGGTTATTCCCCTAACATCTCCATCATCGTCCCCGGCCACCATCTTATGCTGGACTCCCGTTACCCATTTCCCAGCTCCCCGCCACTCCCTGTCTCTCTTTCCTTCGATCTTTTCTGCACGCAGTATTCAAAGCCAATGACCATGTCGCTCTCCTTCTCAGAATCCTTCTGGAGCATCTGAATTCCTAGAAGTGCGAACTTCGGGCATGGCACTCAAGGCTCTTGGAAATCTAGCCCAACTTACCTTTACCTTTGCATTCCCATCGACTGCAACACACCCCAAACCCCAGCCACACTCTTTTGCCTCCCTCTGCTTTTGCACATACTGTTCCTGCTGCCAGAAATGCCCTTCCTCCACCTCTCCATTCACAGGACCACACAGCCCCCAAAGCCAAGTTAGAGGTTCCTTTATCTGACAGCCTTCCCTGATTGCCGCTGGGTTTTACAAGACCCTACTGCTGTTCCACAGTCATCTTTGTTTCAGTCTTTGGCTTCGGGCTTTAGCCAGAAAACCCTTCAAAGGCTTAAAATGTGATTTATTCTTCTACGTGTCCATTTTCCCTTTTAATCTTGGTTCTTGCCCCCACCATGCCCCTGGCGTGTGGTCTCAGGATGCACGTGAATGGATTCAGATCAGAGCTCTTTGAGGGTCTCCCAGCAAACATGTCCCTCTGGTTACCTCGTGGATCATGTGGAGAGCTATCCCAGGGACCCCCACCATGGGTGTCTGGGTATCTGGGCACAAAAACATCCTTTCTTATAGATCTCCTTTCTCTCATTTTTTCGGGGAATAAAGAGGGGAACTGAACGTTATTCTGCAGAGCACAGCTGTGCTCCGGGATTCGGCTGGAACATGTTTTTCCCCTTTTAAAGCCAAAGTCATCACTGTTATCTCAAGGCTGTGCCCCTGAAGTAGGCAACACACATCAAGAGAGTCACTGAGATAATGTGAGGCTGAACAGGGACACAATTAAATAATTGGACCCCACGAAACTAGCTATTTCTTCTTCAAGCATCTTTCAGGCCTTTTGCTTCGGTAAGAGTGGAAGGTCTCCGAGATGTGCTAGGAGGTCACTCATTTCTCTGGAATTCCTAGAACCCAGCTTGAATGTGACAAGCCACAATGCCACTGTTTCACGCCTGTGGGATTCACCTTTCCAGCCGTGGTTCTCTCTGAGGCTAACAATACCGGTTGTAAGGGGACGGCCCAGTTTCCCAGCAAAACTGAAGCAGTTTAGACTACGTGTTGGTGGAGAAAATGTCAAGCAGGTGGACATCTAGGTTGTATGTGGAACCAGCTACAATCTTGAGGTGCTGAATGGCTGACATTTGGAAACATGCCTCCCATGGGCCATCCACTCCTCTGAAAAGGACTCCCTGGCCTCCCCCTGTGGGGCTCTCTCCCCCAGGAGGTACCTTGCCCTTGGACAAGGCTGAGAAACAGTCTTGTTTATTGAGGCAGTGAGGAGTGTTCCTGGCAGTTTGGGTCCTGAGCTTGCAGGAATGGCTTGATCAAGGTGCTCTCACAGAAAACAACCCGACTTTGAACCACTTTGCTGAAAGTGTAGATGCTCCTTGGGAGGCTAATTTCTCCTTTTAGAGCCCAAGTCCTGGTTGTGTGGCTTGTCCACCCTTCTCCCATCTCGGAGTCTGGACACGCTTACCCCTCTGGGAACCACCCCACCAAGCTCGTCTGCCTTGTTGAAATCAGACCCTGGAGAGGCCCCGCTCCCCCATGTCCTTTCTGTTCTCTGCCAAGAACTGGACTCATGGTGGATCATGGAGGGAGGCAGTGGCTAAGGCCCCTTAGGGCTCCTCCTCCCGGGGGAGAGACTGAGGGGGGCTCTGGTCACTGCAAGCCATGGATGGCAGCAAAAACACAAGGCCATGGAAACAGGCCCAGAGCCAACACAGCTGCACCAGGGCACAGAGAACGAGAGACAAAATGAGAGAGAGAGAAAAAGAGAGAGAGAGAGAGAGAGAGAGAAAACTTTACCGTGTACTGCTCCTGGTGAGGTGGCGTCGGAGGGAGAGACAGATCGTAAGCGGCCTCAGAAGAAAGAACACAGAACACACACACACACACACACACACACACACACACACACCTGAGTGCCCCCTGCCCCGCCCGGGCACCAGGAGGGGCAGCCTCAGGCTTGCGGCTCTGGCCGACATCCATCCTTCCATCTGGAAGCCCCCCGTTCGGTCCCCTGCCCTCTGCAGGCTCCTGGCAGCACCAAGAAAGCCAAATTTCCAAGTAGCAGCACAACCAGAAAGTTGTCAGTGACCAAAGGCGAATTCGTCACTGAAGGTCACGGCCAAGAGCTAGAGAAACCCCTTTTCTCCAGAGGTTCTGGGGCTGGAAGGTCTTAGAATGGCTTGGAAGTTGTGAGCTTTGGAGTCAGGGGCACCGGGGTTTGAATCCCAGCTCTGCCCCTAATTGTCGTCCTCATCTGTAAAACAGACCTTGGGGATTCTGACGCTTGACACATGGTAGCTACGGCCTTGGCTTTACCCCCTAAGGTATGAAGAAGAGGGAGGTCAGCGAAGAGTTCCAATTTAGGGTGTGGTTAGAGGCAGCTCTTGGGAGTCCTGAGATAATGCTCTCAGCATCTGGCTCAGCCCTCGCACAGCTCATCTTTGGAATCAGGCTCGGTCTCATGACAACTCTCCAACCATGGCTGGAGTTTCAAGGCCGGAGAAACCTGACTGTCATCAGAAACCTGGCTGCCAGGCAGGTCCTCTCTGGAACTTCCTACCTGGGGCCTCTTTCAAAGTTAGTGATATTTCTTTCTTTTTAATATTTTATTCAAAGTTAGTGGTATTTCTAAAAACAGAATGGTTTAAATGTCTACAAATATTCTGCTGGATTCCCCACCCTCCACCTTTTTATTTCATCTTCGTGGTTCTCAAAGCTCAATGTATCTAGGACTTATCACATACGTAGAATCATGTAGGTTCTCTGTGGATTATTGACTGATCTTTTAATGACAGTGATTTCTGCCTGACCTGCTGGCTTTAGGTGTAAAATGTGAGCTTTCTGAATGTCACTACGTTTGCCTGCGGGAAGGTGGCACCATCTTGCCTGTTTTCCGGATGAGGAAGCTGAGGCCCAGAGAGGGAGAGTGCCTTGCCCAAGGTCACACAGCTAGGAAGTGGCAGACTGAGATTCAAACCCCAGTTCGTGTATCTTGCACTCAAATCTTCTTTCCCATTTTATCCCACACAAGAAAAATAATGCCTTCGGTGCAGGGGCCGGGTTGAGGATGGGATTAAAAATGTGGCAGCCTGAGGGCTCCTTCTTGGGCTTCCTCGCAGTTCGGCTCCTGAGCATGCAAGAGAGGCTTGATCAAGGCGTTCCGCCAGCTGTACTGGCCTGCCTTCAGGGAGGAGTGGCTGCGCCAGATGGATTCTTGGCAGTGAGGGCAGGATCACGACCCGCCAGAGGCTGAGACGTGTCCGTTGGCCGCCCCGATGCATGGGCACAGAGCGTGATATCACGTGTGATGGCTCATGAGATGGTGTTAATGGTGCTCGCGTGGACATGGCAGACAGTCGGCGGAAGGAGCAGGACACACACACACACAGATTCGGGTGAAGTGCAGGAGGGGTGGAAACTGTCAGCAGAGCTTCGACACATCCCTTGGAGGACCACAGGGATAGTTTTCCTACATCCGAGACGGGGCCACGATCACAGCACTGCGGCAGAATCCTTGCCTCCACCCCAAAAGGACAGAACAGCAAGATTCCTTTCAACGAAGAAGGGAGCAGCCTCATGCCCCCTTCCGCCCAGCTTTCGAGGAACCCGGGCTGGCTAAGCTGTCAAGTGTCCTTCTGCTGATTAGTGAAAGCTTCCACATTCACGGCTGGGAGATGGGCAGCAACCTTGCATCTGTTGGTCGAGCCTCACCTTAGTGATCCTGCCAGACTCGCCTCTGGGCCTCAGTTTCCTCATCTACAGAAAGGGAACAACGAAACAACTTCCCACAGGAGGTTGCTGGTGGGGATTAAATATATGGAAGCTGTGACTGTTACTACCCAGTCAAGTTTTTCGGCTTTATGGGGAAACTGAGGCACAGAGCCGCTAAGGTACGTGCATATAAGAGACAAACCAGATAGACTTGCAGGAGCCTCTTTCTAAAGCAATAACACTAATTTAACACACTTCGGGGTTCTCAGCCTTGTCTATGAGGAGATGGGCACAGGACTGATAAATCGAGCTAAAGGACCAGAAAGGAAAGAAGCAAAGGACTCTGGGGTTGGGCACTCAGGCCGAGACCCTCAGAGAATCCCCCACTCCTGCCAAAGTGACATCCATGTAGTAACAAGAAAAGACAGTAAGTAAAGTCCTTATAGGGCGAGAAATGTTCTCAGGCAAAAGAGGCCAGAAACCTGCAGCCAGGGGGTGGGATTCTGAGACATTTTTGGGGAGAAAAGTAACAGCCTGAGGGCTCCTTCTCTGGCTTTTGGGCAGATTTAGCCCTGGGCATGCAGGAGCGGCTTGATCAAGGTGCCTGGCCAGTTGTGCCAAGACTGCAGCCCTGCCTTGGAAGAGAGTTGGCAGCACCAGATGGATTTTTTGCAGCAAGGGAGGGAGGGTATGGCAGGGGGAGCCTCAGGGTCTACCTCTCCTATCCCTATGATCATCATATAAAGGCACCCTCATGGCTGTCAGCTCTTCTAAAACCACTTGAGAGCTGCTAGCACTTGTCAGGGTCCCACTGGCAAAATCTCCCCCACCCCCCACCCAGTTCCTGTGAGATCTACAAGCTCACTGAGGCTTAGAGGATGTCCTTAAATCCCAGTCTGGACTTTTTCCTTGCATAGGAATTAAAAAAAAAAAACCAAAAACCCAAAACATTCAAAACAGGGATTTTCAAGGTCATGGGCTGGCTGGCTTTATGCCTGTAGCAACTTCATAGAAGCAGTTTAAAAGATTGACTACAAATATGCTGCCAAATTTCCGTGAGTTGTAGGCTCATTTTGAATGCCCTTGTATAACTTCATATATAAAATGAAAATTCAAAAAAAAAAAAAAAATCAGCTCCCTCTAGCAGATTCTTTTGCAACACAAAGAATCATTCTGCTGATTGATTTTTGGTGGAAAAATAATTTTGCTTTTGCAAAGTGTTTGCTTAAAGTAGAACCTAATTGTAGCTCCAGGGATCCTAGAAACAGCATATTATAAACTATAGCTCATTATAGCAAAAGTTCTCTGGTTGAAAGCCCCAAGTCTTTGGACCGCCACCCCTTCTCCAAATTGTGAGGTCAAATTGGGGGACAGAGGTGAGGCAGGGCAACAGTGGGGGCCCCCTCCTTGTCACTGAAGCATGTTGGCTCCAACAGAGGTCTGGGAGGAAAGTGCCAGGGCCAAGGGTGAGCTGATGGGCCTCGGTCATCCCTTCTTTTGTTCTACACCCAGTGGTGGCCACGGAGGTCAAAACCCACCACCCCAGGCACAGCGGGCAAAGGAGTGGTTGTGTGTGGATGGATGGATGTGGCTGACAGGGTCCCCCTGACCCGTCACCTCCTGAGCTCTAGGAGACTTGGGGGGCTGCTGGGAGGACATCGTCTTGGAAGGCCCAAGGCAGTATGAGCTTGCCCTCCCTTGTTGCAGAGACTGTCCCTGGTCAGAACATGGGGGGGCCTGGGTCTCCTGATGCCAGAGCGCATGGGGAAGTGCCCTCTTTCTCTAGGCCCCGCAGGTTAGGTATATGGTCAGGCCCACAGGGCCAGGATCAGAGGAGGGAGAGAGAGAAAGAGGGAGAGCGGGGAGAGCAGAGAGGATATGAACCAGATAGAGGGACAGAGACAGAGAGACACACACACGTGCTGCGGCGGGCTGGGTGGGCAAGGAGAAACAGAGAGACACAGAAGGTGATAAACAGAAAAGAGAAAATGCGGGGTTGGGGGAAAAGGAGGGAGACACACGGAAAGAGAGAGGGAAGGAGGGAGGGGAGAAACAGAGGAGGAGAAAGAGCTGAGAGGCTGTCAGAGGGAAGAAGAGAAAAAAGGGGAAAGAGAAAGAAGGAGAAAGAAACAGGAACAAGGGAGGGAAGGGGATTTGGGACGGAAACAGAGACAGACAGCACGTAGATAATTTCCACAGGGGATGGATTCACTCCAGGCTGAGGGTGATAAAGCGTTTTGGCTCTTCAGAGTTGAAATTTTCTCAGGACCTAGCATGGTGCCTACCAGACACCTTGTAGGAGTTGCTCAAATAGCTGATGGAGGGAGGGAGGGAGGAGCATATTTCATGACATTCTCATATACACTTTAAAAATCTTTTTGGAAGAAACTGGTGCTATCTTGGTAGGAAACAAATTGTAACTTATTTGTATTTGACATTTCTCTGAATTCCAAGGAGGCTGATTTTTTTATTTTTATTTTTATTAGTTGTCAGCATTCTGCAAAATTTCTGTTTACATCCCTTGTCCATTTATCTAATGAGTTTCATGTTTCTTATTGATTTGTAATTGCTTTTTATATATGAAAGCCAACAATTCTTTGTCTTATTTGTGGCAATCTTTCTCCTCTAATTCACTGTGCACTTTACTTATTTTATTTTTTTGAAACTTCAGAATATGTTAATAACATTGCCAAAAAAATTTTTTTTTACAATGTTTTCCATTGCTCTAATACTTAAATAAATACTCAATCATTTAAAAAAGGGTAAGAGAGAGGGAGCAGGAGGAGGAAGGAGTGAGGAAGAAGGAGAAAGAAAGGAGACAAGGTAGAAGGAGAGCAGACATAGAAAGAGGAAAAGAAAGTAGAAGGTAAAGGGAAAGGGGGGGGTGGGAAGTCTGGCCAGAGTCAGAAATACAATCAGCCTCCTGACCCTCATGGTACCTCTCCACCAGCTTGGAGGCATCCAGAACCCTGGAGCTTTCTGGCTGTTCTGACACAACGTGACCTCATTGTGTTCCCAGAGAAGATCCAAGAGTGGCCCATGTTAGTCCTTAAATTGGAAATGAGCCACCACTCTGGCCTCCTGACAAACCAAGTCTTTGTTATTTGGTTGGGGGGCCATTCAAGAACCCCTGAAGATCTACTGAGAAGGAAGCTAGGGGGTAGAGGCACAAAGGAAACTTCTGATTTCTCACTATGGGGGTGAGGTGGGTCAGAGTCCCTCTGAGACTTTCCTTTCCGGGAATGATCCATGGTGGTGGGCACAGACAGGGTCCCCAAGAAGATTTGTTTCTGGATTAGGAGCTGGTTAGGTCTTCTCAACCTGCTCCAAACATCTATAACTTGAGGAATGTACTGCTGAGTTTGCTATCAAGGCCCTAAGATCTAGTGGCTGCCCAGCCCTTGGGTACCATCTTGAAATGCTGTCCAGAACTTAGGTGCCATCTTGGAACGGGTCCCCACAATTTGGGTGCCATCTTGGACAGAATGGCTGCTCAGCCCTTGGGTGCCATTCTGGAATGGCTCCCCACAACCCAGGTGCCATCTTGGACTTGCACAATGATGCATGGCTTTTCAGGAGGCAGAGAGTCCTAGGACTGCCAGAAGTAAAAGACACACAAAGGGAGTCACAGGTCTGCAACTACAGGGCCTTCAGGCACAGGGTGGGGGTCTGAATTCTCATGCACATTCATTTCCTGGTTTTCTTTTTAGGGGGCTCTCAGAGAGACAGTGGTTGGGGTGCAGCTTGTAGAGCAGAAGGAAGATGAGATGTCCCGGCGGGGCTATTCTACTGAAAGCAGCAGAGCAAGGGGTCAGTGAGGCGGCTGTATGAGGAGGTAGAAGGTGGGGTCCCTTCTCCTTCTTCCTCCACAGTGGACGTCATGCAAAAGCCAGTCGAAGCTCTTCCTGGAGGCATGCGGATGTCTCCCACCTCCCAGAGCCCACTCTCCTCATCTCTACGCCCTGAGAACACATTCCCTGATCCAGTGGGCAGCCCCACGCAGGGGGCGGGGAACAAAGAGGCAAGTAGAAGCCTCAGGAGGAGACTTACGTGAAGGCAAAGGCCACCAGGGCCCCACTGACCACTATGAAGTCGAGAATGTTCCAGAGGTCACGGAAGTAGGCACCCTGGTGCAGGACGAGCCCCAGGTCGATCATCTAGGGTCGAGAAGAGATGGTGCTCAGACCCCTCATCCCACCTTGGGGATCGAGACCCACCTTTCCAGTCTCTGGGGGGGGGGGAGGGACACCAGGAGGGGACATGGTGAGGGATGGGACTGTAGCCGGAGGTCCTGGGGGAGTCCTGGGGAGTACCTCCCCACCTCCTGAGAGGCAGTTCTGACTTGCTGGTTCTTAGGTCCAAACCTCGGGGTCCCCCTTGACTCCTCTTTGTCTCATTCCCCACATGGAATCCATCGGCAAACCTTCCAAGAATCTGCCCACCTTCTCCAAAACCACCCTTCTCCAACGCCCCCCATCATCCTCTGCCTGGACCAGTACGATCGCCACCCACTCCTAGTTCTCTTGGCTCCCACCCGCCCTGCCCCTCCCTCAAGTCTGTCCTCCCCAAGGCCAGAGGGTGCCCGTGGGAATGGGCATGAGTCAAGCCACTCTTCTGCTCAGAACATTCCATGGCTCCCACCTCACTTGGGGCAAAAGTCAAAGTCCTCCCTGTGGCCCACAAGGCCCTGCAGGATCTGTCCCTGTCACTTCCCTGCTCTCATCTCCCTGCCCTGGTTTCCCCGTTCTCCTCATTTACTCCTTCCAGTGCTTGCTGCTGCTCCAACACACCAAGCATTTCTAATCCCCCGGGCAAGACACTTGTGCCAGGGTGGCATTCTTGAGGGTGAAGATTCCCTTGGATCCCTGGCTCTCTCAGCACTCACCTTGATCACCATCTCAAAGGTAAAGACGCCTGTAAAAACGTAGTCAAAATATCGCAGCACCTGTAGGGGATAAAAGCAAGGGGGCAGCAGATCACTGGCTTGCTCCAGCAGAGTCCGCATGAACCTAGTGATTGCCCACTGGGGTGTGTGGTCTCCAGCAAAGTCCCCGAGGAACACACTTTCCCAAGCAGAGGAAACACGGCTGCCACATACAGTTGGGCAGGATGTGCACTGCCCAAGGGCCCCTCCCATCCTGTCTGAGAGTACGATTTGTATGTTGTGTATGAAACTGTCCAGCAGATGGCAGCAAAGTCCTAACAAAAATCACTCAGGACGGTCAGCTTACCAGTGGGAAGGGTTTCTTTCTTATTTGCCCAAAGCTCAAATATAAAGTGAAGGTGGTCTTGGGGAAGTTCGGGGAGGACTGCATCCCTGTTGGCGATGAGTCTGACCTCCCAATGCCCTTGACCTGTTGGGCCTCCTAGGTGAGAAATCAGAGGGTCTCCTAAACAGGACCAACCGTCTAAGTCAGACCCTGGGGGTCAAACTCACCACTGTGGTCTCCCACCCAGCTCTGCGGCCACATCTTCACCATGGTGGGGTGGTTCTCCCCGCGCCCCCCGCCTTACACAGGGCCAGGGCCGGGTGGTTTCTGCCTGGATGAGCACCGGTCTGCAGCCCGGCCCCTCCCAGGCCACGTCATGGCACGTCTCTGGTGTGACCTTCGTGTGAGGATGTGATGGCACAGTGTCGGGCAGGTGGCGAATGCAGGGGGCCAACTCAATCAGATTCACGTTAGAAAAGAGCTGATATTTACTGAGCCCCACCACCAGAGGGCGCCAGTGAGCACCTGAGCCGGGTTCGGGACCTTCTCTGCTCTAGAATCCTCTGTGGCTCTGATCCCACTTGACGTAAAAGCCATAGTCCTCCTGTGGCCCCCGCCCCCAACCCCGAGGCCCCGAGCACTCTGCCAGGTCATCTCTATGACCTCACCTCCTCTCACTCCCCCTTGCTCTCTCTGCTCCTGCCACCCTGTCTTCACCTCAGGGCCTTTGCACAGGAGGCTACTTCTGCCTGGAATGCTCCTCCCCACATCCCACCAGATTCCCTCGCTCTCCTCCTTTATGGCTTTGCTCATATATCACTTTCTCAGTGCCGCCTTCCCCTGCCCCCTGTTTCAATCCTACTTCCTGGTGCTTGTGACTTCCCTTACCAAGTCTACCACCCACCCTTGCAAATTATTTGTTATAATTTGTTAGAGTTATTAGTAATCTCATTAGTGACCTACCCGACGTCAGCCCCATGAAGGCATGGATGTTTGGCTGTCTCTGTAGCATCTCCGGCTCAATATCCAGGCCCAAGCATACAGCTGGCACTCAAGAAATGTTTGTTGAGTGAATGCATGAGTAGCTGGAACTGTACTGGGTCCTGTGGGCAGTGGGCTCTGTGATCTGTGTGGTCGCAACTCACATTCCCGTTATGTGTGGTGCAAGAAGGGCCAGCAGGGACCAGAGCGGCCAGGATGGCTGGCTTCCTGAGGTGGGGCGACAGGTGCAAGGGGCTGGAAGTATCTGGGTGCAGAGGAAGCATTTCAGGCGCACTGGGTGGAGGGTCCAGCATGGCCCAGGACCTGGTGTTCTGTGAGTTCCGGGAAGGCAGCGACCATCTCATACCCTGTCAGTCCTTGACGCTTAGCTCTGTGCTTGGCACATACTGGTTGCTCACTTAGTAATAACTAAACAAAGCAATGAATGAAAAGCCGAGAGGAGAAACCGGAAGGCCGGGAGTGGGGGAAGGGCAGGCCAGGTGGTCAGGGGAATCTCATTCTGGAGAACTGAAGGAATTAGATCGGGCAAGAGGAAATCAAGAGACCAACAAATTAGGTTTGACTGTATCGAATACGGAGATCCTCTGACCTCTACGCATGACAATTTCCTGTGGCTCGGTTTAATCCAACAATGTTCTCAGACTCATTTATGCCGGGGAAATGCAGATCAGAGTCGCAGAGAGATTCCGCTCCATGCCCACCAGGTCTGCCAAGCGTGAGAGTCTCCAGCACCAAGTGTTGACAAGCCCGTGGAGCAGCGGGAGACCCCTATGCTGCCCACACCAGTGTCACTGTATCATCCCGCAAACGCCTGGCCGCATCTAGCAAGCCTGACCGCGTGCAAATTCTCTGATCCAGAAACTTCGTTTATGGTTTTCTACCCTGGAGAAAATCATGCCCACGCATCCCCTCAGCCTGGGCACCGCAGTGCCACCCCCACCAGCCAGCGATTGAGCCTTCTCCCATCTCCTAGAGTCGGCAGGGGGTTTGCTGAGCCTTCTCGGGCCGCCCCTTCCCGGGCCTAGCTCCCTGCCGTCCCTGGGGGAGAGCGGGCAGCAAGAGATACCAGAGCACAGCCCCAGCCCTGCCCTGGTACTAGTTTCTTCTGGGAGCCTTGTTCTAATTATTTCCTTCCGACTCCCCCATCGGGTCCCCAGGGGCCCTGCCAGGCCTGCAGAGGAAGGGAAAGTGCAAGGTAGGCTGCTGTCAGGCATGCTTGATTTATGGGGCTTGGCAGCCTCGCTAGGCTCCTAACCTATTTAGCGAGGGTGGCAGGGCCCGGCTCCCAGCGGACAATGTCCCTTTGGCTCTGGGCAGGGGGGGCAGCGATGGGGGGCAGGAAGGAGCTGGGGCAGGGGCTGCTGCTGCCAGTCCAGAATCTGCCACGCCCCCGTCTGTCCCCCCTCTCATCCACAGGCACACACTCATTCTCACTTGGCAGGACTCAAGGGGAGCCGTGCACACAGTAGGTGCTCAATAAACAGAGACGGTTGAAGGAAGCAGCGGGAGCCCTAGGGGAGGCAGAGTTGGAATTGTGCTGTGTGATCTTGATTGGGTCACTTAGCCTTCCTGAGCCTCAGTTTCCCCATCTGTCACATGTGGGGATACCTGGGAGAGCTTACATGCCAAGTGCCTGGGGTTGTGCCTGGAATACAGCAAGCACTCAATTAATAGGATCCACTCACAGACCCTGGACCCCTAAAGGGAGAGCTTTTTAGCTCTCCAGAAAGCTCAAAGTGTAGGCTGGGTTTCTGAGTCAAAACAGTCCTTTCTTTTGAAGCTCATGTCCAAACCCAGAAGTCTGGTTGGTGAGACCTGGCTGCCGAGGGGATTGGCTGTGGGGCCCCGTGCCTGAGTCCTTCCTACCTGCCGTGCACAGCGTGCGTCCCTGCATATAATGCCAGCCTCACTCCCTCTCCCAGGGATTCCAGCAATTTCTAGCCCCACCCGTTGGAGGCCACCTTTTCCCCTGCCAAGTGCACAGAGCCATTGCCTCCTCAAGGAACAGCCTGTCCCCAAGCACATCAGAACTTCCCCTCCCAACCAGCGGCTATGCTGGGCCCAGGGCTGTGCCCAGGGCATACCCCTGACATGCCTTCCACCATGGCAGTCAGCTTTTAGGGTGCAGGACAAAGGAGCCCGTAACAGAGGAGCCCGGCCAGGAAGGGGCCTGTGGGGCGGGACTCACATTGTTTCGTGGTGCGTTGGGCTGCACGGGGTCCTCAGCCGCCAGGGCAATGCTGCTCATGGCGATGACCATGAGGATGCACATCTCAAAGTAGCGCAGATTCAGGATGTAATGGCACAGGCGGCGCAGGCTGTTGGGGACAGGTGGGTGTGCAGAGGTCCACTGAGACCGCGGGCTCACAAACGCTTTCCTTCTGTGATCTCCTTATGTCACCTACCACTCCCCGAGACTTCTAAGGCCCAAGGTCCCATGCCCAACAAAGTATCAAGATCCTCCATCTGGGGGCCCTCATGGGGGTCATGGAACCCCAAGAAGGTAGGGGGGCCCTCAGCCAGGGAAGATATTCACAGGCCCTGTTGTTAAGTTTCCTATCACTTCCAAACAACCCTCTTGGAAAATCGTGATTCCCAGACTGAGTTGAAGAAATATTATCCCTGACTCTGTAGGAGACGAAAAGTTCTTCTTCTTCTTCTTTTTTTTTTTAATTAATTGAGTGACCTTAGGCAAGTTACTTATCCCCTCTGTGCCTCAGTGCTTTCCTCCATGAAATGGCCATAATCACGGTGCCTACCTTACAAGAATGTGAAGATCAAAAATGTTAATATATGCCTGGCACATAGTAGGGGCTCCAGAAAGTTAATGAAGTTATAAATTGCAGGCCTTAGCAGAGCCTTTGATGTGGTAATGGGATAGTACATAAGTACCTAACCTCTTAAGTGGAGCTAATAATATTTATGAACATGTCATAAAGTTGTGTGGATGGCAACAAGGCTGAGTGGTTAAGAACAGGGATGCTGGCATCGGTCTGTTTGGGCTCTCCCACTTGCCTGCTGTATGACCTTGGACAGGTAACTTCACCTCTCTGGGCCTCAGTTTCTTCATCTGTTAAATGGGCATAAGCATAGTACCAATCTCATAGGGTTATTATGAGAATTTTTTTTTTTTTTTAATTTGTAAAGCACTCACAACAGTGCCTGGCACTAAATACCACATAAATGTTTTCCTAGTAAAACCAAATAAAAAAGGAAGTGCATAAGAGACTCAAGAGTCTCAAGAGGAAGGTTATAGAAAGCAGTTACCACCCAGTTTCTCTGACATGATTTTCCTTTGTCAGGAAGCATTTTGAGGGACCAGGGATTCAAGAAATATCCTTTGGAAAAATGCAATCCTTAAAGAAGCCATGGTGAGACACATGTAATAAATTTCTCTCTTAAATAATCTATCCTCCTCAAGGATGCCCAAGACAAAGGGCTATGGAACTCAGAGACCACCTGCCTAGAATCCAAATCCTTGTGGAGCAGAGGTTAGGAGCAAGAGCTCAGGGACCAGGGCCGCCATGTATGATTGTATAGGTTGCGCACTGCATAAGGCAACCATTTCTTAGGGGTGCCTCTCACATTACAGATGGTGTAGATTTGAATATTTATGATAATGATTTCTAGCTGATGGCCAGAAGGGGTCTTTCCCCCCAAAATCAGTACTTTATGATAAATTTCTCTCTTACAGGACTTAAGAAAAGGGCATCATTTTTTTCATTTGATCAAAAATCCCCTATGGCCTAATGGTGATCTTGGAGGCCACTCTCCCCATTACCCTCTGTGTGGGCCTGCCCTCTGGCTTGACTTCCACCAACCCAGTGGGAGCCCCAGGCCCCCTGCCCTGGCCACAGGCCATACTCACGGGTTGGTCGTAGAGAGGATAAACATGGAGCTGTAGGGAGGCATGGGCTTGGGGCCGTCTTCCCCAGGGTCGTCTTCCTCCTCCTCCTTCTTCTCTTCTTCCTTTTTTGGCAGTGGGTCTGGGTTGGCGTTTTTGTTCACTGTGGGGACAAGAACCGACACAGGGCTCCCTCCATGATTTCCCACAAGCCTCTGGGCTCCCGTCTGCTCCACAGAGCAGACAATAAGCAGCTGACGTTTATAAAGTGCCTACAATGCGCCAGGCACCACATTAGGCCATTTAGTACTCACATGACCCTGTGAGGTTGGTACTTTATGATCTTTACTTTACAGAGGATGAAACTAGCACAGAGAGGTGAAGCGACTTGCCTAAGGTCACACGGCTGGGATGTGGCAATGCTGGGATTTGAACCTGGTCCCAGAGTGCCTGCTCTCAACCACTCGATAGCCTTGAGTCTGGTGGGATGTTCACAGGATGTTAACACAAACCTGCCCCCATCCCACTGGATCTTCATACCATCACTTGGCAGGTAGCATGAGGCCCGATAGACCCACTTTACAGATGGTAATACTAAGCTCTCCCTTTGTCAAACTGCAGGGTCTCCCCCCATGAATACCTCTCTCTTGATGGCAAGGGCCACTACCCTTCCAAGCATTGATTCTGCAGCCTAACCTTGCTATGTGTCTGTGGGCAGGCTGAGTTTCTCTGAGCCTCAGTATTTTCATCTATAAAATGGGCACAATGACAAGACCCACCTTATAGAACTGTGGTGAGTGTTTATCAAGCAGACTCACGGGAATCTCCTGCATAGAGCCAGCACTAAAGAAACCGGGCTTTTGTTACCATCTTCAGGAATAACTAGCTCGGTGGGCCATTTCTAAATTCTCACTGCTTCTCTGACCCCAATCCTACATGGTGGGGGGCTTGGAGGGAGGTCACAAACTGCCAATCCCTCAAGGGTCTAGACCTGCACTGTCCAACACTTAAACAGTGGCTATTCCAAACCTCGATACGTTGTACGTGTAAAATACACCGCATTTCTAAGACAGAGTACAAGACAAAGAACATAAAGTAGCTGGTTAATAACGTTAAAAATGTTGATTACACCTTGAAATGGTAGCATTTTGGATACAAATAAATAACACTTTGGGTTAAATGTGATTAAAGTTCATTTCACCTATTTCTTTTTTGCTTTTTTTTTTTAAGGGGGTGGTGCAGAGAGGAGAGAGAGAATCCTAAGCGGGCTCCACTCCCAGGGCAAAGCCTGATGCGGGGCTCGATCTCACCATCCTGAGATCATGACCTGAGCTGAAATCAAGAGTCAGACGCTTAACTGAGCCACCCAGGTGCCCCTCTTAAATCACTCCTTCCTTCCTCCTTCTCTCCTTTCTTTCTTTCAATATGGCTACTGGAAAGTTTAAAACTACACACGTGGCCCATCTCGCATTTCTTTCGGACAGCGCTGGTCTGGGGAATCATCTGATGCCCCCTCGATTTCCATTAAAAGATCCACTGCTTGTCAAACACGGTGGCTTCCTGGCTTCCCTATGGGAATCTGGGATGCAGACAATACCACTAAACCTCCTGAGGGGCCACGTGCCAGGCACTGCGGCATATTATCTCATTTAACCCTCCCAGCAGTCCCGTGGGGCAGGAAACCACATCTATACCCATTTTGAGAGGAAGAAACTGAGGCCAGAGAGAGGTAGGGTCACTGTCAAGAGTCGCCCAGCCAAGCCTGCAGGGACTGGGTCCAGGCAGCCCTGCTCACCCCGTTGGCTCCAGGGATACCGGGTGCCCCGCCTGGTGACGGGGGTGGTGGGGGTCTCACCTTGGACGACGGTGTGGTTGAGGGGGGGAGGGCAGGCCGGGGGGATGTCCACCGTGGTGTGGTCGGGTTTCCTGGCAGTCTTTGCTGAGTTGGTCTGGGTGCTGCTGGGGTTGGTGACGATAAGGCTGTTTTCGGGGGTCTTGGGGGGGCCTGGGTCGGACGGGTCCCCCGGGTTGTTGGGCGTCCGGCGGCTGGCAGCGTTCTGGG
Organism: Phoca vitulina; assembly: GCF_004348235.1. Classification (NCBI taxonomy): domain Eukaryota; kingdom Metazoa; phylum Chordata; class Mammalia; order Carnivora; family Phocidae; genus Phoca; species Phoca vitulina. Next base: position 2,767,619 of record NW_022589792.1, read on the forward strand.
GGTTGGTGGCCGCGGCAGGCGGGGCCAGTGCCGGGCCGGGGTCGGCGCTGTTCCCGGTCCTGGCGGGGCTCTGGGGCAGGCCGGGGCGGCCGAGGCTGTCGTGGGTGCCGGCCGACCCCGAGGTGGCCAGCTTGTTGTTCCTCATGTTGTCGATGTCCTCAGCCAGCGGCGGCTCTTGGCGGCCCAGGTCCTGCTGGATTGGCCGGGTGGTCGACAGGTTGGGGCCCGACACGGGGACCCCGGGGCCCTGGTTCTCTCTGCAGAAGGCAGGCCAACGAGAAAGGACCCATAACTGAGTTAGAATAACAGATCGAACGTTCTGGACCCTGCCTTAGCTTCTGCCCTTCAAGGGGGCATGCTTGGACCCGGAGAGGCCACGTCCCAGAGCTCCCCAGGGCCTGGCACAAGAGGGGCCCGGCTGACTCCTGCTCAGAGATCACCACCCCACGTAAGTGTAATGGCCCGGCCTCCCGGGTTTCAGTGTGGTGCTTCTCCTGCTGTTTCCCGGGGGACAAGGCTACTCCCATGGGGAGAAACCCGAGGGTAAAAGAACTTTCTGCCAGAGCCTACCTTCCTCCACCCCAAAGCTCCCTGCCTCTGCCTACAGGCCCCCCGGGAGCTCCTGGGCGGGACTGGGGCTCACGGTGTTTTCAGGGGTGCTAAAGCAGACGTGGGGCCACCATCTCTTTAGGGGTAGAACTGCCTCATGGCTTAACGTGCCTGAGGTATTTATGTCCTCTCCCAACATTCCAGTTAGGGGGAGCACGCAGTACATGCAAGTAAACACAATAAATAATAATAAACGTAATAACAGCTAATGCTTCAGTAACAAAGCTCTCAGTGCTGTTCTAAGCACTCGGCTTATAATAACCCCTTCATCCTCAGCCCCATGAGGAGCAATTACTAGCCCCGTTTTCCAGATGAGGACACTGAAGCTCAGAGAGGTTAAGTCTCTTATCTAAGGCCACACAGCTGGCAAATGAACATGATAATTTTTCACGGGGATACAAGTGTGATGAGCATTCCAGGCAGAAGGAACAGCCAGTGCAAAGGTCCTGAAACAGGGACAAGCTTGTTGAGTTTCAGGAGGCTGGTGTGGCTAGAGGTGGAGAGTGGGGGAGACAAGCTGGGTAGGAGTTTGGTGCCTCAGCTACTCAAATGGTTAACACCATGCAGATGGACAGGAGAAGAAGAGTCTGAGTGTTCGGTGCAATTGGAGGGGAGAGAAAAATGTTAAGGGTCCTGGCTGGGCTTTTTCTACCCCAATGCCCTTTGGGACATTAGCTCTTCGAGGCAAGTGGTTAATTTTTGTCTTTCTTGTTCACTTCTGTGATTCCCGTGCCCAGAACGGGGCCTGACACATGGCAAATGCTTGGTCACTTTTCATCAGATAATAAGCAAATGCCCCCATTTTTCAGATGAGGATGCTGAAGCCCAGAAGTCCCACAGGCCCAGACCTCCCATCAACCCCTGTCTCCTCCCATCTGCACACTCACCCCTAGCTTGCCAGACACCCCAGAAGCTGTCGCCCCAGTGAGGGTGGCTGGGCTCTGGAGCCTGTCTGGTGCCTCCCGGCTGCACGTCCGTCCTCAGCTGGCCTCGGCTCTGCCTGCCTGCGCCAAGCGGACCTGGCTCCCAGTCAGCTCCCTGAGAGTTTGGTCCCCAAGTTTGCTCTGATTGCTTTCAGATGCCCCTTTAAACCCTCGGTCCTCAGATGAGGGGCCTCATCCTTCCCTAGTTCCTGGGCGCTGTCCCCGGCAAGTCTGTTCCCTGGAAACCCTAGGATATTTGTGGTTTATAATCTCAACAACATCTCTCCCTGGAGGGCTTTGCAATCCGAAACTTATCTCTCGGGCTCTTCTTAAAGGCAACCCCAATTCTGCTTCCTCTGTCCTCCACTTCTGCTCATAATAGCTCACATGTACTGAGCACCTGCTGTGGGCCAGGCTACACACACCAGCTCTTCCAGTCCTTAGAATCACTGTGGGAAGTGGGCAGTACCGTTAGTCCCATTATGCAGATGAGGAAACTGAGTCCTGGAGAAGCCAAGTCAGAGCAGAAGACGATTTTCTCAGGTTGCACACGTTCATTGACCCCCTGGGAGATCAGGCGCAGTCGCACACATCAAAGCCCAAGCCCAATCTGGAACCCTAAACCCACCTAACACTTCCTCGTTTCAATTTTGCATTTAACTCGCCAAAGTCCACAGTGTTTTTAGGAAGCAGAAGAGAGACGAGGTAATTTATTTTCAGACTTGTCTCTCTGAGGCTGCATGGGGCGAAGGACAAGCCCAGCCTGTTTTCTCACTTCTCAGTCACATGAGTGGACCAGACTGACCTGGCTTTGAGTCTCAGCAAAGCCCCTCACTAGCTGTGTGACCCTCTGTAGTTTGATTAACTTCTCTGAGTCCCAAGTCCCTTGTCTTTAAATTGGGGCTAGAGTAGCAGAACCTTCCCTATAACTTGGAGACTACAGTGGGGATCCTGGAGCTGAGTTGCTACATAACCACCGGCAAGTTACTCAGCCTTGTTCCTCATCTGTCACAAAGGTGTGGTAACCTCCTTGGGTCCCTGTGAGGATCAGGTGTAATAATGACTCCCGGGCCCAGAACCTGATGGAATCTTCCCTGCCTGGTTTAGAACCTTCTTGGGACCAGTGACCCTTTATCCTTCCCAGCGTCTCCCTTTTGGAATAGGACTCTCTACCCTGTGCCTGTCCCACCCCTGTATTCTGGGTGCCGAGAATTTGTCTTCTAGTTCATGTCCACAGATGGGAGGGGATTTGGCCTCCAAATGGATCATACCCAGAGTCCCACCCATACCCAACTTAGATGATAAGATGTAGGATTTCTGAGCTGATGCTGTAACAGGCTAAGACTTCTGGGGATGTTGGGATGGGGTGAGTATTCTGCACGTGAAATGGACATATATCTTGGGGGGGAGGAGCCAGAGGGCAGACTATAATGGGCAGAATGGTGGCCCCTCAAAAGATACGTCCACCTGGAAACCGTGAATGTGGCCTTATTTGGAGAAAGGGCCTTTGCAGATGTAATTAGGTTAAGGATCGTGAGATGAGGGGCGCCTAGGTGGCTCAGGTCATGATCCCAGGGTCCTGGGATCGAGCCCTGAGTTGGGCTCCCTGCTAGTGGGAAATCTGTTTCTCCTTCTGCCCCTCTCCTCCCCCCCCCACTTGTGCTCTCTCCTTCTCTCTCTCAAATAAATAAATAAAAATCTTAAAAAAAAAAGAATCGTGAGATGAGGTCATCCCAGATCAGGGTGGGCCCTGAATGCAATGACCAGTCCTCAGAAGAGGAGAGAGGACACAGAGGGGGAGGGGTGCAAAGCTGGAGGCAGAGTATGCAGTGATGCATCTATTGGCCCAGGAGGACCGAGCCCCCAGGACTGCCAAACGCCCCGGGAACCTCGTACGGTGCCTGGACAGCGAGCGTCAGCTGTAATGGTACGAGTAAATAAAGTCTACACCTGAATTTTCCCAATGTCTGATACAGCCCACAAATAGGTTCCTAATTCGAACCCACTCCTGGTCCTTCGTGAGAAGTTGTCCATGAGATGAAAATCTGGCTGGCACTGTCTCCTCATTGTTCTTACAGATTTTTTTTTTTTTTTTTTAAAGAGAGAGCTATCCCTAGCACAAAGCAGGTTCGGGTAAATTACTATTTCAAAGAGAACCTAGATCCTTCGGCCACCACGTAAAGAGGTTATACTAAAGAATGCAGCAGCTGAGACCGTGGCACACCTCACGGGGACGTCAGCCTTGCGCCCAGGACCGAGAGCACCTTGGCTCCCTCTGCCGGCTCTGTCTGCTGCAGAGTCGGACCAAACTCAGCCTGCAGAGGCCTCACATCTAGTCTCCAGGAGGCTTCACTGCCAAGCGTCTCCAAGGAGAACTCAAAAGGGGTAGAAAACTTTGAAGTCAGGCCCCTTCCCCCTTCCCTCTTGGGGATGTGCATCATCTGCCCGGAATAGGCAGCTGGTTGCATAACCCTGTCCTGCACCGCATCCCTCTGCCAGCTAATCACTTCAGCATCCTTCTGCCAAGGGCTATGGACACCTTGCCCGGGGCATGCTCAGGCCCCCAGGTGTAGAGGATGGTCCTGCTTCCTGGTGCCACCATGTCCTAAGGACGTTTGTGTATTACCTTGTTTAACCCCCGCAGCCACCACCACTGGAGGTGGGCTTAGGATCAGGCCCATTTTACAGATGAGGAAACTGAGGCCCGGAGAGGCAAAGGCCATTGCCAGGTGTCACCCAGCTGGGAAAGGGCTGGGCTGGACTCTGGTCCTACAGATTCTAAGGCAGGATAGACTCTATGAGGCTCAGAGGTCCAGGATCTCCTCTTGCTCTTTCTGGGGAGTGGGTTTCGTGGTGATGGCAGCAGTTGGAACTAGGGCGCAGAGAGCCCAGAGGTTGATTCCGGGGTGGTGCAGGTCTTGGCAAGAGCTGCCCCTACGCAGCCATGTCCAGCAGGAGGCACTGCCCGGGTACGGGGAGTGGCAGCTGCTCTGGGACCCGCAGCATTTTCCTGGGAGGCGGGGAGATCTCTACCTTTGCTCTGGTCGCCCTGGGGTGCCACTGGGCTCAGCCACCTGGGGTGGGGGATCTGGGGTCAGTGGCTGCTGAACGATGTAGAATGAATGAAATAGAATGTGCTTCCGTCCACTTTTCACTGGGGTGAGCTTGTGAGAGCTTCGGGGGGCCATTTAAAGCTGGGGAGGAGACAAAGGTGTAATTGGGGGAGAGGCAGAGGGAATGGAAAGAGAGCAATTATATATATATATATATATATATAATCAATGTTCTGGCGAATGAAAAACACAGTGCGGGTCTGGGAAAAGGCCTAAGCAATGACAAAAAGGAAAAATGCTGGTGGCAGACCCCTTAGGCAGGGCGACTGGCTTGTCACCATAGAGACCTGAAATGTCTTTTTAGTATATTATATTCGTGAATAAAGTTTTCTCTTGGCTATTTTTTTTTTTAAAGCAGATGAATGCCTCGTCTTGGATTTTTTTCTCTAGAAGTGTCCGAATCCTCGTGAAGTTTTATTTCCAACGAGCATTAGAACATTTTCATAAGCTAGGAGAATAAAGCCTCCCCTGGCCAGGGCATCTGGTGCGTCCATTACCAAGGGAATAGCAGCGCCCTCCTGGTGCAGGTCTGGGGGTGGCCGTGGGGAGGGGGGGCGGGGGCCACCTGTGGGATTCGGGAAAGCTGCATTCTTATCACACTGCTGCTATCAGCCGGCTGCCCTTGGAGAAAATCCCTTCCTCCTCTGGGCCTCAGTTTCCCCATCTGTGAAAGAAAGGAGCTGGAGTGGTCACTCTAAAGGCTATGGATTTAAAGTTGTTTTTTTTTATGTGTGTCGATGAGAAAAAAAAAAATTTTTTTTAGAGAGGGAGGGAGAGAGGTGGGGGTGGGACAGAGGGAGAGAGAGAATCTCGAGCAGACTCTATGCTGAGCGGAGAGCCTGACGTGGGGCTTGATCTCATGACCTCGAGATCATGACCTGAGCCGAAAACAAGAGCTGGACGCTTAACCCACTGAGCCATCCTGGTGCTTCGATGAAAAAATCTTAACAGTGTGAGTGATAATAATAATAGTAATAGCTAATACTTCCTGAAAGCTTGCTGTTACCACTACTACACATAGTTAGCATATATTGAGTACGTAGTAATAATCTTCACAGTGATAACAGTTAACATTCACCGAGTACTTTTATACGCCAGGCATGATTCAAAGCATTTTACATACATTAACTCAGTTGAACCTTCCGCTTACCCTAGGCGGTAGGTACCACTCTCATCCCCACTTTACAGATGAGCCAACAGAGGTGCACAGAGGGGAAGGGACACACTACAAGGCACACAGGCGGGAGGTGACCGGCAGGAGTGTGACCTCCGGCTCCAGAGTTCTTGCCCTTCACCACCAGGCTGTGCTGACATTCCGTCCCTGTCACTCGGCCTCCTTCAATCACAGGAGTCATGTAACAACAAGGATGACAATAATAGTAATACTAGCAGTAGTGAGAAGAATGGCACTGGTGAATCACAGGTCCTTAATTATCGAGTCATGTTCTAAACACTGTATTCCACCTAAACATCCTTTCTGTGGCTTCTCCTTGCCCTTAGAGGATTCAAGGTCCTGCTGACCCATCACTGTCCCTTCCATTTCTTTGTCTGCCACTCTCTCCTCACCCTCCAAACTGCAAACCGGCCTCCTTCTGGTCTACCTCAGGGCCTTTGCACATGCTGTTCTTAGCCTGGAACACTCTACTCCCTTTTCAGATTGTTCCTTTTGGGACCCTGCCCTGGGCACAGGGGGAGGGAGAGAGGGAATCTTGAGCAGACTCCTCACCGAGCACAGAGCCTGATGTGGGGCTCGATCTCACAACCCTGAGATCATGACCTGAGCTGAAACCAAGAGTTGGACACTTAACGGACTGAGCCACCCAGACACCCCTTGTATGTTTTAAATAAACACCCCATTTTCCCGGAATGCAACTACTGGACACATTAAAGGAAGACTAGACTCTATTTTGTAAGGAACTTCGGCAAGAGGTGTTCTCCAGTTTGGAAAATCTCAACACTGGTGGCAACTCCCTCATGTCACCTGAGTTGCCCCACCTGGAGCCAGCCAGCATCGGGAGCTGTCCCATTCACGGTGCCTCTGCACAAAGGGCCCTGCGTCACTTCACTCTGCCCTCTAGACCCTCCTTACTCAAAGTGTGGTCCCCGGACCAGCATCAGTCTCACCTGGGAGCTCCTAAGAAATGCAGAATCTCGGGGCGCCTGGGTGGCTCAGTTGGTTAAGCGACTGCCTTCAGCTCAGGTCATGATCCTGGAGTCCCGGGATCAAGTCCCGCATCGGGCTCCCTGCTCAGCGGGGAGTCTGCTTCTCCCTCTGACCCTCCCCCTGCTCGTGCTCTCTCTCTCAAATAAATAAATAAAAAATCTTAAAAAAAAAAAAAAAAAAGAAATGCAGAATCTCAAGCTGCACCCGAGACCCACTGATTTAGAATCTGTATTTTAATAAGGTCCCTGGGGATTCACATACACATTCAATTTTGGTAAGTGCTGGCCTAGTGCCTATGTCATATAACAGAGCCACTTAAACACATCATTAAAAAATCAATATGATGCCCTCGTGGTGATATAAACAAAGACTAACAGGACATCAGTGAATATAAGAACAATGTCTGTTTCGACACGGTTGGGCTCCTATACCTAGAATTACTACAGGACTGTTGCAAAATATTAAGAAAACAAGGATGCTGTTTCCTACTGGGTAGGGCGCTGGCCTGGAAGAAGCCTCCAAAAGCCTCAGCCCTGCTCTCAATTCAATTCTGAGGGCCTCGAGTGGCTTTTCAAATCCCTCAGGAACAGCCATCAGGTAAAAAAGATGGTTGACTCATTAACAGCTAAAAATGGTCTACATTTACCAAGCACTTCTGTGTCCTCGGCTCTTCTCCGGGCCTTTTGCTGGAATTATCTCTTTGAATTCCAGCAATGACCCAATTTGATCCCACCATCTCTATTATACAGACTGAGAAAACTGAGGCCCAGAGATGTGAAGTCACTTGCCCAAGGTCACACAGCAAGTACGTGGAAGAGCTGAAGAATTCGGTGGTGGGGGGGAGGGGGGATTTCTCACAGCTTTTCCCTGAGACGCACAAGGGCGAAATGGTGAGCCTGCAGCCTCTGGCGGCCAGCCCAGACGGCCTAGCTTCAGGCCACTTCGCACCCGGGCGGCCCTGGGTCTCGGTTCCCCATCCGTGACAGTGGGGTCGCCGCAGAAGGCTGAGACGCTCAGCAGGTGCGGGCTACCCCGAGGCGCCACGTTGGCGCTTAGCATCATTACCGCTCTTGTCACCGGCCACAGCTTAGAGACCCCCCCCCCCCCACTTACTTCCTCCTCCGGTGCCGGCGCTCCCTGTCCTCCCGCCGCGCGTCCGCCTCGTACGTGGCCGGGGGGCCGTGTCGGTGTCGCCGCCTCCGCTCGCCGCCGTCGGGCCCGTCGCCGTCGCCCTCGCCGCCCCGCGCCGGCCGGCTGCCCTCGCGGTGCCGGGCCCTCCGCTCGGCCTTGTCCTCCGCGCCGTCGTCAGCCGGCCTGCGGTGGACCCGGTGCCGGCGCGGCTCCCCGTCGGCGCCCGTGCGGGGCGAGCTGCTCCGGCTCTCCCTGCTGCCGCCCTGGCGGTGCGCGTGCCTGCGGTGGGGGTCCCCGGCCTTGCCCCGCTCGGCCTCGCCCTCCCAGAAGCCCGGCTGCTCCAGGCTGCCCTCCCGGGCGTGGTGGTCCGACTCGCGGCCGTAAGGCCCCTCCCGGCTCAGCTCGGCCTCCTGGCTGCCGGCCCAGGGCCTGCGGGGGTCCAGGCCCACCGAGCCGCTGGGGTCCCGGGCCCGGTCGTGGTAGCGGGCCTGTTTCCTGAGGAAGTCCTCGGCCCGCTGCTGGCCGAGGCGCTGGTCCACCGTGGGCTCGGCCGCCCGGCTCTTGTTGGTGTTGTTGTTGCGGTTCTCCTGGGGATCGACCACCAGCGGCCGGTCCAGGTGGGTCTTCATGTCCGGCCGCAGGTGCCGGGCGTAGGAGGCCTTCCAGCGTTCGTCCGGGTCCATCTCGTTGTACAGGGCCTCCCGGCTGGCCAGCAAGTTCTGCTTCCGCATCTCGCTCGTCCGCTGCTCCCACACCGACTTGGTGGGCTTCTGGTTCTTCTGTTGCTCCTTCCTGCAAGGGGAGGGTGCAGGGCTTAGAGCACCCCCGGGGGCGCGGTGGCCTGCTCAGGGCGCTCCGACTAACGGGAGTCTCAGCCTAGTGGGCATCTCAACCCCGGTGGTCTTGGTCCAGGGCACATGGAAGCTCAGAAGGGTATCTTGGCCTGGCTTGGGTATCTCCGCCCAACCAGGTGTCTCAGCCTGTGCAGAAAACTTAACTTGGCTGGACATCCTGGCCTAGCAAGCGCCTTGGCCCAGGTGGGTGTCTCAATCCAGTGACGTGTCTCAGTCTGACTGCATATTTTGTCTAATGGCGGAGGTCTCAGCCCAGATGGGCGTCCCTGTTGTCTTCTCTACTCTTTGCATATTGTAGCACATGACCCCCTGGGGGATGTAGCCTTGACCTTCAAACTATTTTAACCTCTGAGACAGCCAATCATAATGAACATTGGCCTGGAGCAGGTTCTGGAATCGTCCACGGTGCCTGCATGAGCCTTCAGTTCTGGGTCACGGGAGGTCTGGGTGGTCCCAGGGAGAGCCGGGGTGGGCGCTTGGGGAGTCTGGGGGGCAGCGCCTCTTTATCCATGGTTGCCTGTTTACCCACAGGGCCGCTGCTGGAGTGTTGGCCAGGTGGAGCCCAGCCCAGAGGATAGACTTTTCCAGGATTTCTGTGTGCATTGATAGTTTTATACAGATCATCACCTTCCACAGACTGTCAGATTATGTGTTTTCCTGGGCTCCCCTTTCACAGCTACCTCCTTCCACTTTGGCAAAGAAAGCCCCCTCCCCACTGTCACGTGATGCGCTGCCCCACAGTGTGCAAAATCCCTGGGACATCCGACGCAGACACCATTCCGAATATCAGTGTCAACGAATGTCCCTTTAATCAAGACACCTCAGCTCCCACCACCTCACCACCTCTGCTTCACCAGCAAACTCTGTCTGCTCTATCTTCATGATCTGTCTAGAATTCAGCTACATCCATCACCCTACTCCAGTCCCACTATCTCTTTTGCATGGACCAGTATAGTTTTTCTCCAACCTGGTCCCCTGACTTCCACCCTTGCTCCCCACAGTCTGTTCCCTGGACAGCTACCAGAGGGCCATGAACACCCGAGTCAGGTCTTGTCCTTCCTGTGCTCAAGAACCCTCCATAGCTTCCACCTGACTCAGAGCAAATGTCTGAGTCCCGCCCATGACCCACAAGATCTGTTTGTCACCTGTCTGTCTTCACTTCCTCCCGCTCTCCTCCCTCCCTTCCTCTATTTCAGTCACAATGGCCTCCTTCATGTTCCCTAAACACAACAGGCACATTCCTGCCTCAGGGCCTTGGTATACGCTGTTCCTGCTGCCTGGTATGCTCTTCCCTCAGATCCCCCCATGGCTCCTCCCTCACCTCCTTCAGGTCTTATCATAACCTTCTCAGTAAGGCCTTCCCCTGACAACTTTATTTAAAAGCCCAACTCTCTCCAGCTCTAGCTCTTCGTACACCCCTTAGCCTCTTGTTAGTCCTGCATCCCTAGCAGCTAGAACAGGGCTTGGCACATAGGAGGTGCTTATTAACTATTTATCAAGTAAAAGGTGGTGGGAGAGCAGAAGTACCTCATCCTAAAGCTCAACTCTCTTAGGGACTGCTTCCTGCCCCCATATAGTTGCCGGAGAGGGAGTACAGGCTGAGGAGCAATCTGGAGTTGGGAGCACTTACACAGCGATGGACATGTTGGCCGCCGACAGAGGACTCACTTCTGCCACCTCCTTGGCTTTCTGTAGAGCGAGTTTCTGGTTGGCTGCTTCTTCTTCTTCTTGCTCATCCTAAAAGACACATGGAGTCCCCCATTCACAAAACATGGAGTAGGCCTTGGAGCCTCACCTTGGACCCTATTGCTAATAAGGGGCAACATGTGGAATATTCATAAGCAGGTGTGGCCTGGGTGTTGACCGACCAGAGCCAAGGCCTGCAGGTGGGAACAGGTGCCCAATGTTGGTCAAGGGCACTGCTACCCCCTTTATATGCAGCCTCGATATCCAGCTCACTATTAACCCTATTTTAGCACACAGCCAGAAAGAAAACAAAAGGAAAAAAAAAAGACTCTCTTCCTCTCCCACAATGGAGATTTGTCTGCGCCCTGTCTCAATGAGCTGGAAATCAATGCAGGGATTTTCCTCTCACTTTACCTTCTGGGTTGTGCTCTCTGAACCAAGACTTTTCAAAAACACTGACTAGCCCCCGCGTGCAGAAGAAAAAAAAAACTGGCGTCCCCTGGCCCATCCCATGCACTGCCAACAGCCTCCAGAGGGGGATTCAGGAGAGCTTATATTCTCAGCCGGTTAGGTTCAGAGAGGAGGAGGATGGGGGAAGAGGTTTTAAAAATACATACAGAAAAAGATGTTTTGGGGCTTTAAATCCTTCTTCAGCCTTCATGCGGGGCCTCATTCGTAAAACAGAAAAGCCAACAAAGAAAAAGCAAAGAAAAAGCAACGAGAAAGAAATGGCCAGAGATGAACCCACCCATAAGAAGAGTCGTGCCATGGCAGGGCACCTCTCCCCCTGCGCTGGGATCTCTGGGGCAAGCAGCAACCTTACCACCTCAGAAATGCTCAGATCAGGACACTCTGCCCGTGACAACATGTAGGTGGGGCCCAGCCGGCCGCCCCTTCTCATGAGACCTCCCTTCCTCCTTGGCACCTCACTCAGCATTTCTCAGAGCCCAGTCCCTGGACCACCTGCCTTAGTATCACTGCAAATGCAGACTCCCAGGCCCCTGCGAGAGCCCGGGCCTGGGCCCTAGAATCTGCGCCCGGGTGAGTATCAAGCATGGGTCAAGTTTAAGCAGCAGCTAACGTGGCTAAGATCGCAGGTTCTAGACCTACCTGGCTTCAAATCTCAGCTCCTCCGCTTACTGCTGACGTCAGGCGAGTTACCTCACGTCTTAGGGCCTCACCATCCTCACCTAAAATTTCCACTCTCCCCGACTTTCCTTCCCTCGCTCTTCTCTCCATCTGACATATTTATTTCTCATCTATCTCTCCCACTGGAATGTCAGCCCCACGAGGGCAGATATTTCTGCCTATTCTGTTCATTGCCGTGTCCTTGGTTCCTAGACCAGCATGCTCACAGTAGGTGCTCAATAAATGCTTTTGGATGAATGACACAGTCTGTAAAGTGGGGCTCAGAGAACTTACTTCTCAGGGTTTCTGTGAAGATTCAATAAGATGAAAAGACACTAGGGGCGAAGCAGGGTACCTGCCTTGTATGAAACGCTCAAGAAATGCTTGTAGAATAAATGAAGGAAACAATATGGGTCTGGAGGAGAATGTCCATCCTTCATAGATGATCTTGCCTCTCTCCTTCCCCTTCTCCCACCCTCCTGGCGCACCCTCTCCCCGGTGACAGCCTCTGAGGATGGGTTCCTGGAACTTGGATGAGCACACGGTTGGATCAGCCCCTGGAGCCAGCGGGCTCCATGGTGACTAGGCCTGGGGCCGTGTGCTTGGGGTAGCAGAGACTTCCGTTTCCCCTGAGTCGGAGCGGAGCCCAGGAAAGTCTCCGTGCCTCCTGCCAGGGCCAGCAGATGGAGGCTTTGGCAGCGTCCACTCAGTTTGGTTCAACACCTCGAGGCTCAGGAGATGGGCCCGTGAAGCGGAGGGATGCCCTAGGCCTGGCCCTCCTGGGCTGACAGGAAGACTCTGCACATGTTCTCTTAATGCGATGGGGCTGTTTCCCAACACCCTCCTCTCAAATCGCAAGAAAATGTGCCCAGCTTCCTTTGCGCAATGCACAACCTGCATAACCATTCCCCGCGGCCCTGTTCATGGGCTATCCCAGGGAGGTGAGCTGTGGGACTGAAAGAAATGTTGCCTCCTCCGTGCCTAACTGAGCTGGACCTGAGTCCCAGGGAGTTCAAGGCTGCTCAAAGGGGCGTCTGCCAGCAAGTTTTGCCTGGGTAATTCAACATCACTGACAGGAGTGATAACTGGGCTTCTCACGTGGATGGTTCTCAGCCCCCTCTCCCAAATTATCTCCTGACTTCATTGTCCTCAGCTCTTCTCTCATTTCTGCTTCTTGAGGGGATCACATCTCTGCTCTTTCAGCTCCTAGTTATGTGGCAAGGTCACTTAACCTCTCTGGACCTCAGCTTTCCCATCTGTGTAATGGGGAGAACAGTAAATCCCCATCTCTTTCACTGTGGTTTTTACTTTGTATCTTTTCCTGCTCGGCTGGGGCTCCAGTGAAAGCCAGCAGAGCCCGTAGGTAAAGAACTCAGGTTCTGGAGCTTGTCAGGCCTGGGTTCTCAGGCTTTCTTTTACCAGCTCTGTCCAATGAAAGCTCTAGGGCCAGGTCGTGCCTAGTGACCGATGCAGGCTCCCTTTATTGAGCACTTACTGTATAGCAAGAACCGTGTTGAGTGCCTGTGCACTGTGTGATGTTATAAATAGTAGCTGCTATTATCCTACCATCTGGGGCCAGTGACTTTGCCTTTCTGAGCCTCAGTTTCCCCTTCTGCAAAAGGGAGATGGCAGCAATGCCTGGCACTGTGAGCATCACCTAATTCTTTACTGCTGCCACTTGGGAGGCGAAGTCCTGCCAGCTCCCAAGCTCATGGGGCCACGCATGGAGCCTCCGGACCCTGTGCAGGTTATACCCCATCTGTCCCGTCCTCTCAGCTCTAGGGTGGTGACAAAGCCTGCTAGCCTGGGGACGACACCATTCCTTGGAGGTCCCCTGATGCGGCCTACTCCCTATAAATGGGCACTCCGGTGGAGTCTGCCATCTGTTCCCTGTGGCAGCCCCTCTGCCTTACCACCTCCCACCTCCTCTGCTCTGGAATCCGCTTGGTCGGAGACAGTCTGTTTCAGGGGGAGGGGGTGCCTCCTCCCTGGCCCGGTGCATCCTGGGCAAAAGCTCTAACCCTTTCCCCACCCCCCACCCCCAGCCCAGTCCTGATCTGCCAAGAGCAGGTGGTAACTTTGCCACAGGGAGAAAGGTTCTCCCACCAACTCCACCTTGGTGAGCTCCTGGGCGTTGGCCAAATTATCCACCGCGATGGCTAAAAACACGTTCAGGAGGGTGTCTGCAGGCGCCGGAGTCAGGGAAAGCACCACCACTCGGACCCTGGCTACCGGGGCCTCCCGGACCCTCCCTCGCCGCCCCCCCATCTGCTCCGCCAGCCGCCCAGGCCTGCCCCACCTCCCCCATGGAGGATACAGTTCCCGAAGAGCGTCAGCACGATGAAGTAGATGGAGAACACCATGCCGCCCTGCACGCCCCCCTGAGACTTGATGCCATCATACATGACCTCGTTCCAGTCTTCGCCCGTCAGGATCTGAAAGGGGACGGAGAAACACACAGCCAACCCCTCTCAGCCATGGGCCCCGCGGAGACGCAGCTGTGGGGCTGGAACCTGCCCAAGGCAGCTCTTCCTGGGCCCTTGTCTGGGGGAGGGGGGTCTTGCCTCGTTTGTGAGTGGGAAGGGCCAGCCCTGCCCTGAGGGGCCCTCAGTCTGGCTTCTAGGAAAAGATGACGCTGGTGGGGTCACAAATCTTTCTGCAACTCTGTCTTCCATGGTATGATAAGGGGATTTGCTACAGATAGAGATGTACCCCTTAAATTCATTGCTTGAAGCTCTCAACCCTCATGTGACAGTATTTGGGGATGAGACCCATGCTGGTGGGTCTCTCGGGTTGGGATCGGCGCCTTTCCTTCTAAGAACAGACACCAGAGAACGTGGTCTGTCTCTCTCTCTGTGCCGGGTAAGGAGGTGGCCATCCATAAACCAGGAAGAGAGTCCTACCCAGGAACCGACCCCGTGAGCACACCGGTCATGGACTTCCAGCCTCCCGAGCTCTGTCGCTTAAGCCACATATTCACTGGTCCTTCTGGACTGCTGGGCCTGGGGGCAGGGCGGGAGCCAGTGACCAGAGGACGCATCAGGCACAGGGATGCAAGCGCCGGCAAATATAAGTTGCCCCGATGCTTATGGGATGCACTAAGGGGACAGGCGTGCTCATCAGGAAAAAAAAAATCCAGCTTCCCTCCTTTGTAATATTTTCACAAGGATAAAGTAAATGTGAAAGAACTCCAAAAACGTCAATCCGTTAATGCAGGTTTCTCAGCCTCGGCACTGCTGACATTTGGGGCCGGGTCACTCTCTGTGGTGGCGCCGTCCTGTGCACTGTGGGGTGCTGAGCAACAGCCCTGGCCTCCACCCAATAACGCTTCCAGAACTTCCAAGTAAGTGTCCTTGGGGGACAGAATCCCTCTCGGACAAGAAGCCCTGTGCTAAAGATATATGGGTGGTGATTACAACTATTAGCAATCATGTATGTGGGGGCTCAGAACTTCATGGGTGGTTTCCCTTTCCAACCCCTGGTCTAGGCGGTCTCATTTAGAAATTACCCTCCCCGGGGTGCCTGGGTGGCTCAGTCGTTAAGCGTCTGCCTTCAGCTCAGGTCATGATCCCAGGGTTCTGGGATCGAGCCCCGCATCGGGCTCCCTGCTCAGCGGGAAGCCTGCTTCTCCCTCTCCCACTCCCCCTGCTTGTGTTCCCTCTCTCGCTGTGTCTCTCTCTGTCAAATAAATAAATAAAATCTTAAAAAAAAAAAAAAAAGAAAGAAATTACCCTCCCAGGAGAGGGAGAGAGTGAAGTCACATTTTCCATAAACTCCCTTGTCCCCCTCACCCCAAAGAGACAGAACCCACCAGAAAGGCTCTGGTGGTCCTGAGCAAGGTCAGGGCATATGTCCACATAGGTGCAGAAGTTGCTTTGGGGAGACCACCCAAGGTCTATTTTGCCTTAGAATGTGGGATCAGTGTGTCTTCCAATCTGGGGAGGGTGGGTGTAGCAATCATGTCTTTTATTTTCTCTATTCTGATGCTTTGACATGGGGCAGCTGGGGCTTGCTGACTGTGGAAGGAGTTAGGGCCAGCTAATTCCTACAAATAGTAAACAACTTGCCTTGTGAGCACACTTTTCAAATGCAAACCAACCAATCCAGAGCCTGTACTCCCAACCACCTGCTCTATAGGCTCTTACACTCAGAGCCAAAAATCCCCTGCCCTAGGCACTCAGGGCAGGTACCAGCCAACCCGAGACAGCCCTGATGCCCAGAGCCCACTGAGATCATTCAAACTAGCCAATTCTGAATCTGCTTAGCCTGCCTTGCTGATCCTTCCTGCAGAAACCACAGTCAAAGCCTTGTGCTCATGTACCCCCTCCCTTTGCCTCCTGACCCACCCTGGTGCTTCCCCGTGTGGCCCTGCGTGGCATGCATGACTCCCTCTCTTGGGATCTGCAAGTATAACAAACTGTCTTTCCAATGGCAGTTATCTACTGATCTGTTGGCCTCACCATACCTGAATTAATTATAAAACCTGTATTTTAAAACAGAAGGGCAAGACAAAGCAGAGAAAGAGGGATTTAAGGAAGCCCCTCATACACTGAACGGGACCTTTAATCTTTGACACTAAGGGGCATCCACCCAAGGGGCCGGGTGAAGACTGTACCTGAAACACCGTCATTATTGCTGCTGGAAAAGTGTCGAAGTTGGTAGGAGGAGTCCCTTCATCAAAATTAAACCTGCAGGGAGGACACAGGCATTTCACATTGGCCCCGCCCGGGTGCTCTGAGGGCTTGCAAGGCTCAGCATCCAGTCTCCAGGGCAACATCTCCAGCATCTCTGTTCCTCAGAAGAAACCCTGACTGGTACCCAGGGCCCCGCCCTTCTGGGTGAGTGCACTGGGCGTCCGGGCCATGAGGAGGGTGGTCTGCGGGATGCAGGTGAGCCTGGGTCTCTGGATGCATTGGACCTGGGTCCGGGGGCACTCGACCCCAGGGAAGCAGAAGTCGGGGAATCTGCTGAGCACTTACTGGCCACCAAAGAGTTGCATTCCCAAAAGGGCGAAGACAACGATGAACAGGAAAAGGAGGAACAACAGGCTAATGATAGATTTCATGGAGTTGAGAAGAGAGACGACCAGGTTCCTGAGAGATGCCCAGTACCTGCCAACAGAGGCCGGGTGGGGGAGGGGCGGTCAGGCCGGGCGTGCAGGAGGTCCTGGCGGTGGCTCCAACCTGGTCCCCATCCTCACCCCTGCTGGGATGCCAGGGAACTCCAAGGACTTACTTTGTGACTTTGAAAATACGCAATAACCTGAGGGCTCGTAACACGCTGATTCCAAAGGATGTGCCGGGTTTTATGACGGCCCAAATGACCTCGAAGATGCTCCCAATGATAACCTAGAACAGAGAACCTGGTCTCGTGTCCAGAGACCCGGAAAACATGCCCTGGCTCTGAGCCTTGCAGGAATCCAACCCAGCTGCCGTCAAATGGAAGCAGGATGAGGGTCTCAGACTCCTCCCATCCCTTTCTTAAAATTGAATAGTAAGTCACGCCGAGCAAAGAATTCCTGAAATGTGTAACTGCAAAGTGAAGATCCATGTAACTGCCACCTCCATCGAGAAATAAGACATGTCAATATCCTGGAAGCCTCAAGGGACCCCTAGAGATAACCATCATCCTGAATTTTGTAATAACCATTTCCTTTCATTTTTAAAAAATTGAAGTGAAATTCACGTAAGACAAAACTAACCATTTGAAGCACACATCTCAGTGGCATTTAGCACATTCACAGCATTGTGTGACCTTCACCTCTCTCCAGTTCCAAATATTTTCATCACCCCCAAAAGAGAGCCCGACCCCATGAGCACTGTCCCCCAACCCCCCACTGCCCCAGTAACCACTAATCTGTTTCCGGTCTCTATGGATTTGCCTGTTCTGGACGTTTCATTTAAATGGAAATATGCAGTATGTGACCTTTTGGGTCTGGCTTCTTTCACTTAGCATAATGTTTTCGAGGTCCTTGCCTTTTTAAAGTTTTCAAGCATCATCCCTAGCCAATATGGGTTAGTTTTATCCATTTGAACTTCCATCAGCAGAAAGATGCTGTACGGACTGATTTTTGTCAGTGTCTGCCTCCTTTTGTGCAATTATCATGCAGGTGAGATTCATCCAGTTGTTAGGTGGGGCTGTTGTTGGTTGCCTCTCATCGCTGTGGAGAATTCCATTATATAGCTATGTCACAACTTATTTATCCATGCTACTGCAAAGGGATGCTGGGTCGTTTGGTTTGGGCTATTACAAACAAAGCCACTCAGGGCATTCTTGTGAGTTGCTCTTGCATGAAGCCCGAGCAGGGGAATCGCCAAATCCCTCCTGCAAAGGAGGGTCTGCACACTTCCCTGGAGCTCTGCATCCTCACCAATATTTGGGATGGCCCTCTCATTCCTTCCACATTTGGCCAAGTCTCTTGCATCCAGGGGTGACCCCTATCGTTCCCTTTCTGATGTCCCCAGGCCTCAGCCATGCTAGGCAAGAGCTGGAGAAATGAACTCCTTACCAACCAGAACACTTACCCCACAGTCAAAGCAGTTGAAGGAAGAGTGGAAGTAAGGCCGTGTCCCAAGCCCGTACATTTTTATAAACATTTCGGACATAAAGAGTCCTAAGAAAATGAATTCTGCATAGTCTAGAAGGGGAGAGGGGGGGAAACGGAGAGGAGGTTAAGTTTGTGGGGTGGGGATAGTTCCAGGTGGCTCTGACTTTCCTGTTAATAGCAATCCCGTCCTGCTCTGGCCTGGGGAGGCAGGGAGAGAGGAGAATTATTGGTGGCCTTGGCCAAAGATTATACAAGGCTTCCTTTCCATGGGCCTCAGTTTCTCCTCTATTAAAGGGGAGGAACAACAATGGCCCCCCACCCTCCAACCCACCGATCCCTGACCAATCTTAAAAAGGAGTGAGGAAAAGTTCCCTGGCTCTCCCCCTTGTAGTTTTTGCCCTGGTTCAGTGAGAAGGGCTGGACGTGGGTCATGGCCAAGGACCCAGGTTTTGTGTTGGCTGGTGGGTTCCTGGGTGCTTACCATGTTTTTAAAACTAATGCACTAACAAACCAACTGGCTAACTAACAAAATAGCCAATGGCCCCAGGATGCCAGTGTATCACAATCTAAGAATGATGATTAATCCACTTTTATATGCCTGAGCTTGAAAGGAAAAATAGAAATAGAAATCATAATGGTGTCCTTTTAGTAATCCTTGTGTCAGGGACTTAGCTGGAGATTCAGGGCAACCCATCTAAGGTACAGCTTTTCTCCCAACTTGGAAAACCTATCTGAGGTCCCCTGGCAAAATCCTGTCTTGCTGATGTCTAAAAGTCTTGAACAAGATAAAGCATTCTTGTCCTTTGGTGAGAAAGCATAATGGTAAATGCCTTGGGGAGAGGTAACATAAGGGTATTTGTCTGCTACAGCAAAGGCATGGCTAATTTCAGGACCTTTTCTGAGAGAGCTTTCTTGGTGGGGTAGGAAGATGAGTCATCAGGAAGGGTATGGATATTCACCCCTGGATGGGAAGGGGGGATATGGAGGGTGTCTCAGGGGAAGAAAACATATAGAAAGGAAGATGGAGAACTCAAAACTTCCAAGAATGTCAATTTTGGTCACATAACTAATTCTGTTTGAAAGTCAAGGGTGTTTATTAAATCATTCTTTTAAGAGATGGTTTGAACTGTCAAGGTCCTTTGCATTCATTCCTGATTGAAACTTCCCCTTAGTTTTTTGGACTCCAGGGAGCTCCTAGTATCTGAAGGAAACCAAGGTCTCTAGGATCATCAGGCCAAAATATCAGCAAGGGAAATCTGTCTATAACATCTGGTGTATTCTAAGAACCACCAGAAACAACTCTGGGAGTACTTAAGAGTTTCTGAGATGCTTGCTTCCCAGTTACCATGGAAACCTGATAGCTGGCAATGCACAAGACCTGAGAGAATTGTCTGTAGCACTGGTGGGTCTGGAAGAACTTTCAGGGCCATCAACTCCAATTTCCAGATGAGAAATTTGAGACCTTGAGAAACTACCACACTTCACTGATTCCAAGACACACACTTTGGGGTGTATCTTAAAATTGACATGTCCCAGTGTAAGATGGTAGCACTGCTTTATTTCTTAGTGGCAAATAAGATAAAAGGGTGCTTTATAAATGAAGATGCTTTCGATTGGTGGATGATGGGACTGACTTGTCCAGGGTCACATGATGAGTTAGGAGCAGTGCAGACATTGAGAATCCAGGTCACCTGGTGACCAGGGAAGGGATCTGTCATCAGACACAGCTTGGATTCTAGGTTCAAATCCTGGCTTTGTCACTTACTAGCTGTGTGACCCTGGGCAAGTTACTTAACCTTTCTGTGTCTCAGTTTTCTCAACTGGGGATAATTAAAGGACCTTTACAGACACAGAGGCCCAGGGCAGGAAGTCCCAACCCCCTGTTCCTGAACCAGGACAGACAGAGCAAAGTGATTAGTGCAGAGAATATGGGAGATTAAAAATAGACTACAAGAGGAGGTTAAGACAAGAAGTATAGAGTCCTCATTTGTAAGACTCCAGGGGGACCAAATGCAATTACTAAGTTTGGAACTAGGTCAGAAGGAGAGCTGGTCCCTGGGGGGTGTCCTGAGGGGGGTCAACCAATGTGACTGAGAACAAGGAAGGTTACAAGGAAACAATGACCTGGACCAGGCTCCTGGGCCTCTCTAGGCTGAAGACTCGACTATCTCCACTGGCTGTCTGGGTCAATTCCAAAAGAGGTCAGAAGGGAAAAGAAGCCACAGACCTAAGTCAGATAAACCCAGTACATGCAGGAGGAGGGCAGCCATCAGGCAAAAAGGTTGAGGGAAATCTTCACTTGGGGCCCACAAGCCAGAGCCCGGGCATGGACTTGCCTTCCTCACTGCCCAGACACTACTCTTGTTGATTTCTCAGAGCTCTTTATTTTTTAAATCCTGGTTAGAAGTCTCCCTACCTTTCACTGCTTCTCCTCACCCTCACCTGGCCATCAACTTTGATACTATCTTATGCTAACTCCTGGAATCTGGGAATAGGCCCAGAAGGGCAAAGCCTTAGGGGTCCTGGTACCCACTGAGGGAGCAAGATGTCCTCACACTTGTTGGAGGAGATCTTCTAGAAATGAATTCCAGGTTTAAGGAAGTCAAAAAGAGCAAGAGAGGAAAGGGGGGAAAAGCAGAAGGTTTGAAAGAAGAGGGGAGAAGCCAGGAGTGTCAGAAATGAGCAGAGAAAATGGAGACAACATAAGGGCCACTCTTTGTTCCTAAAGCATCCCCATCTCTCAACCACAAATTACTTATTTTAACATCCTCAGAGATACACCCATTAATTAGATGTGTGTTTCTGTCTCTATCTGGCTGTTCTGTGGTCTCTACCCTTTTCTGTCTCTCTTCCAACGCCCCTTTCACCAGTGTCCCTATGCCTCTCTCTTAAAAAAGCATCACAGTAGTATTTGGTGGCCTGAATTCCAGCTTCCAGCCCCCAGGCCCAAAGAAGATGGGCTCTGTTGTTGTGGTAGCAGTTACAGACCCACCCAAATGAAAGGACAGATTCAACAAGAGCCAAGGAAGGAACACACACCACCAGAGGAGGGGAAGGGAAAAGGGTGTGAGGAAGGGATTGGGGAGTGGGTGGGTGCAGGGCTGGGTGGTACTCACAGAGGAAGTCGGAGAGCCACTCGGGCTGGTTGTAGTGAACAATAGCAACACACAGCGTGTTGAGGGCTACCAGACTGAGCACAGTCCAGTAGAAGGCCTGAGTTTTGACCATGCGGCGGATGTAGAAACGCATCCTCCTCTCCTTTTTGTGAAAAAAAGTCGAGTTCTCCAGCTTGGCACTTTTAATGCTGGCTCGGGCGAAGGGAGACCCTGCCAAGGAAAGGATAGAGAATGTCAGGGTGTTCCTGTGGAGGAAATTAACTGATGGGCGGCCCAGGCATGGAATCGGGCCAGGGGATCCATTAGCCTCCCTGGTGAGCCCTCTGGCCCGAGGGAACCAACATGACCCAGGGCTTAGCCTTCCAGAGATGGAGCTTACAAGAAGGCAAAAATAATAGTATTGGAAACAACCAATGAAAGTTCCGGATGTCAGTGGGGAGGCAGATGGCTCTCCACTGATGGAGTCAACTTTCTGTGTCTCCCTTTCCTGGCCACATCTGATGATTCTGGGGGTCATGCCACAGGGGGAATGAGGAAGGAGCTCAGGACCCTTGGTGCAGGGCCAAGCAGCAGAGCTGTATGCTGCATGCTTGGGAGGCCTCCAGGAAGAGGTGTGAATAGGACCCTAGTTTCCATGGACACTTCACTTTAGGCATGAGCACCAAGGAATGAACCACCAAGGAATCTGCCTGCATATACTTTTACTTGTGGAACATCTACTGTGTGCCAGACTCTATTCTAGGTGTTCAGGATACACTAGTTAACAGACAGAGCCCTGCCTTTCTGGGCCCAATCTCCATTTGGGGAGAGAGACAGCAAATATAATAAAAAAAGTAAATTAATAGTGTGATGCAAGTTACAAAGAACTTTGGGAAAAAGAAAAAGTAGTGTAAGGGGATGGGGAGCCCCAGAAGGGACCATGGGGCAGACTGCCATATTAAGTCAAGTGGTCAAGGTGAAGGTGTTGACCTAAGTCATCTCAGTGTTGTAGGAAGAGTTAACAGGTCTTGAGGCAGAAATATGCCTGCCTGGCATATTTGGGGAATGGCATCCAGAAACCAGTAGGGCTGGAGTGGAGTGGCTGAGGGAGAGAGAGAGAGTTGGTGAGGACAGGGAGGGGACAGTGTGGGACAAGCAGGGCTTCATGGGCTGTGGGGAGAACCTGGGCTTTTGTTCTGAATGAGATGGGGACTACGGAGGTTTGAGCAGAGGAGGGAGGGGACCCGACTCAGGTGCTCACAAGCGCCCCCTGGCAGCCGTGGGGAGATCAGACTGTGGAAGGCCAGGGCAGGAACAGAGAAAGGGTGACTGGTCCAGGCCAGCAATGACGCCGCTTGACTCTGCGGTGGCGGAGAAAGCAGAAGAGTGGGCCGATTTGGGATGTATTCCTTAAGGGAGATGTCAACACCTGCTGTTGGATCAAGTGTGAGTGTATGACAGAGGGAGGAACCAAGATTTTAGGTCTGAGCCCCTGCCCTCCAATGAGAGTGGACAGGTTTGTGGGGAGGTTCGGAGCTCAGTTTTGGATGAACTGATTTTATCTTCTAAATGATCTCTTTTTGAAAACCTTCAATTGCACTCATTTGTTTATTGTTCTTTGGCTCATTCACTCTTTCACCTATTCACTGGCTTGTTCATTGACTCATGCATCCATTAGCTGATTTGTCCAGTCACTCATTCGTCCATCCAGCTTGTGCATCAACCCCATCCCACCAGCCAGGCACTGGACACAGCAGACATCTCGCAGGATGCCACTTTCTCCCTATTCACAAATTTCTAAACACACTCCTGCTCAGCAGCAGCTGGCCAGGCCTTGTAGCTGGACCCCTCTCTCATGTCCATCACTTGCCTGACCTCACAGGCATTGAGAACCCCAAGGTGGCTCCTCATGGTCCTTCCCACTTGGGGCATTTCTGGCCCTGGTCTCTGTAGCTCCCAAAGATGTGCCCAGACCCACAAGCATCCATAGGGCATGGCAGAGAGGAATGAGACTTTCGAAGGTCTCAGGTCAGGTTGGGATGCTCCATGGGGAGAAGGAGGGAGAGAAGGAGAGAGAGAGAGTTGGGGTAGAGCTCAGTCACTGGGCAGGAGGCTCCCACCCCTACTTTTGCTGGAGCCACCCTGAAAAGCTGGTTCTATCACCAACCACCAAATGACCTTGGGCAAGTCACCTTGCATCTTGGGGCTCCAGTGTCTCCATCTGTAAACTGGGGACAACCACACTTCCCACCTTGCAGGGCTGTGGGGGGGAATACACTTTAGCATGATGCTGGCACATTATGCTTATTGGCCATGATAATCTTATACTGTAACCCCAAGAGATACAGTGAGGATCTGGTTCACGTGCCAACTTATGGAGCAAGTCTTTCCTGATCACTGGCCCGGAAGCACATCCCTCAAGCACAGCACTCTTGGGGAAGGGAAAGAGAAGCAAATGTTAATTGAACACCTACTACATGCTAGGCCCGTATTAGCTGTGTATTGTCATCTGTGTTGTATTTCACGCTCCACCTTGACCCATCCTCATCTCTGATTTTTCTCTGTGGTCTGGAATTGTAATTGCAGGCGATCTTTAGATCTTAAAAATATTTTAATAAGAAATTTTATGAAACCCAACAGATCCAAAGTATTATCATTTCAACATAGCATCAGTATAGATATATGTTAAAGAGATAGTTTACACTTTTTTTTTTTTTTTTTTTGGTACTAGAACTTCCAAATCTGATGTGTTAGAATGAAGCACATCTTGGTTCACACCAGCTATACTCAAGGGATCAAGAGCTACAGGTGGCCAGTAGCAGTCTAGAATGTTCTCTGGTGCGGATGGTAGTCTGTCACCACCCAGGTTTAATCTGGGGATTTGGGGCAATTGACAGGTCCTTAAAATTCTCTGTAAATGGAAATAGGTCCTGCCTAAGTTGTGGGTTGAACTGTGTCCCTCAGAGAGACGTGCTGAACTCCTAACACCCAGTACCCGTGAATGTGACTTTACTTGGAAGTAGGGTCTTTGCGGCTGTAATCAAGTTAAGATGAGGTCACACTTGATTAGGGTGGGTCTTAAATCCCATGACTGGTGTCCTTATAAGAGAGGAGCCACACAGGTGCACAGGAAGACCATGTGGCGACAGAGGCAGAGACTGGAGTGATGCACACAGAAGCCGAGGATCGCCACCACCCCCAGAAGCTGCATGGGGCAGGGAACAGGTTCTCCTCTGAAGCCTTCAGAGCCAGCACGGCCCTGCCAATACCTTGATTTTAGTTTGGACTTCTGGCCTCCAGAACTGTGAGAAAATAGATTTCTGTTGTTTTAAGCCACCCAGTTTGTGGTATTATAACATGGCAGCCCTCATAAATGGATGCACGCACCCCATTCTGCATAAAGCCCAGTTTAAAAACTTCTTCGTGAAGCTTTGCTTTTCCACCAAATTCCTCCCTGCCCATACAGCCAGCCATTAGATTCCTCATAATTAGTCTTTGTCGCTTTCAAGTAACTTAAACTTATAACTTATGTAATTACTTTCTTTTTTATTTCAAAAGTGATGCGTGTCACTAATTCGTACATTTTAGAAAAATGTCACATAGAAAGTGAAAATCCCTTTCAATCCTCCAATTTCCACATTTTTAAGTACCTATACTTAATATTGTTCTTAAAATGGGATCATAAATTTTACATAATGCTGTGCAACTTGCTTTTTTCATTGAGAAATTGATTTCAAACATTTTTCCATGCCAGTAGCAACCCTGTTCTTTTTCCTGGCTGCATAATAGTCCATCATGTATAAATACTGTAATTTCTTTAGTCATGTCCCCATTTCTGGGCATGTGGGTTGTTTCTGGTTTTCACTTTTTTAAAAAATATTTTATTTATTTATTTGAGAGGGAGAGAAAGAGAGAGCTAGAGAGAGAGAACACGAACAAGGGGGAGCTGTAGGAGATGGAGAAGCAGACTTCCCACTGGGCAGGGAGCCCAACATGGGGCTCGGTCCCAGGACCCCAGGATCACGACCTGAGCCAAAGGCAGATGCTTAACTGACTGAGCCACCCAGGCATCCTGTGGTTTTCACTTTTTAAAAAAATATTTTATTTTTAAGTAAGCTCTACACCCAATGTGGGGCTTGAACTCACGACCCTGAGATCAAGAGCCACATGCTCTACTGACGGAGCCAGCCAGGTGCACCTCTGGTTTTCACTTTTTTGAACACCAGAAACAACACTGTTGAGAAGAGGCATAGGCCTTTTGCACACATGGAAGAAATGTTTTTGAAGTGGAAATGCTAGGTCAAAGAAAATAAACATCCATAATTAAATAATACCAAACCATATACTGGAAACATTGCAAATTACACGCCTGCCAACAACATATGACAATGCTCATTTCCCCACATCCTTGCCAACACTGGGTAGTATCACTTTTCCATCTTTTCTAGAATGACTGATGAAAAATAATTTCTCTGCCAATTAAGAGCAGGTACCCAATCTTATCCATAGGGGAGATCCTGACTTGAGTATGCCAATTTTTTTTTTCAGCGCCTGGCATTTAAAACATGTGGTATGAACAAAATATATTTGCCTATCAAAATACAACAAAGCATTAAAAAAAAAAGGAAGCAACCTAATTGGGAAAATGTGTGGGCCAGACAGAACCCATCAAATACATAGAACACTGACGGAGCGCTCCCGTTCTTGAACTTGCTGGAAGGAGGGAAAACAGATGTATTCCACAAGTTGAAATAGAACTAGTTCATCGTTACAAGGAAAAGAGTGTTTTGGCTAGAAATTAAAAATGCAAATTAAAACAAGCTTTAAGGTATCATTACAGACCTACTTCACTGGGAAAGGAAATTAAAGGGGAAATATGCAGTGGCCGGGATGGGGGATCCGTGATCGTATGAGTACTTGGCAAGTTTATAAATGGGTTCAGTGCTTTGGAAACTCAGAATGGTTCTGTGAATAATAAGTTGAAAAGCTGTCAATATCTTTGATCCTATAATTATTCCCCAAGGAAACATGCCCAAAGGGTGGGGGGAGTAATTGTACATCAATGTTCGCAGCGGTGCTTCTCATTGGGGCAAAAATTGGAAACAACTCCAACACCATATGATAGGGCCACGGCCAAGCAAACTACAGTGTAGCCACCCTTATGGAGTATGGGACTGCAGTGGGAATGATGTTGAAACTTAGCATTCAGGTCAAAAACTAGGGTGGAGTGAAAACAGCAGAGTACAGAATAGATGATGCCTGTAGACTGGAACTATGTGTATATGTTAAATTCCCTTCTCCCCTTCCTTCCTGCTGTTTTTTTTTTTTTTGGGGGGGGGGAGAGGCAGAGGGAGAGGGAGAGAAAGAATCTTAAGCAGGTTCCATGCTCAGCACAGACCCTGATGCGGGGCTCCATCTCATGAACCTGAGTTGAAATCAAGAGTTGGACACTTAGCTGACTGAGTCATCCAGGCTCCCCTAAAAGATTTTATTTTTAAGTCATCTCTGCAACCAACGTGGGGCTCGAACTCACAACCTGGACATCAAGAGATGCATGCTCTACCGACTGAGCCACCCAGGCTCCCCCCACCTTCTTGTTTCTCTGCCTCTAGTTTTTCCTCCTGTCTCTCTTTTCCTGCCCCCTCTTTCTTCCTCCAACCACACAGGTTAAATGCCTTCTCCCCTCAGAGTCATGTGTTATTTCCCCTGTCTGGATGCTCTCCCACTTTCATTACTCAGAGAAGGTCAAAAGCAACACAATCAGGAGGGGTGAGCAGGGGAAGGGTAAATGTCCCCTCCCCCTCAAACCCTGCCCTTGGCGACAACCAACAGCAACAGACGGAGCACAGCCTGCCCCACGGCTCTCTCTGCTTTCACTGCCATAGCGAACTCCTACCCATCCTTCAGTTTTCAGCTTCAGTGTCACCTCCTCTGAGAAGGCTTCCCTGATCACACCCCATTCTTCCGGAGCAGGCCAAACCCGGGGTGTCTCCTCTGCAGCACCATTACCATGACAGATTTATTTCGGTAATTATCTGTTCAACATCCGTGTCCTGCACTTGACTGCAAGCTCCATGTAGGTAGGGATTTGGCTCCTGTCTTGTTCACAGCTGGCACCTAATAACAGCAGCCCCTCAGTGAGCACTAATGAACCCTAATATCATGACTGGGAGCTTATTCTCTGCCAGGCACCCTTCTAAATGCTTAATGTGGATTCTTTCGTTTAAGTTTTCACAATGGGATTAGGAGACAGGCACTGCTGTTATTCCCATCATCACATCATCTGCCCCAGGACACACAGGCGGAAAGGGGCAGAGTAGGGACCCAAATCGAGGGACCGTGGTTCCCAGCCCTTCAGCTCCCATCTCTCGCATGATCAGTGAGAGCCGAGCACCAGGCCGGGGCAGGAGGGACTCACCCACAGAGGCGATGTCGGCCAGCTGATCCTCAGCCTCCTCGGGGTTGAGCAGGTCTGTCTTGCTCTTCTTTATGGTGGCTCTCCGCAGAGCTCCAACAATGGAAACATGGCAAGAGAAAAGGACGTTACCCTTTTTGAGACAAGACCATACCTCGGTGTCCTTGGGTTCTTGGTGCCAGGGACTTGCTACATGTTGTTGGGTTAATTAACCCTCGTGGTCATCCGGGTTGGTGGGAAGTAAGAGTACGCCCATTTTAGAAACGTGAGACCGAGGCTCAGGGAGGTTACATGATTTTGCCCCAAGGGTAAAGACGAGAATCAAGTCCTGTTCGCTCTGACTCTAAGTCTGGGCTCTCAGCCACCCTCTCCCCTCTGGGATGCCTGGGACTGGACATACAGGGACTCCTATGAAAGCAGGCCCACCCTTGACCTTTAGCACGCTTGCTAGGCAGGCTGAGACTGTGGATGCCTTCCCTCAATATTTAGGTTCTATTCCTCCCCCATGAGCTCTCCAGGGAACAATGAGTTCAGGCACAGACTTCCAACAAAATGATTTAGACACCCCCATGAGTCCATCTCTTCCCCTCCCCCCAAAATAGTAAAACCCATTTTGTAATCTACTCAGATAAAGCCCAGCTCCTTTACTTCCTTTTCAATCCTGGTATTTTTCAATCCAAAGTCATTGCTCTGTCTAGCCAAATTTCTAACATGTGAGACAACTGTCCTGAATAGTAAGCTGGATTCTTGGTTATTGATCTATTTAGCGAACACAGATGGGGCTGACCCTGAGCCAGGCACTGTTGTAGGCATTCTATTGGAAGCATTAATGCAATCTCCATAAACTGTCTGGTGAGGTAGGTATTAATACTGTCATGCCCATTTTATGAATGAGGAAGACTGAGGCACATGGTTAAAGCAGAAAGGGCAGGTCAGAAAATGTAAAGCCTGCACCAAGGTCCTGAAATGCCCCAAAGAAGCAGATTCGCCCCATGCCTGTATCTCCCTGGTCCTGACTGATCTCGTGTTTGTTCTTGGAGTCACCTGGGCTCTGAACATCCATCCCCTGGAAGCCCCTCAGAACCAAACAATCCATCCCCCCAGCACTGGCTGCTGCGTTCTCCCCTGGGACCCACCCCCGAGCCAGGTTCAGAGCAGTTACCATCAAAGGGATGCCTCTGCTCCCCATCGGTTTCATCCTCGGCGAGGATCACCTCTTCTAAAGAGGAAGAGCACATAGTTAAGCTCCAGCACCTGCAGGCCTCTCCTGGGCTGGGTTCCCTTGGGTCAGGAGGGAGAAGGGTCTGCCCGGCCACCTTCGCTCTCCTCTTGCTGATTGTGGCAGCTGCTTTGTTCTTCCTAACTCCCAGCCTCACTTCAACAACAGTGTAAGAGCCAACACCACCTCTACCTCCCTCAAAATAAAACCCAGTTTCCTTACTGTGACCCGTAAGGCCTTGCCTGATTCGGCCCCTGTCACATCCCGGTACTCGCTTCCTCCCATTTTCCCCTGCACGTATTCTGCTCCGGCCACACTGGCTTCCTCGCTATGACTCAACACCGTTCCCACCTCAGGGCCTTTGCACTTGCTATTCCCTCTGCCCGGAACCCCTTTTGCTAGACATCCACAGGGCTTCCTTCGGGTCTGCTCGGAAGTCACCTCCTCAGAGAGACCCTCTCTGACCACCCCACCTCCTCCAACTGTTTCCCACTTCCTACCCTGCTTTATTTTTCTTCTCAGCATTGGGGAGCACTCAACAGTATATGTCCTTGTTTATTTTCTGTCTCCTTCAGTAGAACGCCGGAGCCTTGAGGGCGGGGATTTGGTCTTTTGTTCACTGCCATATCCTCAGTGTCTAGAACAGTTCCGGACACACAGTGGGCGCTCCATAAGCGTCTGCTGAATGGCTGAACCAATAAACACGTGCCCACTGTGTGTCGGGCACTGCTCTTTCTCGGTGGCTTAGCTTGGATGATCTTACTGCATACCCCACAGCCCGGCAAAGAGAGACACTATCACACCTCCGTTTAACAACCAAGGAGACTGGAGCGCAGGAAAGTGAGCTTCGCGGCTAGGAAGTGCCAGAGCTGGGATGTCAACCAAAGTTCCTCAGCTATTATGTGACATCCTATCCTGGTGTCACCCTGGAAGTTTCTCTACCCTGCTCCAGATTCCTGTTGCTGAGAAGTGGGGCCACCAGGCCAGGTCCTCTTTCTCCCGCTGTCAGGGTCCTCCCCTCACCCACCTGCGAGCTGCATGCAGGACCCTCCGTGTGCTCCGAGGCTCCTGGGACGAAAGGGCCTCACCTGCTTTTGAGATCCACTCCATGTACCCATTGAGCTCTCGTTCGATCTGTTGCTGCCGCCTGAGCTTCAGAAAAGCCCGTCGGTTCTCCACCCGCTCCCTTTCTTTGGCAAACTCCCTGCAGAAGCAGGAAAGAGCCAGGTCTGGCTGTTATCAGCATTTTAGGGACTGTGTGTGTGTGTATGTGTGTGCGCGTGTGCGCGTGCTTGTGTGTGTGTTTGGGGGTTCAGAAACTCCTAGAGGGCAGGCAGTGGACTTTAACACGAGGAATCAGGTGTCCTGGGCGATCAGAACACCATAGGGGTTGGGGGTACTTCTGCCAGCTTCCCACGTTATCCAACAACTGCACCCAGCTGGAGGAAAAAAGTAAAACCACAGAACCATGCCATGCCAACCACCGCTGGCTGGGTACTCCATTCCGATTCTCTGCACTCTCGGGTCAAGAATATTTTCAGCCCTCTTTTAAGTTAGGCCAATGAGACATAAGCTGAAGATTTCTGTGGTAGCCTGATGTATATCCTTCCCCTTCCTGTTCCCTCCCTCCTCTTCATGTTTGGAACGTGCGGTGGCCCTCTTGTGAGTGTGAGGCAGCCATCTTAAGACCATGAGGCATCCATGAGACTGAAAGCCTCTGCTTGGTAAGGATGTCAGAGTAGAAAGCGAGAAGGAACCGGGGTCCCTGATGGCACCGTGGAGCCACCATTCCAGCCCCCAGACTTCTTATGCCGAGAAAAATAAAACCTATTTATGATCAAGCCCCTCAAACCCCAAACCCACATTCAGTCTTGGGGGTAAGGGATACTATGTGTCATGAAAATGCATATTTGATTGTATACTGAAATATATAGTATATTTGGAAAACAGGGGAAGGAGGGAACCCAATCTATTGGCTTTTTTAAAAATGTAAATTATAAAAAGTAAAGCTCTACAGAAGTTTCTTGTGTGGTGGGTTGTGGGTTGGGAAAGACTTCTGAATGAGAGGTCTGCATTGGAAAGAAGCTCCCCTTTCTCTGGGTGAAGGTTGCTCAATGCCAGGGGTACAGTGTTGTGAGCTACGGTTGGGCTGGATTCCAGCCTCCATGGGTCCTTTCACTAGGTGCTCTCAGCAGTGCACAACCTGTGCACTTGTACCTGACTTGCTAATAACTTCCTGGCTAACCCAAGACAAGGGAAGGCCTATTCTCTGCCTGGAGAATGAAAACAAAGGTTTGATGGCCTCTTTATGGTCAGAAGATGGTGAGGGGGAGTGGGATGGGGAGAGTAGCAGAGACTTACCCTGACAGCACACCCAGCACGAGGTTCAGCATAAAAAAGGAGCCAATGATGATGAGGGGGATGAAGTACAACCAGTTCCAAGTGTTCCCTGAGGCATCGTTGCTCTGTGGGAGGTGAGGAGGGAAAGCAGGTGAGCGTTCATGGGACTCAGGTATGACCTGACAGGTGGGAGAAGGGGGAGCTCTGCTCTCAAATTTTCTTGGCCTGTGGAGTCCTGGAGCTCTGGAAGCCCAGACAGAAATGAAACGGGATCAATTAGTGGGGGAAGCCCCAGAGGTACCATTAGAAGGACAAGGCCCCCTCTAATCATGTAGCCCTCAAAGGACCCAGGAGCCAGCATGAAACTCAAGAGAACTTCCCAGACCAAACTCCAGGAAAAAAAAAAGAACAAACCCAATCAAAATGTAGAAATGATCCCCTGGTTTCCTCCCTCCTCCCTGACACAGTCACACTCTTCCCTTAGAGGAGGTGCATGAAGGCAGAGTCTGACTACCAGGTTAAATCACCAAGGCAGATGGCAGGGCTGTGAGCCTGTGTACCCTCAAGTGTCTCCCTCCTCTGTGCCCTGCAGCCTCAATGTGAACCACAAAAAAATTCTCAGAAGTGCCCAGCTCAGTTTTCAAAGAGGCAGGGAAGACGTCTACAAGTCAAACATTCTTCTCTGGAGAAAAGAGAACACTGTGCCAAGAAGGAAGTAAGAGGAGGGGATGAAAATCAAGAATAGAGAGAGAAAGAAAAAGAGAAATCTAAAAACCAGTGCTTATGAAGTACTTACTTGTGCCAGATGCTCTAAGTGTATTAGCTATGTTAGCTTAGTTACTCATTTAATCCTCATGATGACCCTATTTTTATCATCATGCCCATTTACAACTGGGGAAACTGAGGCCCAGAAAGACAAAAGTGCCAGCCCAAGGTCCCAGAGTTGGTTGGTGGTAGACATGGGATTGGAACCAGGAGGTGTCCCAGAGCCCATGGATGTAAGCTCTGTGCTGGGGAAGCCCTGGTGTCAGCAGCCGGAGCAGAGGGAGCCTTATGGTGGCTCATCAGCTCTGGGGCACCAGCAGAACATGGGGCCCACATGCGTGGCTTTAAAAGCTCACCTTTAGAAGCACCTACGATGCTGCTGCCACCAAGCAGAAAGGCTAGGATGAGAAAGACTGATACTATCAGGTGTTGGGGAGTCTGTGGAGGAGGTGGAATCCCCATATGCTGCCCATGGGAGGGTAACATGGTGCATGAGTGGTCTGTGCCTGGTGTAACAAAGGACCACAACCAGGGGCCTTAAAACAACAGAAATTTATTGTCTCACAGTTCTTGGTGGCCAGATGTTTGAGATTAGGAATGTCAACAGGGTTGGTTCCTTCTGGAGGCTCTGAGGCTGAATCCATCCTATGCCTCTCCCCTGAGGTCTGGGGGTTGGCTGACAATCTTTGGTGGTTCCTTGGCTTATAGAGGCATCACCATGGTCTTCACCTTCATCTTTGCATGCCATCTTTCTTGTGTGCATGTCCATCTCTCTGTCCAAATTCCTTCCCCCCTTTTAAGGACGTCAGTCATATTGGATTAGGGCCCACCCTAAGGACCTCATCTTCCATAAGGTCCCATGTCCAATTAAGGTAACATTTTTCAAGTACTGGGTGTTAGGACTTCAGTATATGAATTGGGGGAGGGAGGACACAATTCAATCCATAACATGTGGTACAACCACTTTGGAAAATGGGTTGGAAATTTCTACTAAAATTAAGTCATGTACCTGCGCTACTACCTGGAAATTCCACTCCTGACTCCTGGATAGTTACCCAACAGAAATATGAATGGCATGCACAAGATTGTTCATAGTGGTGATCTACATAATAGCCCTAAACTGGAAATGGTCTGAATCCTCATCAACAAGAGAGAGGATAAATAAATGGAATATCATGCAATGAATGACTGCCACTTATCACATGAAACCTTACAGAGTTAGTGTCAAGCAAAGGAAGCCAGACAGAAAAGAACATATATGGAAGATTCCATTTATTTATTTATTTACTTTTTAAAGATTTTATTTATTTATTTGACAGAGAGAGACACAGCGAGAGAGGGAACACAAGCAGGGCGAATGGGAGAGGGAGAAGCAGGCTTCCCGTGGAGCAGGGAGCCCAACGTGGGGCTCGATCCCAGGACCCCAGGATCATGACCTGAGCTGAAGACAGCTGCTTAACGACTGAGCCACCCAGGCGCCCCTGGAAGATTCCATTTATACAAAATGCAAAAGCAGGTAAACTAGTCAGCCCTGCCTGAGGTCCTGATGGGGCACCCTTTGGGGAGGGGGCACAAGGGGGCTTCCAGGGCTGAGAAGGTTCTGTTTCCTGATCTGGGTGTTGGTCACATAGGTGTGTCCAGTTTGTGAAAATTCATCAAGCTCCTCACTTAAGATCGGTGGGTTTTCTGTGCGCTTATTTTACTTCACTTTTTAAACATTTTTTGGGGTCAACTTTACCTTAAAAAGGAAGAAAATTTTGACCCATGGTACAACATGGATGAATCTTGAGGACACTACGCTGAGTGAAATAAACCAGTCATAAAGAGACAAACTCTGGGGGCACCTGGGTGACTCAGTCGGTTAGGTGTCTGCCTTCGGCTCAGGTCATGATCCCAGGGTCCTGTGACTGAGCCCTGCATCGGGATCCCTGCTCAGCGGGGAGCCTGCTCCTCCTTCTCCCTCTGCCGCCCCCCCCTGCTTGTGCTCTCTCGTGCACTCTCTCTCAAATAAATAAATAAATTCTTAAAAAAAAAAAAAAGACAAATGCTGCATGATTCTACTTCTATGCGGTCCCTACTGGAGTCACAGTCACAGAGACAGGAAGTAGATGGTGGGCACCAGGGGCTGGGGGAGGGGGCGGGGAGTCAGTGTTCAGTGCGGACACAGTCTATTTGCAAGACATAATGAGTTCTGGAGAGGGGTGGTGGGGATGGCTGCACAACAACGAGAATGTACCTAATGCCACAGAACCGGACACTTAAAAATGGTTAAGACGGTAAAGTTTATGTCATGCGTATTTTACCACAGTAAAAAAAGGGAAAACAAAGCAAACCGACAAACAAAGTCAACTTTCATCATGGACACGTGGACAAGTTCTGGGGACAATTAATATGTCAGGGCTCCTAACTCATGTCCTTCTTCCAACAAACACCCAAATTTCTGATGCTTTGCTTCTAGAAGGTTCTAGAAGAAAGAATGGAGTCAGCAGACAGGGCTGGACAGAAGGCAGGACTGGCTTTGTGCTTTTCCTTTCCAGTGCTGCAGCAGCTGAGGCTTCTCATGCCTATTTCTTAGGCTAAATATAGTCCAGGGAGAGAAAGCCCGCACCAGCCAACACAAGAAAAAGTCTGGGCCATCTCAGGAAACAGGTCTGGGATGGGGACAGAGCAGGTGGGGGGAGAGAGGCGGGATGGAACAGGGAGAAACAGCAGAGGCCCCTCAGAACTGAGGCAGCCCGTCCATCTCAGACTCTGCCCACAACCCAGCTCCCCAACAGGCTTAGGACCCTTTGGCCCATGACATGCTGCCCAGCCTAATAACAGACATACCCAATGCCAGGCACTCAGCCTACCTGAGCTCAGTTAATCCTCTCACGGACCCCAAAAGGTGGTTCACAATCCTTCCCATCTTCCTGGGAGGATAAGGAGAGATAAAGTTCCATGCCCAAGGTCCGTTCTGGGTTGTATTGTGTCTCCCCAAAAGATGTGTTGGAAGTAATAACCCCGGGACCTGGGAATGTTACTTTAATTGAAATAGGTCTCTGCAGCTACCATTAAGTTAAGGTGAGGTCATGATGGGGGGCTCCCATCCAATATGACTGGTGTCCTTTTAAGGAAGAGGAAAACACCAGGTGGAGACTGGGACACGCAGGGGAGAGGACAGCCACGTGGCTACGGAGGCAGAGTGTGGAGAGAAGTCAAGGAAGCCCAGGGTCAACGGCCACCGGCAGAAGCCAGAAAGAGGCGAGGAAGGATTCTACTGAGTCTCAGAGGGAGCACGGTTCTGGTGATATCTTAGTCTCCAACTTCTAACCTCCCTGTGATGGAAGCCACAGAAAACGAATATGGTCCCTGAGCTACTGAATGGCAGAGGTACCCCAACCCCCCCCCCAATGCCCCTGTCACTCTGCCCCTGGATAACTCTGCTCCAGCCACATGCTCTTTTCAGCTCCTCAGATGCACTAGGCATAGTCCCACCTCAGGACCTTTGCACCTGCTCCTCCCCCTGCCTGGAAGGCTCTTCCTCCCGATTCCTACATGGCTCCTCCCTCACTCTCCTTCAGGTCTTTGCTCAAATGCCACCTTCTCCAGGAGGTCTTCTTTGATGGCCCTTCATTTCTAATCCCATTTCCTGCTCCATCTTTTCCCTTAGCACTTCACCCTCTCTACACTTTACCTATTTCTCCTGCTCACTGTCCATCTCCCCAGCTGGAATGTCAGTTCCACAAGGGGCAAGGACGTTCTGCCTTTTGTTTGTTTGTTTGTTTGTTCACTGCTATATTCCCTAGCACAATGCCAGGCATGCAAGCAGTGCTCAATAAATGTTTGTGGAAGGACTGAATGAGAGGTGGGTCCAAGTTCCCCACATAGCCTGCATCCTCAGTTCCCAAGTTGTCCTCCCTCCCCCACTCCCTTGTCTGCTTTTCTCCCTGGGACTGAAGGAGAACTTGTTCTCCTTCCAACATGGCCCAAATTATTCAATTCCATGCTCTAGAGCCAACAACTCATGGAGAAGAAGTTGGCAGAGGGGTGGGTGCAGTTTTTGATTAGGAGGTGGGCTTTCCCTGGGGTCTGCTTGGGAGCAAAATGGGAACTATGTTTCCCAAGAAGAAAGGCTAGACCTGCCACAGCTATTCTGATAGCAGAGAATGTGGGGAGCCCAAACCTCCCCTTCTGGGTCTGACCTCCTTTGGCAGTTCAGGTAAAGGGCGGGTGTGTGCATGAGTCTGGGTTTGGGGAAATGAAGGAGGATGGAAACTTGTTCACCTGTCATAATCAGTAATACTGAAAAGGACGGGTTCTTAAGAGTCCTGTCTTTTTTCCAAAGGCTCGAAGAGTTCCAGTGCTTGGAACACTATTTCTTATTAGTGCTGTCACTAAATATTTCTGATGATATGGTGGGATGGCCCGTCCCAGTCCCCTTGTGGTTGGCTGAGGGCCACGTGATGAGTGCTGACCAATAAGGAGTGAGTAGAGACAGCCGTGCCATTTGGAGCACTGAACTGTCAGCATGGGGCCCTCGGGGCTTTCTTTCTATTTGGGACAGCAAGTGGCAATGTCTTAGCTGCTTTATTAGCTGGCTCCCAAGTGACGATGGTGAGCACAGCCCCTTCTCCCCCACTGCCAACCTACACTGGAACGTAGTGTGAGCAAGAAAAGAGATTTGTTGTTAATGTCACAGGGGATGTTTGTTACTGCAGCATCACATAGTTTTCCTGGCTGATACACCACGATATCTCTTTGGTTTGCTCCTTCATCCCCTTCAGGTCTTTCTCAAATGCCACTTTCTCATTGATCCTTCTATGGATCTCATGAGGCAAGTGGGGAAAAAGAATGTCTCCAGTATGTCTGATGGAGAAATTGGTACACCAAAGGGTAAAGTTCAAGATTACAATGTGCTAGTTGTTTCTGTTCTCTGAGCCTCGGCCTGGAGCCCAGTGTCCCCTCGATCTTGGTGTGGTTGATTGTTCCTCGTCACTCAGCCTTCAGCTCCACTGTGCCTGGCTCAGAGAAGCCTTCCCAGCCCTCCTGACCCAAAGGACTAGCCCCTCCCTCCAGCATTGCCAGACATCCATTCTCTTCCTGGCATGCTTTGTTCTCTGAATCACCTTGTCAATTTATACATTTGCTTGTTTGTAGACTGTCTTTGTCCCTAAAACGTCACCTCCCCAGCACCCAGAACAGCACCTGGCACACAGTAGGTGCTTCCTAAGCATTGTTGGCATGATGAATGCACATAATCTTGAGGTCTCTGGGGTGGGTTGTTTAAATAATGCCAAGGACAGGGGCGCCTGGGTGGCTCAGTTGGTTAAGTATCTGACTCTGGATTTTTGGCTCAGGTCATGATCTCAGGGTCGGGAGATGGGGCCCCTCATGAGGCTCCATGATCAGTGGGGAGTCTGCTTGAGATTCTCTCTCTCTCTCTCTGCCCCTCCCCCCTCAATAAATAAATAAATCTTTAAAAAAAAAATAATACCATGGACAGGAGACTGTATTTATCTCAGGTCCAAGTGATCAGGCTATTTCCCTGGGAACAAAGAGGCAGGCAAGACAACCACTGTCATTTTAGTAGTGCACTTTTGAGCCAACAAAATACCCCTTGATTCCCACAGTTTCCATACCCAGTGGATGGGGGAACCAGGCTGAGGAAGGCAACGTGACTCGCCAGCTCGCACGGGGTGTGGATGGCACAGCTGGGGCTAGAACTGTCCTTCTGGCTTGCAACAGAGCAATTTTTTTTCTACTTCACCTCTTTGCTGCACTTTCATAGTATTTTATATTTATAATGGTTGGCCCGTGAGAGCCTTTAAGGAGAGACTGATTCATCCCAGCACTGCCAGTGCCTAGCGCGGCACCTGGCGCTTAGCAAGCGTTCAATAAATACTCATCAAACAAATTAATGGCTGAGTCCCAGTAAAATTCTTAAGTGCCTTCTGTTTTATGGTTTATTTTCCTCTAATTTTTTGAGCATGGTTCATTCAGAAAAAGTATAAAGGATCTTAAAAAAAAATACTCAGCTCAGGAGAACACCCAATTCCCCAGCATACTGGATAAAAATGGTGTGGGTTTGACCATGAAAGAGCCAAGGTCCCACAGTGGCCGTGAGGGAGGTTGTATGTCCCAGTTTATACCCATTGTAGATCATGCAATGCCTGTTAATTATTTTTTGAGTTTTCCTTTCCCTATTTGCTCTCAAAATTGTCCTGGTTTGGATGATAAATTACATAGCCTCTCTGCCTGTCCGGTCCTGTCACCTCCTCTGGCCTCACCAGCTCCCTCATTTGCCTTTACTCACTCCCCACCAGCCACATGAGTCACGTTGCTGCTCCTCACAAATGCCAGGAACGTTCCTGCCCCAGGGCCTTTGCACTGGCTATCTTGTCTGCCTGGATCTCTCTTCCCTAGCATACTTGCATGGCAGCCCCCTCACCTCCTTCAGGGCTTATTAGAAGAACTGCAACCCCTCACTTTGAAAATCCACAGCCCCTCTCCTGCTTAATTTTTCTCCTTAAGCTCTCTTTCCCCTCTTACACAGGAGTCCTCAAAGTT
Organism: Phoca vitulina; assembly: GCF_004348235.1. Taxonomy (NCBI): domain Eukaryota; kingdom Metazoa; phylum Chordata; class Mammalia; order Carnivora; family Phocidae; genus Phoca; species Phoca vitulina. The sequence goes on from NW_022589792.1 coordinate 2,806,157, forward strand.
CAGCCCATGGCCTAGCCACTTGTGTTTGTAAATTATGGTTTTATTGGTACACAGCCATGCCCATTCCCTTATGTATTTTTTCTGTGGCTGTTTCTGTGTTAGGATAGCAGATTGAGTAGTTGTGAGAGAGACAGTATGACCTGCCAAGCCTAAAATATTTACGATACTCTCTGCCCTTTACACATACATATATAATCTCTTAATTATGTTGTTGATCACCTGCTTCCTCCACTAAAATGTCAACTCCCCCCAAACAGGGATTTTTGTCTCTTCCATTTACTGCATATCCTGGGTGCCTGGAAGAGTGCGTGCACATAGGAGGCATTCAATGAATGTTTGTTGAATGAATGCGTGATCCAAAGTCCCCCCAGTTTTGATGCTTTGATTTTGGCCAAAAGGAGCATCTATGAATAAAAAAGGGTTTAGGTCAAAGATCAGTTTCAAGCACGAGTGACCATTTGTCAAGGGGCAGACATTTATAATCATAAACCAAGCACAGTCTCGCTGCTTTCCTAACTGACATTAACTGATGGAGAGAAACAGAGTGAGAGAGACAGACAGAAAAGCAGAGAGGGGGGAGGGAGAGGGAGAAAGAGAAGAAGACAGGAGGAGAAGGAGACAGAGACAGACATGACATAAGAGACACAAAGACAGAGGGGGAGAAGGAAGAGAAGGGGAGAGTCAAACAGAGGGGAGGGGGGTGTGATGATTAGTTCCCAGTGCTGGGTTTGAATCCTGATTTCACCACGCTTGGCTATAGGGCCTTGGCAGGTCGCTTTATCCCTGTGGGCCTTGGTTTCATCATCTGGAAGATGGGTCTAAAAATGCCTCTTGCACAAGGTTGTTTTATAGATTGATCGACAGTACAAGAAGATGGGCGGCACCCGGTAAATTCAGCAAATGGCAGCCAAAAATGAACTCAGGAAGCCTTGGTCCTGCCAGGACTCCCCTGCTGTTCATGACGGGTCCTGGTTAAGGACCCCTGCCTCTCCACCTGCCCTCCCTGGTATCCATCAAGAGAGGGCACGTCTCGTCACCCACATGCTGCTTCCAGGCTGCTTTGGCTCAGCATAGCCCTCCTGAGCTTTCCCATGCCGCCACCACCACCAGGGGCAAAAAACCAAGTTTGGGCAACTCTATCGGGTCACAGATATTAACTAAACTCACTGCGCAGTATGCGTCTGTCAAATCATCATCCTGTACCTCTCAAACTTGTATCTCAATAACACAAAAACCAGAAAGAATCCCTGAAGTGTCTAATGTAGGCTCTTCTGCTCCCCAGTCTACCTTTTCTGCCCCAGACTTTAAAGAGAGTTTTAAGCAATTACTCCTTTAAAAATTAAACTGCTCTCTTGGGGCTCCTGGGTGGCTCAGTCAGTTAAGTGGCTGCCCGCAGCTCAGGTCATGATTCCGGGGTCCTGGGATCGAGCCCTGCGTTGGACTCTGTGCTCAGTGGGGAGCCTGCTTCTCCCTCTCCCTCTGCCTCTCCCCCTGCTCATGCTCTCTCTTGCAAATCAATAAATAAAATCTTAAAAAAAAATTAAACTGCTCTCCCTCCCTCCCTTCCTCCCTTCCCCCCTATCTCTTTCCCTGGGTTCAGTTCAGGGCACCTGGTCCCGCCACTCCCGGGCTGCCAACCTCAGGTCACGCTCTCAACCTCTGACTCTTATTTGTAAAATGGGGGATAGTAACCTCTACCCCTCGGGTTATTTATAAACCAAACTCCTAACTTTATTTGAATTTCATCAGGTTTCCGATTGATGTCCCCTTTCTGTTCCAGGACCCCACATTGCATCCAGTTGTCGTATGTCCTTTGGCTCCTTTGGTCTGTGATAATTTCTCAGTCCTCCCTTGTATATATCATGACCTTCACAGTCTGGGACAGGACTGGCCAGCTACCCGGCAGAACGCCGGGTTTGGGTTTGTCTGATGTTTTGCTCATGATTACACAGGGATTGTGAATCTTGGGGAAGGAAACCAGAGGTGAGGTCCCCTGCTCCTCACATCCGTCAAGGGTCACACGATTACACATTCACCCGGGGAAGGGGAGTCCGACTTTGGTCGCTTGCTTAAGGTGGTGTCTGCTAGGTTTCCCCACTGTAAAATGACTTCATCTCCCCTTTCCCTAGTCTACTCTTCAGAAGTGAGTCACTAAGTCCAGCCCACCCTCCAATGAGGGGATTCAGCTCTGCTTCTGGAGGGAGAGTGTCTGCATATATTAAATGGAATTCTTCCATAAAGAAGATATGTTTTTTCTTCACTTACTTTGTTTATGTGATAATAAAACAAATAAGAATGACCATTGATTATGGCTATGTCAATCAAGCTTTTGGTGTGGACTCTCTCTGGACAGGTGACATAGATAAAAGCAGCCAGCACACCATGGACACACCCGGAAATATTTGTCCCCCGCTCCTTCCCCATTTGTCATAATGACCAAAAATCTCTTTTTTTTTCTCTTAAATCTATAAAAAGACAAGTCTAAATATATTTTTTTCCTGATTATAATTGTGCTCACAGTAGAAAATTTGATAATACAGAGAAGTATTGGGAAGATAAGGATTCCTGAACCCCACTACCTAGACGCCATCTTGGTAGAGTGTCTTCCAGTCTTTCTTTTCCTAACGTACATTTTCAAATGTACACACTTGAGATCAGAAGGTGCAACAGGCTGAAGTGCATCCCGGCCCCTGTGTTCACATGTGGAAACCCTAACCCCCAGTGTGATGGTATTAGGAGGCGGGGCCTCTGGGAGGTGGTCAGGGTTAGATGCGGTCACACAGGTGGGGCCCCCACGATGAGGTTAGTGTCCTTATAAGAAGAGACACCAGAGAGCTAGCTGTCTTTCTCCCCACCGTGTGAGGAGGCAGCAAGAGGGCGGCTGTCCGCAAGCCAGGTGGAGAGTCCTCACTGTGCTGGCACCCTGGGTCCAGCCTCCAGAATTGTGAGAAATGAGTTTCTGTTGTTGAAGCTGCCCGGTGGATGCTATTTTGTAATGGTGGCCGGAGCCAAGACATAAGGTTTACCCCACCTTGATTCTTTAAAAAAAAAAAAAAAATCAATTCCCCCCACTCATCATTATACAGTATTTCCGTAAATATTCAGTAAGCATCCGTAAATATTCTCCCAACAGATGCTTTTTAATGACGACGTAATATTCCCTCATATGAAAGGACCATACGGTACTGAACCAGTTGCTTCCAATTTTGTTCTATTTTTACAAATAATGCTGAGATGCACATCCTGATATGAACCTTTGACAGCACTGCTGATTAGTTGAGGTTAGGCTTTTTCCAGAAGGCACTTTATTTAACCAGGAAGCCAAGCAGAAAAGAAAAGGAACAACTCAAACCTGGGAAAACCTGGAAGGAGGCTGAACATGCCGTGTAGGTGAGCTGCTGCCATTCCCTCTGCCAACAATGCTCTCCCACAAACATCTGCCTGGAGCTCTCCTTCTCTCTGGAAATGCCACTTCCTTGGAGGAGCCCTCCCTGATTGCCTGACCTAGACTAGCCCCACCTTCCTCTTGTGCTCTTTTGTCCTCACAGGGCATGTCACCATGTCCCCTGTTATGCATTTGCTTACTGTCTATGTCCCGCTGTACGAGCAGTTTATTATTTATCATGTTTATTGTTTCTGTCCATCTCCTCTCTCTGAGTGGGGATTTTTGTCTGTCTTCTTCATGGTGGGTCCCCTCCCCCACCCCCGCCGCCACCGTTCACCTGCCCATTTCCCAGCACACAGTAGGTGCTCAACAGTTACTGAATACATGAATGGATTTCAATGATACTGAGAAAAGAAACGAGATGTTGGGATTGTAAAGCACTGTCCACCCAGGCAGGCGGCCTCCATCTGGCATCTGAGCCCATGGATTCTAAGACACTTGGAGCTGGTGCATCTGGACTCTCTCCCCATGGGTTTCACCTGCCAGAGGCTAGTGAGGCCTCGGCTCTAGCATAAATGCAGAGGACAAAGATTCCAGACCCTGTGGCTGCCTGTGGCCGGATGGATTGAGGTGGCAGAGGGCAGAACACAAGAGCAGGGCCCAGATGCCTGGAAAAGCAACAGCTCTGTCCTCAGCAGCAGAAACTCAAAGGTAGTCACCTTAGCCCCTGCCTTTGGCAATGAGACGCTCTAATGGTTGTATTAAGTGTGTGTCTTAATTTGAGAAGCCCCAGACAAGGGTTCAGGTCCAGTAGTTTATTTGGGAGGTGTTATGGATTGAATTGTATTCCCCACCCCCCCAAAAGGTATGTTGAAGTTTTAACCCCCAGGACCTCAGAATGTGACCTTATTTGGAAATCAGGGCATGGCAGAGGTCATTAGTTAAGACGAGATGGTGCTGGGGTAGGGGGCGCCCTAATCCAACATGACTGGTGTCTTTATAAGAAGGCAACCATGTGAAGATGGGATATTCAAGTGGAGGACAGAGAATGTGTAAGCCAGGGAATGCCAAGGATTGCTGGCAGCCACCAGCTCCAAGAGGCCAAGAAGGATCCTCCCCTAGGGCCTTCAGAGGGAGCCTGGCCCTGCCAGAGCCTTGACAGGGCACTCCTGGCACCCAGACTGCAAGACAATGAATGTCTGTTGTTTTAGCCACCACTTTGTGGTATTTTATTACTGCTCTAGGCTCACATCAGGCCCACAACACTGCTGGGGTTTCTACCCACAGGATGACGGTGGGATGTAAGTACATGTAAAGTTCTAGAAGGCGACTCAGAGTTAGTAGCAGCTACCAGTAGGGTGAGGGTGAGGGTGGGGAATAAAGTGGGACCCCACAGCTCACTCTACTTCCTCAGGGGCGGCTGGGTTTTTTTTTTTTTTAAAGATTTTATTTATTTATTTGAGAGAATGAGACAGAGAGCATGAGAGAGGGGAGAGTCAGAGGGAGAAGCAGACTCCCCACTGAGCAGGGAGCCTGATGCGGGACTCGATCCCGGGACTCCAGGATCATGACCTGAGCTGAAGGCAGCCGCTTAACTGACTGAGCCACCCAGGCGCCCCTTGGCTGGGGTTTTTAGGATATAAAATTCATATATGTTTCTGAGAGGCGTGCCTACCAGGGTGGAGAATTCGGCCTACACAGAGCTCGCTGAGGACCAGGCACTGTTCTAAACACTTCACATGTACCCACCTCACTCAGTCCTCCTGCCCTGTGAGGTAGGACTGTGCTTCTGCTCATACTGCACAAGTGGAAATGAGGCACAGAGAGGCCAAGTGACTAGCCAAGGTTGCACAGCAAGGAAGTGGTAGAGTCAGGTTGGGGACCCAGGCAGTCTGGTGCCTGACTCTGCTCTCACCACTTCCCCTGAGCTTGTTTTCCCCAAGACAGCTCAACTCTAAGCTTCCAGGACAAATATCTCTTCCAACAATGGTGCTTATGACTAGAGAACCTTCTGGAAATTTGTGGTCCTGCTCATGCTTCCTCTCCCACCACTAAGCACATCCCCAGTGTCTTCCTCTGAACCTCTGGACACTTTCTCTGGACATCCGACCCCATGACACAACCCTTTCCCACGTTCACAATTTTCTTAGCTTCTGTTCCTCAGTCCCATTCTCTGCCCGAGTTCCTTACCATCCTGGCCCCCAGCTCTGTTTCACTCCCAGGAGGGCTCATTTCCCTCTGTAGCCTTCTGTCACACCACCCTGCAAAGCAAAAATCTAGAACCCATAAAAATCCCCCAGCAAGCTTTTGCCAATTGGGCATAACCTTTTGTCCAAGCTGTTTGCAAGTGAGGCCCAAGAGAGAGTCTGAACATCTCTCAGATCTGTGGTCTGTTTCTAGAGATGCTATGCTCAGACAAGGTCTTCATACAAATTAGAATACCTTCTTACATTCTTTATAGTTGTCAAAAAACTGTAATAATGGTGGACATCTATGTAGTCTACAATACGAATTACACTCCTGAGATGTGGTGGCTTGTGCAGTGTGTGACATGCTCAACTGTCCATGGCACTTTTGCAATCCACTTCCAGGCTGCACTCTCAACCCCACCTTAAAATGAGCCACTGATCAAAAGGATAGGTTCCTGCAAATCTCCCTCCACCCCCAAGAGGGAACCTTCCTCAAGAAACCTAAACTGCCACCAGGAGGAGAGTTCAGCAACCCCGCATGCAGGAAGAAGCCTGGTATTGCTTCCCCAGCAGGCCAAGCCCTGGCTCATATGGGCAGAACCTTAACTGGCAATTTCAGCATTTAAGCAGGCAGGGAGGATACCTCCGTGAGTCAGCAGAGGTATATGTGTGGAGCAGCCCCAGGGGATGCTCCATGAGGTCGCTACACTTGTGGCATCCTGTGTTTGATTCTGAATCCCTGACTCCACCCACTTCCAGCTGCTGACAGGTGACTGACTTGGGGGGCCTCTCACAGCACAGGTGGGTGAGGAAGGTGTGCTGTTTTAGGGCAGACACAGCTCTAAGACCTGTACATCTGAATATCTATCAAAATTATGAATACGCTTTAGTTGTTGACCCAGTGATCCCACTTCTCGGAATGGACACCACCAACCCCAGCTATATCTGCACAAGGATGAAAAGACATAAATGCAGCAGGCTCATGGAAGCTCTGAGTTCAATGTCAGAGGATGGGGAACCTCCAAGCATTTGTCTCTGGGGAACTGATTAAATGCACCACGGCCCACCAAACAACGGAGTGCTATGCAGCTGTACAAAAGAACGAAGTCATGCTCCATGTCCTGCCATGGAAAGATCTCCAGGATATATTGTTATGTGACCCAAAAAAATCACAGAATAGAACAGCATGTATAGAATGTTACACTTTGGGGTAAGAAAGGGAGGAGGATATAGATTTGATTACACTTATATTTGCATAAACACTGAAAGCATACACCAAGGAGCTGAAGGGGTTGCACGTGGTGGGGGGATAGGAAACAAGATGCAAGTGGGGCAGGTGGGCCTCTCTCTAACGTTTTCAAGATCTCAGACAAGAGTGCTGATGGAGGCTCACATACTCTGTGTAAATATTTAAAAGCTACTAAATAAAATATGCTGTATGCTTCCCCTTTGTAAACATACCTTCATAAGCACTGGGAAGGTCAGGGTGGAATTTAGAACCTAGACGTCTGCACTGGATCACGATGTGAGCAAAGCCAGCCCTGCCCCCAGACCACGCATGGCCTTCCTTCTCCCCTACTCATGGCTCTGTCTGGCCCGGGGGCAGGGGGCTTCATGCACACATGCATGGGCACTCCTGCTTGCATATCTAAGCTCCGGCCACATTTGTGCCAACAGATGCTCCTAGGACACCTGGCACAGTTGGAGAACAGACGCACAGAAGAATCTCATGCAAGTCCACAGAATCCGGGCTTGGGCAGAAAATTCCAGAATCCCGAATAATCCAAGAGGGCAGTCTAGAAAGTGGGGTAGGTGGTGCCAGCTTCTGGTAGACATGTCCCCTGAGGCCCATGGACTCCTCACCCTCCAGGGAGGGAGTATGGCTGGCAGAGGGCCGGCGAGGGTCCCAGCACAGAGCCCCTTTGTATAGATCCCAGGATATTACTCCTTTATCCATGTGGGCTTTTGAATCACACAACCTTTACATATTAAAAAATCTAAAATTATATTTAAACACTTGCACAGTGAAAATTTATGCAGCATCTGTGTGCCCTCTAGATTTCCATGCCCAATGGCCTCCTCTACCTGAAGTTCTGATGCCTCCCGGCCCCCGCCCCCACCTCGCCGGCTCAGAGTCCCTCCAATGCAGCCTCAGGAATTGGCTGGTCCCGGAGAACCACCTCTCCCCGAACTTGCATCACTTACGTTGTAGAGGAGGTCAGTCCACCCTTCCATGGTGATGCACTGGAAAACTGTCAGCACTGCAAATAGGATGTTGTCGAACTGAGTGATCCCATTGTTGGGCCCTTCCCAGTAGGGCTGACATTTGGTCCCATTGGGGCAGGTGCGGGCGGGTTCCTCTGTCCCACACGGAGCCGGAGACTCACCCTGAATGTCATCTATGAAAGGGAAGGGGAGAAAAGTCAGGGGAAGGGGCTAGGAAAACCAACTCTGAGACATAGGGGCTGTAAAGATTCAATACTGTTGGGAAAAGATGACTATTGGAATGAATTTATCAGTCTTTTTTTTTTTTTTAAGTTTGGCTTTGTTGATCTATTCATTGTTTTCTGTTTTATTAATTTCTTCTCCAAGCTTTATTACTTTTCCTGTGCATTTCCTAAACTTTTGAGATGGATTCACTTTCTTTTAAGGCTATAAATTGCCATTTGCATGTAGCTTTAGCTGTATCTCACAAAATTTGTCATGCATTATTATCATTATTGCTCAAGTACAATATTTGGCAATTTCCATTATTATTTCTTCTTTGACCCATGGATAACCAAGATGCATTAAAAAAAAACTTGCCAGATATTTACAAAAATGGAATAGTATAGGGGCACCTGGGTGGCCCAGTCGGTTGAGTGTCCGACTCTTGATTTCAGCTCAGGTCATGATTTCAGGGTTGTGGGATCAAGCCCTGTGTCAGGCTCTGTGCTCAGCGTGGAGTCTACTTGCCCCTCTCCCTCTGCTTCTACCCCTGCGCTCTCTCTCTAAAATAAATAAAATCTTAAAAACATAGACTAGTATAACGAATTCCCATGTACCTATCACCAATTGCAACGCTTATCAACTCAGGGCTAATCTTGTTTCATCTGTATCCCCTCCCCACACTTTGCCCTGCACTAGAATATTTTTAAAGCAAATCTCAGATACCCTATCATTTCATCCACAAATAAGAAGCATGCCTCTTAATTTCTAAACACTTTCAGAGTTATCCTTTTGTTACCAATTTCCAGCTTGATTACACTGTGGTCAGAGGATATGTTTTGTGTAATTCGGTCCTTTAAAATCTGTTGAGGTGTGCTTTATGTACCCTAATATAGAGGGTTTGGGTGAATATGTCATGCACATTGTGAGATGGTTGGGTGCAGTGTTCTCCAGACTTCCATTAGGACAAATATGTGAATCATGTGATGCTGTTTTTCTGTAGCCTGATTTTTCTTTTCTATTTTTTCTTTTTTCCTCTCCTCTTCTCTCCCCTTTTCCTTCCCTCCCTCCCTTTTTTTGTTTTCTTTCTTTTTTCTTCTTTCTTTCTTTCTCTCTCTCTCCTTCCTTCCTTTTCTTTCTTTCTTTTTCTTTCTTTCTTTCTTTCTTTCTTTCTTTCTTTCTTTCTTTCTTTCTTTCTTTCTTTCTTTCCTTTCTTTCTTTTTCTTTCTTTCTTTCTTTCTTAGGTACTGGGCTCAGGGAGCTGTTCTGGGGTTGAGGGAGGCCAGTACACACAGTACTTACCCTTAGGCACAGGAGCTAAGTTTCTCCCCAAACAGCAGGAGACAGATTGTAAAAATGCCACAAGGAAAGAGACACACGCCAACAGATGCCCTGTTGGCAACCAAAGACAGCTTCCTGGTGAAGTTGGGCTGGGTGCCAAAGGTGGAGTCTGAATTCCAAGGTGTTGATGGGGAGACCCCGGGAACCCATGGAATCAGAGGAGCACAGAATGACCCAGGGGTGTTCCCACTGGACCAGAGCAGTGGATACGAGAGGACCCTATTCAGCGAGTCACACTTCTGAAGGTTTTCAGAGAGCAACACTGTCCGCCAAGAAAACAAACAGCCAAGTGTGCAAACTCAAGCTCTCCACAAAACAAAAATATCTCTCAATGTATGTGCTATGGGCACAAATTCCCAACCCCCACTCAGCATGCAGCAGAGAGAAATAAACCAGCACAGAAGGCGTGAATCTTATTGGCCTTTGAAGCTTCAGTTAAATAGAAACTGTAGGTCATGCAAAGTGACACCTGCCACTCTCAGAAGTGACACCTACTGCTCAAAGTTCTGATATAAAGAAACAATGACCACATCGGCCACTAGTTTAAGCGGCTGGAAATGCCTTCCTCATTCACGCTGGATTCGGTACAGGGGGCTATTATTTAACAAATACAGACTGGAAGGCAAAGTCTTTTAAACATAAGGCTCAGAGCAGGGGGGAAGAAAATGCATGGATTTCTATAAGGAACGAGAACCCCTGTTTGTTGGGAAGGTCACCTCTGTCCAGAACCTTCTCCGTCTCCACCCTGCGACCAAGTCTGGTTCAGTTTCCACCCCCCTGCAGCCCCCCCACGTCAGCCAGTGAACACTGGTCCCTCCTTTTCCTCAGGGCTACAAGAGCTCCCCAGTGTTCGTCCATATTTGGTGGGGAGATAAAAGCACACGTCAGCCTTCATTGCTACGAACTGGTTGCAGATGAGGAGTCTTATCTCCTCAAAAGATTTTGGAGGCTCTTGGAAAGCAGAACGCCTTCCACTTTACCTTTGCATTTCTCTGAGTGTTTGGCACGGTTCTGGGCACGCGGGAACTGGGTTCCCGAGGATAAAGGAATGCAGCTGAAAACCTGTCTCTCCTTAGCAGTTTGGCCCAGTGGTTCTCTTGATTTCAATCCCCCCTCAACCCTCCGCCCCCCCATCACGAAACACTCTGAGGGCTGCTTCTAGAAAAGCAACCGTCCAGAGAGTCTGAGGAATTTGGTTATAAATATATTTTAAAATTAACCTGCTGCCTGGGTGTCTGTATATATCTGTCTCTTACTCACACGCCTTATATTTTTAATCGCGAGCTTTTCAGTCATCCTCCTAAAATGAGGCTTTCTAACCCCCCAGCTGCTCCCCCCACATCTGCCCCCTCACAACCCCACTCAGACCCAAGCCAGCTGTGCGTCTGCTTAGCTAGAAAGAAAAAAAAAAAACCTCAATAAAACCCCAAAACCTAGGCTCCAGGAGTCCTGGTTTCTCTGCTCTTGGCTGACTTTTCTGAGGGGCCCTGTCCTGTATCTCTCCCTCCTACATTTCCGCCCGGGTGACGAGGCCAGGCGCAGAAATAGCTCTGCCTCAATTAACACCTTCTTCATCGGGGAAAGAAATAATTAGGACATCCCATATTGAGCAAACTTCACAAGCCCAGGAGAGAAGGAGTCAGGAGGAGCAAGAGAAAAGGAGGAAGAAAAAGGACATCTTGAATAAATGTTCCCTACTGAGTTTTCCTTCCCTCTGGGGTGGTCTGGGGCCAGGGCTCCACCATGTGGGGGTCATTAGGAGACGGTGGATAGGAAGCCACTCCCGGACAGAATCTTCTTCCCAGTGAGACAGGCCTAAAACCCCTTTCATTTCTCACAGGCGATCCCCTTCAGCTTCACCATCCACTCTAGGTCCATCCCCTGAATTCATGGTTCCCTTGTCCCATGATTAGTGCTGCCAGCCCCCCAATCTGCACCAAGATGGCCGGTGGTCCCAATACTGACATACAGGCTTCTGTTCTCATCCTGTTCCATTTGGTTCTTGGGCTCCAGAGAGCAAAGGAATTTGGGGAGCAGGAGATTTAACGGAAAATGTATCCGGAAGCTGCCGGGTCCCCCGAACGTGTGGATATTGGCGGACACCGCCCTGCCACACTGCTGATTCAGAGCTGAGTCCCCACAAGTGAGCCTCCCGCCTTCCTGGCTTTTCTCTGCCTGTCCCCCCACCCATTTCTTGACCCAACCGCTGAGGAGTTGCCACTCGCACAGGACCCTGCTTGCGCTAGGTTCTGACTGTTGGCATCATGCCTCCCAGCTGGGTGTCTTCAAGGCACATTCTGGGGGAGGCCAGGAGGACCACCCTCTCTATTCCTTTTCTCCAGGTAATGGGGACTGCCCCCCAAAAGCAATCAGACCCCTTCCTTCCTGACCAGGCTGCCCCCTTTCTTCCTGCTTGAGAACATAGCACGGGATGCGGTCCCCGCAAGGTTACGAGGTGGAAGAGGCTGGCACCCTGTCCATATCCTGCTGTTTGCCAGGCCCCCCCACACTCCCACCTGAAAACATCTTTCATGCCTGCTCCAGCCTAGCGTGCAGGTCAGCCAGCCGTGCCGGGGCATTAATGCCCACCCAGGGACAGTCCTTATCAGTGTCAGACAGAAGTTGGTGGATAACACCCTGGTTCCCTTGCCCCCTGACTGGGATGGCTCTGAGGAGCTGAGGACTGAGCCCCAGCTGCCCACAATGGTAGCCTACTTGATAACACTACACCCCTTTACTAGATGTCTTCCTTCCCTGTCTCATGTCCCCACTCCCCTGCTGGCACTTCCTGGGATCACTTCCCAAATAAACCACTTACCCCTGGGACAGCTTCCGGGGGACCCCAATGCAAGGCGCTAGAACAACCAAGACCCCAAGGGCTACCTCACCCCCAGCTTTGCCTGCAGCACTTTGGAAGGAAGTTCTCCCAGCTGCCAGGAGAAAGAAGCAAAGCCCTGCATATCCCTTCCAGGAGCTTGTCCCCAAGGGAGGAAGGTTGAAAACAAAACAAAACAAAACACATCATGCTGCTTGGACCTACCTGTCCCCTCTTCAAAGCAGGTGGTATGAAATTTTCCCATATAAAATTCTAACCCTATGATTGCAAAAATAAGGATTGCAAAAAATAGGAGGAGGCCGATCTGCAGCAGGGGGATCATTGCCTTCATGATCGACTTCAGGACGACTTGTAAACCTGAGAAGACACAGAGAGAGCCCCCATGGCTCTGTGAGCAAGCACCCCAAACCCTAGGAACCCAGAGTACACGCGAGGCTGGGGGTGGGGCAATGATGAGGGACCACACTCGCTGGTCATCATAAAATGGGAACAAGCCCTCCTGATATTTTAAGGCACTTTTTATTTTAAAATATTTTTAAAGTATTTGACATATGCTCTCATTTGATGACATTTTAGGCAAGGAAGGAGTGGAAATCGATTGCTTTCTAAGCCATATTCCTGGGTGTTGGGAAGCTTTTACCCAGAGCGGAGTGCCTTTTCCTAATTTTTCCCACCAAGAGGGGGCGTCTTTTCCTAATTCATGCAGAGGCACCAGCAAGGCTAGCTGCACCTCTGCACGGGGAAGACAGTCAATGTCCCAGTTCCAGTCCTGAGAAACCAGACATGATTTCATTGGCTTCTAACACAACCCCATGAAGTGGGCACCCATGTAAAATTATCCCCATTTTGCAGAGCTGGGAAGCAAGTCTGAGAGAGGTGATTCATCCAAGGGCGTCAGAAATAACAGAGCCGGGACTTAAACCCAGGTCTGAGTGATGTCAAATGGTATGTTTGTAGCCACTGTGCTATCAGGAAAGTGTATGGTTAAAATCAGGGTTCAAACAAAAAGCCTAAGGCCTTGCTTCTTGATTAGAAGAACTTCACACGGCTCATGATTAGCACCTCCTGACGGGTGGAAGCCACAGGGACCCGCAACGTATGGGTGATGCTAATGGAGGCGGTGTGGCGGAGTGGTTAAGGCTCTGGACACTGGTTGTGGTTAGTGCCCAGGCCGGGTATCCTCCATCTCTGCTGTGCCCCCCTTCCAGGTGCTGCGGGTGTTGGCTGCTAATAGCTCCCAGCTGCCCCTCCTCTTTATACAACAGCCTTTGGTTATCAAGAGCTGCCTTACCTGAGCAGCCACTGTCTTCTCGGCATTCCCCACCCACTGCCCCCAATAAGTGACCAGAGAAGGATGAAGAAGGCCAGCAGTCCCTCTGCCTCAGGTTCGAGGATAACTCTGGTGCTACTCACACTCCAGAGCTCCCCACGGGATCAGGTTGAGACTACATCCTTGCTCGGCATCTTTCCCCATCCCATCCTGCTGCCCTCATTCTCTCTCTCCTGACGGCACTCTCCAGATAAAGCAGGGCCACCTAGGCACCTAGCTAAGTCTGCATCGAGGGGACCCGACCTAGTCATCTACTTACTAGCAATGTGACCTTTAGCAAGTCAGGTCACCATTCTGAATCTTGGTTTCTTCATCTGTAAATGGGGACTGGAATAGCATCTCCCTCTCATGATTAAATGAGAGAGCACATATCTGGCAAAGTACCACCAGAGGTGGTGAAATTTTTGTTAGTATTAGCTTGGGGGTGACCCTTAATGCAATGCTGGCAGCTCCTGGAATCCTACGAACACCTAAGCAGAAGTGCCTTCTTTCTACCAAAAGACCCTGCTGGTGGTCGTCTGGGAGATCTCACTCTTTAAATCCAGATGGCAATGAACCTGACAAACGAAGCCAATGAGATGTAAAATGGAACTGATAATAGAACCTACATCACAGGCTTGTTATGAGGACAAATGAATTTTTAAAATGGCAAATACTTAGAACAGTGCCTGGCACATAGTACGTGCTTTTAAAATTAGTAGTAGTAGTACTAACTGAGGCAGTGGGACAGAAGGTCGACCCTGTTTTGTTTTGGTTTTTGGCAGCCCAACCTGCATCTGACCCTGAATATGGCAGCTGCGCCTAAAGGGTGGGGCAGAAGCACCCTTGGAGGAGGAGAAAGCAAGCAGATGGGACGAGTATGGGCTCTGGAGCTCATCACTGTCAAGTTGTCAGAGCTCAGATGCAGAATTTAACCTATCTGAGCGTCAGCTTTTTCATTTGTAAAATGTGTTCATTGGGCGATTGGGAAGACAAACTAAGATAATGCATGTAAAGTTCTCTCTACAGTGTCCAGTATGCAGCAGGTGCTCAATAGATGGTCACAGTCACTGCCACCAGTGTTACTGGCCAGGCTCGGGGTCACACTTGCTAACACCTAGTCCTGCCATTCTCAGCCACATGACCCCGCTCAAATTATTTAGCTGCTCTGAGCCTCAGTTTCCACATCTGTAAAATGGAGATATCAGCACTCTCTCCCAACATCACAGAATCGTGAGTACTGACTGAGATGTATCAGCATGGCTCCTGACAGACAGCAGGTGCTCAATAAACAGGTGCTGTGGTTATAGGTGAGGCTCCTGGCTTGCTTCCAGAAGCTCATGGAGACCTGCTACCAGGTTCCTGGGGGTCCCTTGGGAGCTTCCCCCCAAAAGAAGGCTGCCTTGGCACAAGCTGGGAAGCAAGCACTCAGGGGCCACTTCTGAGATGTTCTGCAGAGGGGAAACTGAGGACTCCCGGGACCCCTGAGCAGAGCCCTTGCCAGGGTTGGAAACTCACGCACTTGGGATTCCAGACACCAGCTTGAGCGGCCTCAGCACTCGAACTGCCCTCAGCGTCCGTAGGTCAAACTCCGTCCCAACTGTCGCCAAGATGCTGGAAGAAAGAAGCCAGAGTGGAAAACAGAGGGTGGGTTTCAGGGTCAGAGGGGAATGGGATTTGATGTCATTTATTGGCTAGGTGACCACAGGTGGGTGACTTTACTTTGCTGGCCTCAGTTTCATCTTCCATGTTAACCGTACCTGCCTTATAGGATAAAAGGTGATTTATAATGACCCCAACAAGGTGTGTGGTTGATGGTGGTAATAAACACTGGATTGAGAGGAATAGAAGCGTCCTGTTGCACATGGTCAGGATGACGTTCAATATATTTCACAATGCACAATCGGAATGAATTGTGGGGAGGCCCAGGGGTCCTGGGGAGGGGCCAGGGAGAATGGCAGACCCTTCGGAGCTCAGCACCCTTTATCAACTGGCAGGAAAGTGGTTCAGTATTAGGAGACCAGCCTGCATGGGGTTCAAATCCCAGCTCTGCCATTTCCCAGCTGGGTGACTTTGGACAAGCCAGGACACCTCTCTGTGCCTCAGTTTCCTCTTTTATAGAACAGGGATAATAATAGTACTGACATCGCCTCAAAGAGGTGTGGGGATTAAATGGACTGATACATGTGCTGTGATCAGCATGGTGCCCGGCACACAGGAAGTGTGCTAAGCTACTCGGAAATAAATGAAAAGGAAAAAAAAAAAAAAAAAAACCACAGGAAACCAAACCAAACAATGAGTGTGGCTCTGCTGGTGTGCAGCTGAGGGAGCGTGAGGAGGCCGGTGTGGCTGGCTGGAGCCAAGCCAGCCAGGGTGACAGCAGGAGGAGGTGAGGGCAGGGTGGTGACGGGTAGATCGTGCAGGGCCCTGTGGGCCATGGTGCGGACTCTGGTTCCTTCTCCAAGTGACATGGGAGCCATGGAGGGTTCTGAGCACTGGAGGGTTGGGACATGACATGAATTACAAGAAGGTCCCCTAAGGGGCAAGGCCAGAAGCTGGGAGATGGTGGGGGAAGGGGCCACTGCACTTCCAGGTGAGCCGTGGCGGGTCTGGGTCAGGCTGCGCTGGACACCGGGGTAGCACTGAGATGAACTTGACCCCACCCTCAGGTGACCTCACAAGTGGGTGAGGTTCAAGCATGAATCCCTCTGGCCCCAGGCTGCAGGAGAATGAGGAGGACCTGAATACAGACAGGAGGGCTGGGGACAGCATCACCACAGAGCCCAAGTACGAGGCGGTAGCACAGCACAAAATCTCAGATCTAGAGTTAAACCCTGGCCCTGCATTTTCTCATTGTGTGGCCTTTGTCCTAACCTGTTCAAGCCTCAGAAATGCAGATAATCCGACCTCCCCCTGGCCCACTGCAATCCTAAACGGCACCTAAGATGTACTAGTTTTCATCCTCCATCCTGGAAGGTTGAGAAGGAATTAGGAGGGGATGGAACAGGGTGGAGGGGGGTTGCTGGTGCAGGGAAGGCTTCTGTGGCCAAGAAAGCACCACAGAGACAGAAGCTTCGTTCAGGATATTGGTGGGGAGAAATGGGTGGGCTGGTGTTGGAGGCTGTGAACTGGAGGCTGAGGAAATGGGTCTTATCCTGTGGACAGTGGGAGTCATGTAAGGTTTCAGAGCAGGGGAGGGATGTGATTAGGGTTGGCGTGGTGAAGACAAGGCTGACAGCTGACAGGACAGATGGGCAGTGATGGAGGCAGAGCGAGGAGGGAGCGGTGAGAGCAGGCCAGCGTAATGAGGGCTGGAACTAGGACAAAGGCAGTGGGAGTACAAAGGAGGCCCCAATTTAAATATAGCTGCCATTGATTGCTGGGCATCAGGGAGCTTGCCTGGGCTCATCAAATCCTCCCTGCATCCCAGCAGTCGGCAGGATGAGTCCCATTTTCCAGAGGAAACTAGAGCCTGGAGAAGTTACTAATGCATGGAGGTCCACACCACTGAGCAAGAACTCAAAGCCAGGAACCCAGTTCTCCACCTCACATGGCTCATTAGATGGGGTGGGGGCCATGGTGGGAAAGGCAGAAAGGAAGAATGGCTTCCTGGTTCTGAATTAGCCACTGAGCAATGGCCATTCATTCAATGAGGGTTTATTGAGCACCTACTATAGGTGCCTGAGGACACTGCCATGCACAGAAAGACAATGGGAAAACATATGATATGCCAGATGGTGGGAAATG
This sequence comes from Phoca vitulina, assembly GCF_004348235.1. Taxonomy (NCBI): domain Eukaryota; kingdom Metazoa; phylum Chordata; class Mammalia; order Carnivora; family Phocidae; genus Phoca; species Phoca vitulina. The sequence goes on from NW_022589792.1 coordinate 2,823,391, forward strand.
CTATGGAGAACAATATGGCAGCCACCAGGGCTTCCCATGGAAAGATTGAGCGTGGTGGGATGGGAGTAAGAGGAATCAAAGATGCCTGCAAGGTTTTGGCCTGAGCTACCTGAAGGATGGAGTCACTGTAAATTGAGATAGGAAAGGGGTAGGTTTGGAGGAAGATCAAGACTGGGCTGTGGACACGTTGAGTTTGAGATGCCAGTTTTCTGTGACTCCCTTGTTAAAACCTTCCATTGGCTTCCATCAGGCTTAGAATAAAATCCAAACTCTACCATGACCACAAGACTCCCACTGACTGCCCTGTCCCACCACATATTGGCCACACTGATCTTCTGTTCCTCCAACAGGAAAAGCTCCTTCCCAACATGGGAATGTTATATTGGCCGTTTCTTCTACTGCAAATGCTCGTCCCCTCAACTCTCTCCCTCTTTGCCTTGATGGCCCTCTTCAAATCCTTCAGAGCTCACATTTTGCCTTCTCAGAGAGGATCTCCCTGGTCCCTCTAGCTAAGGAGATCCTTCACTCTCCAGAATTATATTGCTTATTAAGCTGTATTTATTATTCACCTCTTCTTCTAGAATGTGAGCACCATGAAGACAAAGATTTTTTTTTTTGTAGCACCTCTAGCACCTTTTATGGTCTAGCAGGTACTCAATAAAAATCTGGTAAGTGAGAAAAGAGTAGTGGAAAACAGGGTTATGGTAGACCAGATATCCTAAGGTAGATAGGTCAAATGAAAAAAGCCAAGGGCCTCCAGTGGAATGTTGGGGAAGAGCAACATTTTAAGAGACAATGTGTTGAGGAAGGAGCTTGGTGGAAAAGAGGAAGTCACAGAGCTGGGAGGAGACCTGGCAGAGAGGGTCATTCCTGGGGGTCAAGTTCAAAAGTGTTTTGAGAAAGGCGAGGCCACTGGTCTCCAGGGCAGCCCACGGATGAGTCAGGTGCAAAGGATGAGCAGCATCAGGTCACAGGGAGTCTTGCTGTGGCTGATGGCTGTAGAGAACAAGAGAAGACAAACCAGAAACAAGAGACTGGATATGAGAAAGGAGGATTTTCAGGGTGGGAGACACTAAATATGTTTACATGTCCAGAGAGAGAGGTCGATAATGTATCCCTTTGCCTTTAGAGCTCAGCTGCCTGATATGGTAACCACTAGCCACACACAGCTATTTAAATATACCCTTAATTTAATTTAAGTTAAATCAGACGTTTAGTTCCTCAGTCGCACTAGTTGCACTTACATGTAGCTGTTTAAATATATAATTAGATTAAATTAAATTAGACATTCAGTCCCTCAGTTGCATTAGACGTATTTCAAGTGCTCCACAGCCACATGTGGACAGTTGATTTCCATCATTGTATAAAGTTCCACTGGATGGCACTGCTCCTGCATGTCCACCCCACCAGGGCAGGAATTTTCATGTTTTGTTCACAGCTGTATCCCCGGTACCTAAAACTGCCTGGCATGCAGTAGGTGCTCAATAAACGCTTGTTGAATAAATAATAAGGAAGTGGGACATAGGAAAGCCTAGCAATAACTAATAGAGTATTTTCTAGAAGAGATGGAAGGCTGGGTAGGAGACAAGACTTGCCTTAAACTAGGAAAAGAATCATGGAAGATACTGATGGTTGTTTATCTAATAGCCAGTCCTACCCCCTCCCTTGCCAGTGGAGTCCGTCTTCCATCAAAGAGTCAGAAAATGCCCAATAGTCTCTTTTCCCCAGGATTCCTTTCGATGGGAGCACTGGTCACACGACTGGGTCATGTGCATAACAGGATCTGAGTGAAAGCCTGCTGGGAGCTTCTGGGGAAGAGTTTCCCTCCCTCAAGAAGAGTAACATGGCAGGAGACAACCCCTCCTCTTCTTTGGCCTGACAAAGACTTTTGTGTAGACATCCTGGAGCAAGGTGGCCATCTTGGGACCATGAGTGGTAATGGTTACCAGGAAAGTCCTTACACTGGAGATGAAAGAGTGGAAAGATGGGAAGGATTCCTTGGGGACATCACTAAGCTGTGAAGCCAATCCTGCAACCAACCACCCGGCCTCCAGACTTCTTGTAATGTGGATAACAAACATCCTTTCTAGTGGATAAGAACCAGGCAGCTTAGGTTCAAATCCCCATTCCTCCAATCACTAGCTGTGTGACCCTCAGTTTCCTGAACAGTAAAATGGTGATGACAGTCTTACTTACCCCGATAGGTGTGGGGGTTTATGCAAGATGCTTGGAACTGTCCTTGGAATTTAGTAAGTCCTCCATAAATGTTTGCTTTTTTCTTCACCATCATCATTTTTATTCTTGTGTTACTTGTGGCCAAGTTATACCAGAACCCACTGATAAAGGCAAGTCGTTGAGTTTTTTCCTTTGTCAGGTTGTATGCTTGTTGCTTTACATACTGAGATCCCATTTTATGCCCCAGTATCTTTACCAGGTGAGTGTTCTACTCTCATTTCATTGACGGGGAAACTGAGACCCAGGGCGTAGCTACTTGTCCACAGTCACACAGCTAACATGTGGTGCCTGGCTCCTGAGTCTGGCTGTGCTACTTCCACCTCGCTGCCCCTGGTTAACTCACCACCCCACTTGCCCTCTCCCTGGACTTTAGCCAAGCTCATTCCTCCACTAACCCGAGTATAGAAAGGAGCTAGATTTTTCTCTGCTGGCTGGAAGTCAGGATGTCAATAAATATTTGTGGAGGAGCAACTACTATGTGCCAGGGGGGTAAGGAGGGAAACATGTGCAAAGGCCCTGGAGCTGGAGAGACCTCATGGTAAAAGGTGAGGTTACTGGCTGAGAAGGAGGGGCAGAGGACAGGAGAATGACAAGGAGGTATCAGTACAGTCAGAAAGCAGGAGAGAGAATGGGGGCTGCTCTGGACCCCCGACCTCAGGTTAGAAGAAGCACCTGCCAAAACTGACAGGGTCAAATCTTCCTGAGATGGGTACTTAGAAGCATAACTGCTTCTCATGCAGTCTATATTCTTGCCATTCATAGACTGTGTAAATCCTCTTCAAGTTTATTTTTATATCACTTGGCTTTTACCTCCTCTTGGGGAAAGTATTTCTAAAATTCCTTTTAAAAAATCTTCAAACTGGGAGAGTCAAGTCAATTGCTCTCCTCAGTTCATGGCATCTTTCCACCTTTGGTCTGTGCAACGCTCCTCTCTGTTCGTTCATTCATTCATTCATTCATTCCCTCTTATCCCCAAACCCTACTTTCATTCGTCTCCCCCGAGAGACAACCAATATAATGTTTAATTTGGTCTTATTGGAGTGCATTCTTGCAAAACATGTGCTTTATTTTGAGTGCTTATATTTTTAACTTACATTGACGGCACGAAGTTAAAGCATATTCTGTTGTTTCCTGTTTTCACCCAGAACCATGTTTTTAAGCCCTATCCTGGGTGGTCTATTGGATGTGCTATCTGGAGCTTTCACTGGGCCTGGGGCTCTCCATAGGTGCATCCGCCACATCCCCGTTCTCCAGGGATGGACCCCAGGCAGCCTCCAGCTCCCCCCAGCTGGTGCTGTAGTGAACATCCTTGTACCGCCCCTACAGACCCGGCAAAAATCTCCCTGGGGTGGGTGCCTGGGAGCATAACTGCTGGTGAGTCTGACTTAACCCAACTTAGCACAGCTGATGACCTTCCACATGGCCCCCCCAGGCCACAGGCCCAGGAGTCGGGCAGGAGCTTCCTCTGTCCTCACATTCTGCTGACCCTTGGCTTATCCATGGTGCTGATTCTTCCCACTATGAGAGGCATACAGAAACACTTGCTGTTTTAATTTTCATCTTTCTGATTACAAATGATTTTGAGTACCACGTCATATACTGATTAGCTTTTCAGACTTCTCTTCCCTAATCTCCCTGATCACAGTTTTTGCCTGTTTTCCTATTGGGGTTGTGTGTTATTCTTGTTGACTTGGAGACATTGCCTTGTATAGTCTTAATCAGTGCTGCCCAATATGGCAGCCATTGGCCACATGCGGCTATGGACACTGGAAATGTGGCTGGTGGGTGTGAGGAGCTGAATTTTAAATTGTATTTACTTTTAATTCATTTACATTGAAAACGGTCGCATGTGGCTAAGGGGTAACATAATAGATAGCAGTAAAATATTAATCTCTGGTCAGTTATTTTTCCACCACCCTAGGCACTATTTACAAATCCTACTTTAGTTTTTCCCATGCACTATTCTACAGGATTTATAAATATTACAAATATCAACTTGTTTATAACTCCTAACAACCCCACAGGTAGATACTATTCTTTCCATTTTACTGATGAGGAAACGGAGGCACAGAGAGGTTGAGTAAATTGCCTGTGGATTCACAGGAAATGGGAAAGGAAGATTGGGATGCGGGCAGTTTGGTTCCTGTCCCCATGATGTTTTTATTCGAACAGAACATTAGTTTTCATCTAATCCATTATTAGTAGTATTATTTTGCCTTAGAGTTTATGCTTTTAAAATCCTGTTTAAGAAGTCTTTCCCCTACTCTGGGCCACACAGATATTCTCCTGTGTTTTCTCCTATGAAGGGGAAGTTCTTTTTTTTTTTTTTTAAGATTTTATTTATTTATTTGACAGAGAAAGACATAGTGAGAGAGGGAACACAAGCAGGGGGAGTGGGAAAGGGAGAAGCAGGCTTCCCGCCAAGCTGGGAGCCCGATGCGGGGCTCGATCCCAGGACTCTGGGATCATGACAGAAGCTTAACGACTGAGCCACCCAGGTGTCCCTGAAGGGGAAGTTCTGACCACTGACGCGAGGTCCTCTCGAGCACCTTAACCTCTGCACAGAGCCGTTCTTCCACTTTTTTAAAGTAGAGGATTACACAAAAGGACACGTTTCTATTTTGGGTGATTCCTGAAGCTCTCTTAAACCGCACTGTTTTCTTAAATAAAAAGCAGGAACACATGTAAAAACCCCAGAAGGAGCGAGGTAAGTGATTCTAGAAAAGATGGGCCCTCCAGAGGTGTGAGTTTGCTGGGGAGAAGGGGATGGCGGCTGAGCCAAGACAAGCGGGTTCGGAGGATCGGCAGGTCGCTGGCCTGCTGAAGGGCACCATCGCAATTGCTCGCTGATCGCAAGGCTGGAGGAGGGAATAGAAGGGAAACCTGTCCCTGAGACACTGGAATGAGAGCGGGGAAGATAACGTGATGACTCAAGGGGGCCAAGTGTCTTCCACATGGAGGGGATCTGTCCAAGTTTGCAAGCAAAGTGTACCAAGTCAGTGCGGAAGGAGAGCCTGAAGGTCCAAATGAGACATCTGATGGAGTAAAGCTCTCGAGGAAATGGATGAGTATGTTTTCAATTTAATTCCCAGACATTTACCGAGCATCTCCTGAGGGAGAGGCACTCCCAGATCAAAATGAAAACAAAAGCTCAATTCTCGCCTGCAGCTGGTGGGAGCTGAGACCAGTCCCACCACTGCACAGAACTGTTAGGGCAGTTTCCACCAGAGCTAAACAGACTCCTCTCGATGACCCAGAAACCCCAGTCCTGGGAACACCTCCCGCCAAAGACAAGCATGAGAGCGTCAACAGTTCTCCGTAATAGCTGCAAAGTGCAGAGCACCCAAATGCCTATCACCCGTGCAGAACATGCAGCCATGACTTTGAACTCTGCGCAGCTCTGGCAACAACACGGGTGGATCTCACACACACAACAGCAAGGGAAGGAAGCCAACAAGAGTGTGCCATGTGATCCCATGTATTTACAATTCAAAAATAAGCGGGACTAATCCATGCTGTCCTATGTCAGGGTGACTGGTAACTGGAGGGAAATGAGAGGGTTTCTGGAGGTTGGGGATATTCTGTTGCTTGATTTGGGTGCTGGTTATATGAGTGTGTTTAGTTTTGGAAAATCACTCAAGCTGTACCTGTAATGTGTGCTTTTCTGCGTGTATGTTCTACTTCACTATAAAGTTGAAAAAGCAGAATCAGAAGGAAGGTAACATTTACAGAGGCTTGCTGGGGGCCAGGCAGCATGCATTGTTTTAATCAATCCCGTGACAACCCTATGAAGTGGGGCCTGTCATTCCTTCTACTTTCCAGATCAGAGAGGTTGAGTCACTGCTCCAAGACCACACATCTGGTACATGGCTAAGCTGGGTTTTGGTCCCACCTCCCATACATTTCTAATTACTCTGCAACACTCCCCAGGCTTGGAAAAGTAGAGGCCATGGATTTCTCTAAGAAAGAGGAGAAAGGAAAAAAAAGATGATGATCCTGAGGAAATTGAAAGGGAGGGAGTTCATGAAAGTTGGCAAGATCTCAAGGAATCAGGGGAAGATTGGAACCAGATGTGGGGTGAATTTAATAAGGCAGTGACTAAAGATGAAGACATGTTGAGGGATATTGAAGAGGAAAGAAAGGAACCCTTCTCACTGGTTCTCTCGAGACCATTCTGACCTCAGTAATCGTTTCCCAACATGGCAACAGCTAACACCTTATATAGTCCTACTTCTCCATAGCCCCATTCATGGGCATTGTCATCATGGCAGGTGGGCTGACACCCATTTTGATGATGAGCAAACTGAGGTTCTAAGAGGCCAAGAGCCTTGTCTGAGATCATATACCACTAAGTGTCAGAGCTGACCTTGAACTGAAGCTTTCTGACTCTGCCTCATGGGGTAAGCCTCCAGCCCGGCAAGCAGCTCACTCAACCTCCCTGCTTCTCCCTCTGCTCCTTTATTCAGAGAACCTCCTCCCCATGGATCCACAGCTCTGCCTGCCTTCAGAACTGCCTCCTTCACTGTCCAGCCTCACCCCTGACTTCTTTCTCTTCCATCCCATAACCTGCAGGGGCTCAGGGTACATCGGAGCCTTGCCATGATGGTGGAAATGTTTTATGCTGAGCTGTCCAATATGGCAGCCAACAGCCACGTGTGGCTAGTGAGCACTTAAAATGTGGCTGAGCAACTGAATTTTTTCATTTGAGCTCATTTTAATTGATTTACATTTATATTTTATACCATAGCTACATATGGCTGGTGGCTACTGTGCTGTACTGTGCAGCTTTGGAGCTGCTTTATAGAGTAGATTACATAAACAAGCGTACGCAGTCAGTCACACACTGGTGCGTGCTTATTATTCCGTTTGCCCCCCACGTCCATTCTCCAGCTTGCACTGTGCCCTGTAAGGCTGACCCCATGTGGACTACATCTCCTAGAATGCTTTGCTCTGGTTCCTGGTTGGGTTTGGCCAATGGGAGGCACCAGCAGAAGGTGAAGGAGAGAGGTTGGAATATTGCTTCCACCCTCTCCCTGGTTCTGAGCCTAGTCCTTCCTGTGTGGCCCTGCCTTGGCTGACTTCCAAAAGTGTTGGGATAGCAATGGCTTCCCTCATGGGATCTCAACATTCCTTACTTGTTTCCTTTACCTGCCCCCACCTCTTTAAGGAGTTTCTTCATGACTACTCTTCATTTGAAACCATCTGGTGGGTGAATTCTGTTTCCCATGGAGACCTTGACCAATAAAATGTGGGAAGAATGGATGATCCATGAAGACTGCCCATCTGAGTGTTCTGAAATCCCCCAGTTTCTGAGACAAAGGTTTCTGGAGAAGCAAGACTTGAATCTAGGTCTCCTAACCTCAAGGGGCAGGGATACTCTGTTGCCTTTTCCAAGTAAGTCTTCAAGTTGGGGGAAAGATATTTCATCAGGTTCTTGCCTCACCCCACTGCAAAGCAAGAGCAATTCCTCACCGTGGGAAGCCCAAGAAACAGAGGAAGTAGAAGAAGATAGGAGTGTCTGAAAGCTGTCCTAAGGTAGGACTTGTCAGGGGAAGATCCAGGAAGATGTGGAGCTCAGTTCCCATTGTTCTCAGTCTCTCTTCTTCCCAGGCACTCAGCTGGACTGCATAGCGCAGCCTTGCTGGTAGACGTGGTTCCGTGACTAAGTTCTGGCCAGTGAAAGGAGAGTAGAAGCCATGTGGACTACTTCTAGGCCTGGTCCAGAAACATGTCCTGGGTGTCCACCTCCATTCTTTTCCTTTCTGTGGCTTCATGCCAAGGAGCACAGAGACCTTGGAAGCCCCATGTTGAAGATGAGGAGCCACAATATGGAAGGAGCCTGGGTTTCTTCCTCCCTGCTTGGAGGAGAGCTGCCCACTGTTTACGAATATGTATTTTGGACTTTGTGTGCAAGAACTAACTTCTATTGTGTTTGAGCTCTTATACATCTTGGGAGTTCTTTGTGACAGCAGCAAGCACTTATCCAATACATGTATTAGTATCTTAACTTATCTAATACACAGTGACTAATACACTTGTGCAGCTAAAATGTCAGCCCCATGAGGCCACAGATCTGTTTCTTGTTCCCTGCTGGACCCTTAGTACATGGTAGGCCTCAATAAGTAAGTATTTGGTGACTGAGCTGTCAGCTTCAGTTTTTTTCAGCTGAGTGGAAGGCAAAAGAGTAGAGCAGATGTGAACTCTGGCTCTCAGGTGGGAAGGGGCTGGGTTTGTATCCTGACCAATTATTTACTGTCTACTTTGGGAAAGTTCCCAAGCCTCAGTTTCCTCATAGGGAGGAGAGAGAATTATATAAAAGCTTTTTGTCTTTGTGGACAGTGGGAGGATTCAATGTGACCATTCATGAAAAGTGCTGAGCACACCGCCTGATGCATAGTAAGCCCTCAGGAAGTAGTGGTCATGATGATTTGGACATTTGTTGTTCTCTGGGCAAACCAAACTCTGAAACTGTCACTCCTATCAGGTCTGACAAATTTCAGGCCCCGAGGTATGGGTGGGGGAGGGGAGAGGCAGGGCTAGAGCCTGGGATTATAGCCAAAGACCAACTCAGGAAATGCTATTTTACTCCCATGATCCTTCTGCTGTCCCAGGAGGGCTTGAGATTCCATTTCTTATCCTGACCTCAGACTAACTCTGCGGGAATTAGACCCGCTGCTTCAGGGCTTGGAGAAGCTGCCTCTGGATCGGGGGCCCCACTGGGGACCCAGAACTTGGAGAACCTGGAGGAGTCCTCGGGATTAACAGAGGAAACGAGCCATAGTTTAATTCAGGGCATCCTACATTTCGGGGGTATTCTTTTTATTACAACCAGCCTGGAGGTATGGGTGATTGGACACATGCCTTAGGCTGATCAGATTTTTCTCCCCCATTAATTAAAATGTGAATCACAGCTGAGTCACTGAAGAAAGAAAACGGTCAATGAACAATTCTGACTTCCTCCCTCCTTCCTTGCTCAGAGAGATGAGTCAGCAGAAGTCCGGATCCAAAAGTGAGAAGGGAAAAAAGTAGAAGAGATGCAGGGCTTGGGGGAAGCAGGAGCAGAGCAGACCTGAATCACTTCATTCTTTGTCTTAGCAGAAAACAAGTCCTCAAGTTCCCGTTCCAAGGCATCGGCCAAACCCCCTACTGAGCACGCCTCTATTTCTTGTTTTACACAGACTCATGGCACCCTGAGTTCTACACAAGCCCCAGCAATCTCCTTCCTTACTTCCTTTAGGCAAAGGCAGGTTCTTCATCATGCCAGAACCCACCTCGAGTCTCCATCCTTCCACTTCATTTTTCCCACAAAGCCCCAAGCTCCCTTGTGAATTCACACACCATGATCATGTTTCCCAAGCTAATGGAAGAGTGGGGAGCCATGTTGCCTCTGGTCAATGGGGAAGGGTCAGTGGGAGCAAATGGAAGATTCCAGAAGTGGGGGCCCCTCAGGATCAGGGTGGCTATGGAGCCTACTAGCTGAAAGCATGGCACCTGGAGCCAGGCTGGGTCTGAATCCTGGCTCTGCGCAGCCCTGGGAGAGTTAGTCTGTCTTTCTGAGCCTCAGTTTCCTCCTCCATGAAATGGGGATAGTAAAAGCACCTACTCACGACGGTGTGGTGAAGATGAAGTAAGTACCCACTACAAATTAGCAGTGATAATATTCATCACAAAAACGTAGTCCAGGAATTCCTGCCTTACCTCTAAGGTCGCAGGATGCACAGCACCTGAAGCACATACTCGAGCAGGGATGTGTTGTGTGTGCACACGTGAAATTTCCTCTGCAAAACAGCCCGATAGCACATAACATCCCACACTTCACTTTTGACTTCTGCATCATGAATTTTCAGGAGGATTATTTTTATTTTCAAATTCTCAAGGGGTTTCACCAATCACCCCTGTCTTGATCCTTTGATATTCAAACCATTCTCTTTTACAGAGCTTGTGGAGTCTTTGTCCTTGTCAATTTTTAACCATCCATGATGGATGAACACCGTCCAGGTCCTGTCTGTTTCTGTCTTGGGGTGTGATTTCACAGTTTGCCACTACTGACTTTATGAAACCCTACATTTTTTTTTTTTACAAGGTTGGCAATTTCAAATCAGTCTGCCTTGAACTTGCACTACATTGCAGGATAATATTTAACGATCTAAAACAGCGGTTCTCAACCAGGGGTAATTTCATCTCCCAGGGGACATATGGAAATGTCTGGAGACATTTTTGATTATCATGACGGGGTAGGGGTGGTGCTACGGGCATGTAGTGGGTGGTGGCCAGGGATGCTGCTACGCATCCTACAATGCACAGAACACAAAGAATGATCTGGTCCCAAATGTCAAAAGTGCTGTGGCTGAGAAACTCTGATCTAGAACCTGATTAACAAGGATGTGGACCCAGTGGGCCATGGTTGCCCTGGGGTGAGATATTTTGAGTCAAACTCATTTTTACAAGTGGCCAATTTCTTAGTCACCAAAAAGTGGATTGTGTCTTTTGGGCCCTCAGCCTCCTTGTAACTATAATAAATTTATGCTAAGCTTGAGGCTCTGTAGCCAGACTGCCTGGATTCCAATTCCAACTCTGCCACTTCCTAGCTATGTGATCTTGGGCAAGTTACGTAACTATTCTGGGCTTCAGTTTTATCACCTGTAAGTGTGGCTAATAATAGTGCCCACTGAATAGGTTTGTTGCATGAAATGAGTTGATACGTGCAAATTACTTAGAACAGTGCCTGGTACATAGAGATTTCGAGAGTGGGTGGGAAGTGGCCTGAATTCCTGGTACAAACGTGGTACAAGCATGGAGTGCTGAGTGAAGATTCACATTCTCCTTCCATGGGGTGTCTGGGAAATGGCTGCCAGGTCAGGAACTACATCTCCTAGTCTCCCTTGCATCTAGGTGGGGCCATGTGACTAAATTCTGGCCAGTGGTCAGAAGGGAGGTTCATCACTTCCTGGCCAAGCCCACAAATACCTCTCACTCCACTCTCCTTTTCCACCAACCTGCTGGCTGGGAGCCGACTCTTAGAGCAACACTGGAAATTACATGTTGAAAAAGGCAGAGCCTCAATCACCCTCAATCAAACCTATTGAGTGACTGTGTGGAGCACAGCCATACTTTCTCACCTACCCCTCCACCCTATCCCAACCCTCGCCAGCTGCACTCTAGAAGTTTATTTTTCTTATTTTCTTAATCTGGAGGCTTTTGGTTTTATCTGTTATAGCAGCTGGTGTTAACTAACACAGTCTCTTCCCTCAGCATGGCTCTTGTTCTCCTTGCGAGCAAATATCGCCATCTCCTCACCATCTGACCAGCTTCAAGATGACTCTGAATCCTTTATTTCATAGCTTCCCCATGATCTGGCAGATAGGCAGGGGAGAAAGCTCCTTCTCCCAATGGGGGTGGGGAAGGGGGTGGGTTCCCCAGGCGAGGATCTTAATAAAGATCTGTGAGATGCAGGAACAAGAAGGAGCCCAAGGGACCTGGCTCCTTAGCCAAGTTTTGGATCTCAGGTCAATTAAAAGGGGTAAGTGAGGGGGTGCCTGGGTGGCTCAGTTGGTTGAGTGTCTGACTCTTGGTTTCAGCTCAGGTCATGATCTCAGGGTCATGAGATTAAGCCTGCATCAGGCTCTGTGCTCAGCATGGAGTCTGCTAAAGATTGATTCTCTCCTTCTCTCTTGGCACCTAGCCCACTTGCACAAGCACGTGCTCTCTAAATAAATAAATAAACAAACAAACAAACAAATAAGGGAATGAGTGAGACTTGCCCCACATTAAATTCAAACTCATATTCGTGCCCCAAATGGTAGTAATATGTACCAACACCTCAGTCTGCTCAAATGCTCAAATGTCACCTTCCCAGTAACGCCTACTCTGACCACCCCATTGAATTCAACATCCTGTACCCCCACCCAACACTGCCAACCTCCTTACCCAACTGTACCATTTTCCCATGGCACCTTTCACCTAACACCGTTATTGTTTGTGACACCCACCCTGCTAGATCATAAGGTCACAGGTCTCCCCATCACCTAGAACAGTGCCTGGCACAAAGTAGCTGCTCAGTAAATCAATGGATAGGTAAACAGAGAGGGAGGGACTGATTTGAGTCAAGTGCTTGCTCTGTGCCCAGAAAGCCCTAAAAACTTCCTGTGTATAAACCCACCTGAGTACTCACAGCAGTTCAGCAAAGTGGAGACTATAATTACCCCCCTCTTTACAGATAAAACAGTAAGTTCAGAGAAGGCACTCAGGCAGGAAGTGGGAGAGCCAGGATTTGAACCCAGGCCATCTGTCCCTGGGTCTAGGTCTTCTGGAATTTGTTTTGTTCAAGCCCATATCATAGAGTTGACATATCCCGGACAAGCGTAAGGGGATCCTAAAGCAAAACTGTTCATTTAGCCTGAAAAATATACACGGTGTTGTACATGGTGTGTGAACATGGCCAGGCCCACAGAATTATGACTGGTGACTGTTATAAGGGTGGGGAGGTACATGTTATCAATCCTGGCCCCTTCACTCACCGGCTGTGTGATCTTGGGGTGGGGGGTTTAACTTAACCTCTCTGTGCCCCAGTCTTATCATCTACAAAATGGGTTGTTGGGAGGATGAAATATATTGATATTTGCAAAGTGCTCAGAACAGCTTCAGAGGCACACACATATGCGCACACACACACACACGGTAAGGCTCACAGTAAGTACTATATAAGTGTCTGTGAAAGAAATAATTATCACAGTTCCTGCCTAAAGCTCAGGAGAATGAGCAGGCTACCTGAGGGCAGAGCGGAGCCCTGCACCAGATCCAGGCTCACTGCCACCTGCGGAAACGTGTGTTGGGTTCTAAAGGGCTGGCAGTGGCCTTCCGATGACTCCTGCTAATTTTGAGGACAAGCTTCTCGGTGCTGAAATGATGGCACCAGGCGTGTGCTCCCAGGCCTTCCATCAGGAAGACGTCCTCTCTCAAGGAAGCTGAAAGCGGGAGGGTACCCAGCCTGCCTCAAACAGGACAAGAAATGGCCCAGAGCAAAGCAGAGGTGGTCAGGAGGAGAAAGCACGAGAGCTCTACCCTGCCTGTCCTCCACCTGCCTGGAACGAGGATCTAACGTTGGCTTCAATATCATGCAAGCCCAGTGATCTTTCCAATCTGCAAAGCACGTGCAGCTCTAAAGTGCTTTCCAGAGATGAGCTAACGGTAGTACCCAGGGACAGATCGCTGACGCTAAATGTGGCCACCCTGAGGGGACATGTGTGGAATTCCATTCGAGAAAACTGAAGACATGGCAGGGCAGGGAGAGAGAGGCCCTTAGTAGCAGTGATGATGATGGAGGTGATCTGAAGGCATTATTATTGCTGTCATGAACAGTCTCTAATATTTATTGAACACTTACAAGGAGCTGGGCCCTCTTCTAAGAGCTTCACATGGATTATATCAGTTAATTCTCTTCAGAACTGTAGGAAGGAGGAATATTATTATCCCCACTGAACAGATGAAGCAAATGAGGCCCAGAGAGGTTCGGGAGCCTGCCTCAAGTCACACAGCTTGCAAGAGAGGGAGCTGGAAACATAGCATCCTCATCATCCTCACTGTTATAGTGATGTTCTGTGTATTTTACAACATCTGCAACCCCCTGAGGCTACTACCAGGCCCATTTTATAGATAAGGAAACTGAGGCACAGAAGGGCTGGCTGACTTGGCCAAGGTCACACAGGCAGGAGGTAGCAGAGTCAGCGTTCATCTGCACGGTCTTCCTCTCTCACTGCCCACACCAGCACCACTGGGCGGATGTCTTCTACAAGATAGCTTTACAAAGCAGGGAAACGGACCCTTACATTAGTTCAGGACTGCTTCAGTTCAGGGTTTGAGCAGGACAAGAGGCTGATACACTCCATATCCTCCGTCTGACCTCCAAGTGGCACTGTTCAACTTGGCCACATCCAGTCGGTCCCTTGATATGTGCTGGGCAGAGAGGGTGGTAGACAACCCTGCATCTAGGCAGGGGGACCCCTTCACATGCACCTGCATTCCGGCCATCACGGTGCAACCAGGGTAAACCTTCTAAATAAAGATCTGATCATATCCACCCCTTGTCTGAATCCTTCCATGGCTCCCTTGTGCCTTTAGATTCAAGTCTCAACCCCTCAAAACATGGCCTGGTCCCCACTGACCTCCTGCAGATTCTTCTTTTGCCGCTCTCCTCTTCCAGCATGCAAGCACATGCACACACTCATAGGCACACATGCACGCACACACACACACAGCTCCGGTCACATTCTGTTTTTTTTCTGCCTAAGTTCTGCATCCAGACTGCCTAATTTTCAATCTCGGCTCTGCCACTTGGGTGAGTCACTTAACTTCTCTGGGCTTCATTTTTCCCACCAGGAAAATATTTTGCTCACCTATGTTTTTCTAAATCCTAACCCCCAATGTGATGGTATTTAGAGATGGGGCCTTTGGGAGGTGATTAGATCAGGGTGGGGTGGGTAGAGAGACCCTAAGGGGACCCATCTGTGAAGCAGGATGAGGGCTCTCACCAGACACCGAATCTGCTAGTGCTTTGTTCCTGGACTTCCCAGTCTCCAGAACTGTGAAGAATACATTTCTGTTGTTTATAAGCCACCCTGTCTATGGTATTCTGTTATGACAGCCTGAGTAGACTAAGACTAATGACCATTCTCTGCTGGTTTTGTGGAAGATAATGCACACACATAGTATGCAATTCAGGAAAACATAGTGCATTTACTGTGGAAGGTAAGTTTTCTCTGTACAGCTAATGCCAAGTCTCTCAGAGTCGCCCTACAAAGGCAAACACAATGATTAGTTTCTCCTGCTGCTTCCATGCGGTGCTGAGGGCGTGTTCAACATCGCCCGCGTGATCAGACTGTGCAGGGGCTATGAGGTCAGCTCCCTGATGGAGAACCGGTCTAACCAATGAGGTCACTTCCACAGATGGGGGCTGAGTTGGTCCAGTTTATGGACTGTTCTTGCCCTCCAAATGTAGTCTGTGTTCTTTTCATCAGCTCCTGGCTTCCAAGGACCTTGTTGGTTTCAAAAGGTCAGACAGGAATTGGTCAAAGGAGTACCAACTTGGCCTGGGGAGGGAGACGCATGGTGAGGTGGCAGTCCCCAGGATGTCCTCGAGGGGCTGGAAAGAGGCCTGGTGAGCCCGGGTTGAGTGGTAGGATGAAGGGTAAAGAAGGGGTGGGAGGCACAGAAGAGGAACGAGGTGGATCGTGAGCTTTTTTAAAATGTATTTTTGTAACTCCGAGTTGAAAATAGGCACACCGACTTCATGCCGACAGTTCCATCTCAGTGACGTATCCCTGCTAGTGGGGGCCTTTCCATTCAGCACGTCTCTGTGGCAACGGACCACTTCTCATTCACGCCATCTCCAGGGTTACCTTGCTTGGCTCATTCATGACTGTTGCCACGGAGACGGGCCCATTGATACAATCTTGATTCTTTGGAACTTTGCTTTCCCGAATGATAGATAGCGTGCTGGCCTTGGGGTGGGGATGGAATCATGGTAGGGAGGGGTGAAGAGAGTTCTGGAAAGAGTGGGGGTCGGAAGACTTAAAATCCAGCAAGAGGAAGATGAGGTGGTGGGAGACGGGGGAGAGGAAGAAATGAACATCACTCATGGCTGACACTGGAGCTGGCTGGTCTAACAGACCCATGAGTGCATGTGTGGCATCTCTGCTGGACTTGAAGTATGAACACAGCAGATGCTCAGCCATGCCTTTGTTAGCAGCTGTATTACCAGTGCCAGCCTGATCCAGAGTACCCACCCCACAAATATGGAATGAACTAGACTTTGTTGTTCAAGAAACTTCCTTGAGGGGCGTCTGGGTGGCTCAGTCGGTTAAGCATCCAACTCTTGATTTCGGCTCAGGTCATGATCTCAGAGTCTTGATATTGGTCCCCATGCTGGGCTCTGCGCTGGGGGTGGAGCCTGCTTAAGATTCTCTCTCTCCCTCTCCCTCTGCCCCTCCTCCCCCCTCCCTCCCTCCTATCCCTCTCTCCCTCTAAAAAAAAGAAAAAAAAAGAACTTTCCTTGATAAACTGTAAGAAAATAGAAACATTAAAACAGAACTTCCATGGGTCCCCACCTTACGTCTACTCCCCAGCCCCAGCACTTGTAACCATGCGGTGCCTTCCCTCATGTGGCTGCAGATGACCTGTGTACCCTCCGCAGCAAATGCCATCCCTTCCGGTCCACCGGGAGAGATCCCTCCTGCCAACCCTCTCTTTCTGGCATCTCTGTGTTTCTCCTTCCTACTGGGTTATTCCCATCAGCATAAAATCTGCTGTCATATCTCGTTTCTTTGAAAAAGAAAACCCCTGAACTCCACTCTTCCCACCAGCTAACATCCCATCTCTCCCCCTCTCCCCTTCACAGCAAAACTCTTTATGAGAACCATGAGTAATCCCTCCAAGGGCCTCTGCTTCTCCCTCTGCTCAAAGGAGCTCTGGCAAGGATCACCAAAGACCTCCATGCTGCTAAACCCATCGGTCAATTCTCATTTCTCATTTGAATCCACCCATTGGCCTCGGTGGACAGTATCGATCATTCCCCCCTACTCAAAATGCCTTCACGCTTCCCTTGTGTGGCGTCCAGGACCCACACTCCCCTCATTTGCTCCTTCTCTATCTCCCGTGCTATTCTGTCCTCATCTCCCCAGCCTCCTTAACAATGGAGGGCCAGCCCGGGCTCAGTGCTTGGTGCCCCTTACATCCACTTCCGTATCCACTTTCATAGCTAAAAATAACCTCCGCAGGCTGATGACTCTCACATTTGTATCTCCAGCCCTGTCTTCTGTTCCTGAACTTCAGACTCCAAATACTCAACTCCAACACAATAGCTTCCCTCATTAGCAGGCAGGGAAAACTTAGCGTGTCCGAAGCTCAGCTACTAATTTGCCCCCCAACCCCCTTCCCATCACAGTCAATGGCAAATCCATCTTCCCAGTCACTTCCCAATTAGTGTCCCCGCCTCCACAATCCCTTCAGTCTATTTTTGACACAGAATAGGCAGAATAATCCTTTTTACTTCCTCAGTCAGGGCTTCCCTGCCCATCCTAATTAAAATTGCACCCCTACCCCAACATTCTCTCTGTTCCTTCTTGGCTATATTTTTCGCTATATCACTCATCATGATTTATTTACTCTGTATTTCATTTATTAAGTTTATTGTCCATGGTTTGTCTCCCCTCTACTAGATTATCAGCTTCATGAATTCTGGAAACTGTATTGTGTTCCTGGCACCTAGAAAATGGCCTTCCACACAGCAGATGCTCAGTAAATATTTGTTGAAAGACTGAAAGGAGGAGGACAATGAGAAAGAAGACCGTGAGTTAAGCAAGGGCCAGTGTGGTCACGACAAAGAGTTTGTCTTTTGTCCTGAGGTTAGTGACTTCAAACTGGGCTCCTCAGAGGTGCCACAGGGACCACCTCACGGGCAAGGGGAATTGAGGTGTAGACTGGGCAGGCACAACTTTCTGGAAAGTCCTTTTCTGCTTCAAAGCTCCTTTTTTATTGCTTTACCTATTGGGATTCAAGTAACACTTTAGAAGTTCAGCTAATAGTAATGTACTGAAGTTAATTTCTTAGTTTTGACAAGGGTACTGTGACGGTAAGGTATGATGGTAATAACACTGGGGAAATTGGGTGAAGGGTAGACAGGAACTCTCTGTACTATCTCTGCAAACTTTCTATAAATCCAAAATTATCCTAAAATTCAAAGTTTATTTTTTTATTTTTAAAAAAAGATTTTACTTGGGTGCCTGGGTGGCTCAGTCGTTAATCGTCTGCCTTCGGCTCAGGTCATGGTCCCAGGGTCCTGGGATCGAGTCCCACATCGGGCTCCCTGTTCGGCAGGAAGCCTGCTTCTCCCTCTCCCACTCCCCCTGCTTGTGTTCCCTCTCTCACTGTGTCTCACTCTGTCAAATAAATAAAATCTTTAAAAATAAAAAAAAAAAAAAAAAAAAAAAAAAAGATTTTACTTATTTATTTTATTGAGAGAGAGCAAGCAAGCGAGTGCAAATGGGGGGAGGGAGAGGGACAAGCAGACACTGTCCTGAGCCGGGAGCCTGATGTAAGGCTCGACCTCATGACCCTGAGATCACGACCTAAGCTGAAATCAAGAGTAGGATACCTAACCGACTGAGCCATGGAGGCACCCCTATTTATTTTTATTATTATTTTTTTGGTTTTTTGAGAGAGAAAGAGTCTATGTGTGCGGGAACGAGGGGGGAGGGGCAGTGGGAGAGGAGAGAGAATCCCAAGCTGACTCTGCTGAGCGGGGAGCCTGACATGGTGCTTGATCTCATGACCCTGAGATCATGACCTGAGCCAAAATCAGGAGTCAGATACCTAACTGACTGAGCCACCCAGGCACCCCTAAAATTAGAAGTTTATTTAAAGGTAAGATTAATTTGGTAGAAAGGGTTCCACTGATTTGAAAGGGTTTGAAGACCACGATTTCAGTTTCTGAAGTGGGAAGTGATTTGACTAAACTTAAATTTATTAGATGAAAATAGTTTGGTCAGAAGTTCAGACGGTGGGTGAGGGGGTGGGGGGAAGGATGCTGGCAGTGGAAGCCCAACGGGATAGTGGTCACAGGTTCAGGTGGTCCAGGTGAAGGATGAAAACCCTGAACTCAGGAAGGGCAGGGGATGCAGGAAAATGGACGCATGCCTCCCAGACACATTCAGGTGGTGGGCTTGAGAGATTTCGTGTGGATGAGGGGAGGGAGGGAGAGAAAGAAGGCAATGATGGTGTCCAAGTTCCCGGTCTGGGTAAGTGGGGTGGGTGTGGTGCCACTGAGTAGGAGGGGAAGGAGAACAGGCTGCGGTTTTAAGTGATTTGAGTTGTCTGTTGCTTAGCCATGGAGCTCCCCAGAGAAAACTGAGCACAGGCCTGGAGGCAGGGGTCACAACACAGACTGACTAGATGTTTTCTGGTTTCCACATTCTTGTCTGTCTGGGCATCTTGCTAGGTTATGTTTCCCACCACTGCTTGCATCGGGACAGGGTCGTAAGACAGTCTGGCCAATGGGATGTGGGAGGAAGTGATGGAAGCCATTCCCAGAGCCTCGCCCCTAAAACTTCCTGAAGACCCTCTACTCTTTCTCTCTTCTCTTATCTGCATCCAACTGTAGAGGATCCAGAGGAGGACTCCATGGCCCTTGTGGACGGCAGAACCACAAGGTGCCTAGAGCCTGGATCTCTGAATGACTACGTGGAGCCCAGCCCAACCTCCCCCTTCTGATCAAACTGTGACGCAAGCAAGGAACAATCCTTCAAGCCACTGAGACCTGGGGGTTGTTTGGTACAGCAATTACCCTATCCTAACAGGTGTTGTCAGTGTGCACAGGTGATAATTCAGTTTAGTTTAATTAACTTATATTGAGCACCTACTACTTGTTAGTCATTTTTCGTTTCTTTTTTTGGTCACTTTTCTTAGTATCAGGGGCACAGATATAAAAAGAAATGTGACATGTTTCCTTCCCTTTCAAAATACTGTATTAAATGTCATACTAATAATAGCTAACACTATTACACATATTGTTTCATTTTGTCTTCAAAAGAACTTTATGAGGAAGCTACTCTTATTTATTTCCATTCCACAGATGAGGAAACTAAGGCCCAAAGAGGCTCGTAACTCGCTGAAGGACACACAGGTGGTAAGTGGCAGAGCTGGGATTTGAACCCAGGCAGCCGGGCTTCAGAGTATGGGCTCTTAACTTCTGCTCTATGTATACAGCACTTGCTCTGGGACATGACGAAGGGAACGGAGCTCAGCTCCAGGGAGTGGAGATAACCCCTGAATGAAGAGGTGAGGAGGGTGACCTAGGGGGCTATCTCACCATGAGCTCATGCCTGGAGGCATGAGAAGGCTGTGTGCACGGGGGATGGTAGAGAACACGAGAAGTGAGCAGTGGGAGGGAGATGGAAGAGCAGGTGGAGACCAGATAAGGCTGATTCTGGGAGCCAGGCTAAGGAGTTTGTGGACCGTACCTTGAAGGCAATGAAGGGTTTAAACCCTGGGGCTGTCAGACATGGCTTGGGGATCATGTGTGCTATGAAAAGGGTGTCCCCTAGGTGGACAGAAGACCCTCATGACCCCATGATGGGGGCTGGGAAGGAGTCATTAGAAAAGAAGAAATGCAAGCCAAGAAGCATCACTGAGCTGAAAAAAAGAGAGTGTCAGCATGCCCCTAAATGTTCAAGAACGAGAAGTTCTGAGATGCCTGAATAAGACAACTGGCCTACACACTGGGAACTTTTTTCCTTCCCAAAGCGTCTTGGGGAGTGTGGGAACACAGGCTGCTGGGATGACACGGACATAGAATGTGGCCCACATTCTCAGGAAGCTGAAGAGAGTCAGGACAGTGGCTAGAGAGGGGAGCAGGAGTAAGGACAGAATTGGGGGCATGGAAAATCCTATCTTTCTCTGAGACGGAGACAGGGTGTGGCGTGGGGTGGAAGGAGGTGGTACAGATGTCAAAAGGCGTGTAAGGAATGGCACTGGATACAATCCCAGAAGTCCCCTGTAAGCTCCCTCTGAACCCTCCACATGCCAGCTTTATCACCCCAAGGTGAAGGCAGAGATGCCCACATGTCAGAGCCGGACTGACAAGGTTCTCCTCTCTGTGTCCAGAGCCCATGAGCGATACATTTAGAACCAGACGGGGCCTTGTCATTCAGAGCCCAGTCTCCCGATTTTACTAATGAGGAAAAAGTTCCAGAGGCGCTGAGAAGCTTGTCCAAGGTCGCCTAGCAAGTAAGCGACAGATCTGGAGCTAGAAGATGAGTCTCTCATCAGCTTGGCCCATGTCCTTCTGTTTTGCTCTAAGAATTCTTTTTGTTGTTGTTATTTTATTTTTATTGCGGTAAGAACACTAAACACGAGATCTACCCTCTTAACCAATTTTTAAGTGCACAGTGCATTATTGTTGACTCTAGGTACAATGTTGTACAGCAAATCTCTGGAGCTCATTCATCTTGCTTGGCTGAAACTTCAGGCACACTGATTAGCCACTCCCCACCCCCCCACTCCAGCCCCTGGCAACCACCCTTCCAAGGCTTATTGCACTCAGCACAGTGTCCTCAAGATTCATCCGTGTGGTTGCATATTGCAGATTTCCCTTCTTTTCTCAGGTGGAATAATATTCTGTTGTATGCGTTGATCATGTTTCCTTGACCCACTCAACTGTCAACTGTCACCTCGGTTGTTTCAGACCTTGGCTACTGTGAATAGTGCTGCAATGAACACTGGGGTGTTAATATCTCTTTAAGATCCTGATCTCAATTCTTTTGGATAAATACCCAGAAGTGGGATCGTTGGATCATATGATAGTTCTATTTTTAAGTTTTTGAGGAACTTTCACACTGTTTTCAGTAGCGGGTGCACCATTCTGCATCCCCACCGGCTGTAGGCAAGGGTTCCAAAGTCTCCACATCCACGCTAGCACTTGTTGTCTTTTGTTTTTGCCATAATAGGCCATCCTGGCAGGTGCGAGGACTCTGGCTTGTGACTTTCTCCTGCTTGTGCTGGTTCCCACGGGACTCGGGAGCAGGGCTGAAAGAGCCTCCTGCAGGGATGGAAGTGGTCTCCACCTGAGTTGTGCAATCCTGTAGCCACCGACTGTGTGTGGCTACTGAGAACTAGAAATGTGGCTAGTGGGAGTGAGAAAACGAATTTTATTTTAAGATTATCTGAGAGAGAGAGAGAGCAGAGCAAGCGAGAGAGAACATGAGTGGGGGGTGGGAGGGGCAGAGGGAGAGGGAGAAGCAGACTCCCCACTGAGCAGGGAGCCCGACGCGGGGCTCGATCCAGGGCCCAGAGATCAGGACCTGAGCCGAAAGCAGACGCTTAACCAACTGAGCCACTCAGGCACCCCGAGAAACCGAATTTTAAATTTAACTTAATTTTAGTTAATTAAAATTTTATGATGCTGGTTCCTCAAAACAAACAAACAAAACGAAACATAGAATCACCATGTGATCCGGCAGTCCCACTTCTGGGTAGATATCCAAAAGAATTGAACACAGGGACTTGAACCGATTCTCGTACACCCGAGTTCATAGCAGCATTGTTTGCAGTAGCCAAAAGGTGGAAGCAAGCCAGGTGCCCATCAGTAGAGGAATGGATAAGCGAAATGTGGTATAACCATACAATGGACTATTATTCAGCCCTAAAAGGAAGAAAATTCTGACACCTGCCATAGCACGGATGAATTGAGGACATAATGTTAGTTGAAAGAAGCCCTTTGCAAAAGAACAAATACTGTATAATTCCACTTACACGAGGTCCCTAGATTCATCAGATTCATAGAAACAGAAAGTAGAAGGGAGGATGCCAGGGGCTGGGGGAGGGGGGATGGGGAGCTAATACTGAACGGGGACAAAATTTTAGTTTTGTAAAATAAAAAGAGTTCTGAAGATGGATGGTGGTGATGGTTTACAACAGAGTGAATGTACTTGATGCCAGTGAACTCTTAATCCAGACATGGTTAAAATGTTAAATTTTGTGTTGTGTACATTTTACCTCAATCTAAAAAAAAATTTGGATAGCTGCAGATGGCTAGTGGTGACTGAAATGGACAGTGCAGCGCTGAGAATGTCTCCAAGGACGGTTTCGATGACCACCTCAAAACTCACGGTCTTTCAGAAGAGACCATCATCCCCTCCCTGAGTGGGCAGCCACTTGCCCAGGTCAGAAAGCAACTGCCAAGAACGCACTGGACGTTGGCAGGCAGCCAGATGCCAATCTGTCAGCTTGCATCCGGAGGGCTGGAGAGAAGCCCTGCATTAGCCGTGCTGCTCTGCGCTGCCTGCACGCACTTGGTGTCCGGGTCCCGGGGGACTTCCACTCCGCTGGGCAGGGACAGGGAAGGAAAGCTGCCACGCCCGGGTTTCTGCATGCCCAATGGCTGTGGCAACAGCAGGAGAGAGTGACTGAGGGCTAAGAATGGAGGCACCTGGCTCCCCAAATGGAACAGCCCACCCACAGCCCATTCTGGAGGCAGCAAGGCGGAGTTTCTGCTCCGGTTCGGCTTTGCCTGCAAACGCCCAGCTTTCTGGGACTAAACTGGCTTGGGCTTCTCCAGTAAATTTAGCACAAGGAGCGAAACAAGACCTAGGGCATTTTTGATCAAGGTGCAGACCCCCACCCCAGCTCCATTGTGGGCTCTCCTGGTCCCATGTTCTTTTCCTTTCTGGCACTTAGCACAGCAGAAGCTCAGAAAGTTTGGGACAACACTTGTGAGGGGGTTAGAACATATATGTAGAGTTGGATCATACACGTTCAAATCCTGTCTCTGCCGCTTACTGTGTTGTCCTTGGGTGAGTTACTTAACCCCTGTGTTTCAATTTCTCTGTGGATAAAACCATGAATGAAATCAGTTAATTCCTGTAAAGTCTGGAAAACAGTGATTGGCATGCTGCAAGTAGAATGAAGCCTGCAGAAGGTCACCTTTCCCAAGTAGTACAATAAATGTTGGGGGCAGGACATTCCTGGCATTAAACACAAGGCAGGCCCCCAGAGGTCAGAAGTTGAATTTCAAAGTGCATTCTGGGCAAAGCGGGCTGAATGGTGACCCCTCAAAAGACAGGTCCACATCCTAATCCCCAGAAACTGTAAATGTGGCCTCATTGGGGAAAAAGTGTGATTAAGTTAAAGTTTGCAGGTGTGATTAAGTTAAAGTTTTCCAGAGAAGCTTATTCTTGAATTACTGGGGGGGGGGGACCCTTAATGTAGCCACATGTATACTTATAAAGAGGCAGAGAGAATTTTGGAAGAGAAGAGAAGGGGCCCATGTAACCACAGAGAAAGAGACTGGAGTGATGTGATCACAAGCCAAGAATGCCTGCAGCCACCAGAAGCTGGAGGAGGCAGAAAATGGGGCCTTCAGAGGGAGCATGGCACTGCCGACATCTTGATTTCAGATTTCTAGCCTCCAGAACTGTGAGAAAATAAATTTCTGTTGTTTTAAGCCACCAAGTTTGTGGTACTTTGTTATAGCAGCTCTAGAAAACCAATACAGGTAGAGAAAAATGAGGTGATATGCCTCTGCTCCCAATACTGTCCATTCATTTTGAAGCAACTCCATATGAGATACCTCCTGTTTGACAGGGTATTCAATAAATATGGTATTAACCACTGAATACCCATCAAAATCTACTGTCTTCTATGGTGGTAGAATATTAGGCTGGCCCTGGCTGGCTGCCCAACAAAACTACATTTCCCAGCATCCCTGGCAACTAGGTGTGATCACATGACTATGTTTCCAGCAATGGTTTGTGAGCAGAAGTGACAAGGGCCACTTCTGGGTCTGAGACTTCAGAGATGGGGATACACCTCCACCCTTTCTTCTGCCAGTTAGCTTTGTGCGAACGATGCCAAATGCCCTTGGTGATGGTAGAGCAAAAAGAGGGTAGGAACCTGGATCCCTGAATGACTCTGTGGATTAGAGCTCCCCTGCCAATCTGTATGGCTCAGTTGAGCTATTCTGGAAGGGAGAAGTAACATTCTTTACTGTTTCAAGCCACTGTTCTTTTGAGAACTCTTGTTACAGCAACATAGCATTACCACATAATATAACAAACACTGATTGTGTGCCTAGGATGTTCCAGGCACTGGAGATGTGACAATGGACTGATCAGACCGGACTCTGCTCTCATGGAGCCCACAGTCTCATGGGAAGAAAGGAGATCATTAAAATATCAATGCTAATATAACAGTATAAGAAATCTGGTAGAAGGGTATTCTCAGAGAAAAGGAGGCTTCCTAATACAGACTTGGAGGCTCAGGGAAGGACTTTTGGAGGAAATGATGCCGATTCTGGGACCTGAAAGCAAGAGAGTTAGAGGAAGAGAGGAAGTATTTCACGGAGAAGGACGAATACCCCGAGGCTGCCCAGTGAGAGAAAGCACAGGATGCTAGAGGACCTTAAAGAAGTTCGATGGTGTTAGAGAGGAGAGATGACACTGGCAAAATGGGCAAGAGTCACACGACAAAGGGTCTCAAGCACCCTGCTAAGAGCAACGATGCCCTTGGGAGGACTGTATGAGATGAATGACTTGGCATTTACATTCTATAATCCAAACCATGCATATTCCAAAGGACTGGCCCTTGACTGGCTCCTGGGGGATAACCTTGGAATATCCTGCCTGATAAAAGTGTCTTTGTATATTTGGGGCCTTGGGCCATGCCAGGTAGTCCATGCTGACAATGTGATTTATAGTGAATGCCTGCTTGTGTCACCTGGGGCCGTGGGGCATGCTGCATCTCTTTGATCTCTGGGGGTGCTGGTGATCAAGCAGTTAAAATCAGTCACATGGGTGCTCCATGCCTTTGTGATTGAGCCCCAGTAAAAACCTTGGGCATCGGGGTGCCTGGGTGGCTCAGTCGTTAAGCGTCTGCCTTCGGCTCAGGTCATGATCCCAGGGTCCTGGGACTGAGCCCAGAATCGGGCTCCCTGCTCGGCGGGAAGCCTGCTTCTCCCTCTCCCACTCCCCCTGCTTGTGTTCCCTCCTTCTCTGTGTCTCTCTCTGTCAAATAAATAAATAAAATGAAAAAAAAAAAACCCCAAAACCTTGGACACCAAGGCTGGAGTGAGGGTCCCTGGTTGGCAGCACACCATACATGTTGTCACCCATCATTGCTGATGAGCACTCAGATTCCCCTGGGAACGGGGAAACAGAAAGCTCCTGCCTGGTCTCTCCTAGACTCTGCCCTAGCTCTTTTTGCTTTGAAGATTTTTAATCTGTATCCTTTCCCTGTAATCAACTGTAACTGTGAGAATCGTAGCTCTTTGGGGTCCTGGGAGCCCCTCTAGCAAATCATCAAATCTGAAGGTAGTCTTGGGGACCCCTGATACATAGTCTTACAACCTTAAATTTGCTTTAGGCCAATAAGATTCCTGTTCTAGTTACATCTCAAGAGCAAGCAACTCCATTCAACCCATTTTCAGAAGTCCTGCCTGCTTGTCAGGCTTTAGTGAATTCAGAAACAGACAAAACTGGTCCCTGTCTCCAAGCAGCTCAGAGAATGGAGGACAAGATAGAAAGGAGATCAAGTCAGTATGCTTCATACTTTAATGGCAGAATGTGTGATGGAAAGCTAGCGAGTTTGTTTTTTTACTGTCTGGCCAGGAATGGGGACAAGTTGTAGCACCTAAGCTCATAGATGAAGTTGATGGGGTTGTGTGTGTGTGTGTGTGTGTGTGTGTGTGTGTGTGTGTGTGCAGGCACGTGCGCACGCGCATGCACATTGTGTATTTTAGGGGTGGTGGTGGGAGAGGAGGTAAAATGGAGCTGACTAGCGCTGCATGGGTCAGAACTGAGTCCCAAAGAGAATTTTCTTTTAGAAACCCCACCTGGAGCAATGTGGAATTTTGGGTACTTGGAGCTACCCCAAGAAATAAAGGAGGCTTTGGGCTAATATTGGCTAAAATCTAAAACACCACCCAAGAAAACCTGTGTCCCCTGCCTCTGACTTCTCCACCCCACAGCCACCTTGCCCTTCCCTGCAGGAAAATGCCCCTAACCAAGACTTCACTGCTCTTCCTTCCCTTTCCACCATCCTCTCAGTAACAATCAAAACAGCCAACGCACGCCAAGTACCGCGCTCGATGCTCTGCTATTTTATATAATCCACGTGACAGACCTCTGTTTCTGGTCATACAGCAGGCCCGGTAATCAGACTGGCCCTCTTGCTGAAAACAATCACAAATCTGGCATAAAATCTAAAGACCCTCGTGTTGAAGCATGGAAGGCCTGACAATTTAACTAGATAATTATCAGCCTCAAATTTAAGTGAAACCAGGAACCTCCAGGAAGCAGGCAGAGTATCAAAACCACTTTTGCTCTGAGGGCATCTGCCTAACCCAGAAAACAGCTGCCTCGAGGTCCATGGCCTCTTGGGGAGCAGGGGCAAAAGGCAAAGCCCAAGGTCCACGAAGACTAAGAATCTAAAAGGAGACCCCCCTGAATTAGAATAGGGCCCCAAGGAGCTACTGCTTTAGGGTAAGAAACCTGGAGCCAATTTACTCCATCCTCTCTTCCCCAGAGATTTTCAAGAAAAGTTACTCTGGCACTCAGCAGAGAAGGAGAAAAATAAAAGTCTCTGCAAAATTATAACCACAAGCTGGCCTTTGCAAACACTGGTGTCTTAAATTCTCAACAAGTGGGTGGTCCAAAAGTTGAAGATGGCCTTGGAATGGGAGCACCCCAGACACCTGGAAGGAAGTAAATGCATATTTTCCAGGGAGGATACACCTTTATCTCAGGCCCCAGAGAATTCCCCCTAACATCATCTCAAGGATGTTGAGCTTCATAAACAAGAATAGGAAAACACTCAAAACAAGAGACAGGAAGAAAAGCCATAAGGAATTTAGATACTTACATTATCAGATACTAATTATGAAAGAATTATTTGTGTGCCATATTTGAGGAAATATAAAACACGCCTGAAAATATCTATAAAGCAATTCTCAACCGGCGGGGACTCTGACACCCAGGGGACATTTGGCAGTATCTGGAGACATTTTTCGTTGTCACCACCTGGGAGAGGCGGGACGGTGCTCCTGGCATCTCCTGGGTGGGGACCAGGGATGCTGCTCAACCTCCCACAGCACACAAGACAGCCCCTCAGAGCAAAGAGTTATCTAGCCCAAAACATCAGCAGCGCTGAGGTGGAGAAATCCTGCTGGAGGAAGACAGTCTACTATAAAAGATGAAGCTGGTTTGAAAGGATCAGGTAGAACCCATGGAGATGAAAAATCGAATGCCTGAGACGGAAAACTTAATGGGTGTGGTTAATGGCAGATTAGACAGAGCTAGCGAGAGAGTCCGGAGGCCAGTGAGAGGTGGGTCAGGTGATCCTCCTCATTTGACGAGTGGGTAAACCGAGGCACCCAGCCTGCTGAGAAGTCAGTCCCCAACTAGCATCTACCAAACTTGAGATCGGTGCTCTGAAACACTCTGCTGTTCTATTTAAACCCGAGAGAAGGATTTCTTTTCTCCCTGCCTGTGTCTCTTTCCTTCCCGCTTGCTACTTTCTTTGGCAAAATATTTTGAGGAAAATAGAATTTGTCTAAAATGTCTGACAGAAGACACATGGTGCTGTATTAGCATGCAGACAACAATGCCGAGGGGGGAAAAAAAGCCCGGCAATTTCCATCTCTAAAGCATTTACCTTCCATTAACTAATTATATCCCACAGTTTACAGTGAAGGGGCTTAGGGTGTTTATCTTCATACAGAAGCAGAGAAAACAGAATAAAGGCACCAACAAAAGCCATCTCTCTATGAATCACTGGAGGCTGGGATGTGGGGTCCAAAGCCACCCCGAATTTGCAATCCCTGAGTCCCCATTGCAGGATCTTGAACAAGGTGCTTCTAGCCTCTCTGTGTTTCAGTTTCTCTCTCCATCAAATGGGGATCATTAAAAATCAGCCTCACTGGATTGTTGCAAAGGCCCTATGAGGTGTGTGTGAAGGACACGGAAACGTAGCAATTGTTCAAAGTGACCAATGATTATTT
This sequence comes from Phoca vitulina, assembly GCF_004348235.1. Classification (NCBI taxonomy): domain Eukaryota; kingdom Metazoa; phylum Chordata; class Mammalia; order Carnivora; family Phocidae; genus Phoca; species Phoca vitulina. Next base: position 2,852,168 of record NW_022589792.1, read on the forward strand.
CTATCAGAGGGACAGGAAAGCACAATGGTAGAGAACACAGACTCTGGGACCGCACTCCTGCATGTGAATCTCAGCTCCATCACTCGCTCGCTCACTGTGTGGCCTCGGGCAAGTTACTTAACCTCTCTGTGCCTCAGTTTCCTCCTATATAAAATGTGGATTATAACAGCTCTTACATTACAGGCTCTTTGTGAAGATTAAATGAGCTACTATTTTAAAAAGGCTCAGAATAGCGCCTGGCTCATAGTAAGTGCTAGTTGCTGGTATTCTTATCCCAATTTCAGAGAATGATTAAGCTGAGGATGCAATATGGCTATACTGAGGCTCTACAGAGGCAAGAACCAGGCTTGTCCTGTTGCCCACTATATCCTGAGGGCCTGGCATGCAGTAGGAACTCAGTAAGCAATTTTTGAGTGAATAAAAAATTTCCCCTTTGGGGCACGTGGGTGGCTCAGTCAGTTAAGCGTCCGACTCTTGAGTTTGGCTCAGGTCATGATCTCAGGGTCGTGAGATTGGGCTCTGCGCTGGGTGTGGAGCCTGCTTGTGATTCTCTCTCCCTCTCCCTCTCCCTCTCCCACTGCCCCTCCCCTCCTAAAAAATTCCCCTTTATCCACTAATATTGTCCCAAACACAAGGAAAACCACGACTACCATATACTGAGAATTTACTCTGGAGCAAGCCCCCTACTGGGCACATTGCATCCTCACAGTAATGCTGAAAGACAGGTGGCATCATCCTGTTTCACAGATAAAGAAACTGAGCGTCAGAGCGGCCCCGCAGCCTGTGAGCGGAAGAGCCAGAATTCTCATCCACGTCTATCCTGATTCCCAAATCCAGTGCTCGGCCACTTTCTGCCACCTGCATTCTTCCCTTCAATCTGACTATCCTCAAGGATTTCAGAGCCAACTCCTACGCCTTAAGAGCCTTCTTCTTATCTGTCTTTATTTTCCCCTTGACCGTGTATTTTCACCTCTCTGCTTGGCTCATTCTCTGCTTCTGATGGGGGAAGGTATTTAGTTCCGTGCCTCAATTTCCCCGCTCATAAAAGAGAGACAGTAACAATATCTCTCCCATTAGAATGGTGGTCAGGATGACATGGGTGAACAGTGCCTCACTCAGATCAAGCCTCCATAAATACAATCGATTCTATATTCTGAACGTTGACTAACACTACCCCTCACCTTGACCCTGGGGCTTACACCTTCAGATGCGCTGACCACCCCCTGGGCTGGGTCTCGGTCTCCTGCCCATTATTTTACTTTGTCCAAGCTGATTTATCTAGCAACTCCTCCCCCATGAGGCCTCTGTCACCGTGCGTGCACGCATGTGCCCGCGCGCGCACACACACACACACACACTCTCTCTCTTTCTCTCCCCTTGCAGCCTCTCCAGCCACTAAAATTAGCTCCATCTCCAGTCCACGTCCCCAGCGTGTCTGTCCTGGTTTCTCTGGGCTCCCAGCCACTTGCCATACTGTGTCTCAGATGCCACACATTTTCTCTCTGATGCCACAGCCACTTCCCCAAACAAGGGGTACCCTGAGATACCACAGCAGGTGGGGTGGGAAGGAAGGGATTTCACCCATCTTCCTCCCTGTGTGTTTAAAAACAGCTGACGCAAGAGCTGTCTGCCCCCCACCCCTATTTCTAGTTCCGAAAGGTTAGAGAAAAGCTTTAGCCGGTGAAACCTTCAGGGCCCCAGTGAGTTAAATCTTGATTTTCAAACAATGGCAGAACAATGATCCAGCAAGTCTACTTCCAGTCTACACCCCAAAGAGCCGGAAGCAAAGACTCAAATAGCTACTTGCACACTCATGCAAATATCATAGCAGCATTACTCACAGTAGCCAAAAGGTAGAAGCAACCCAAATATCCACTGATGGATGAATGGATAAACAAAATGTGGTATGTCCATACAATAGAATATGGTTCAGCCTTAAAAAGGAGGGAAATGCTGGCACCTGCTCCAACATCAGTGAATCCGGAGGACATCATCCTGAGTGGAAGAAGCCAGTCACAAAAGGACAAATACTGCATGATTGCACTCACAGGAGGTCCCTAGAGGAGTCAGAACCATAGAGACAGGAGGTAGATGGTGGGTGCCAGGGGCTGGGGGAGAGAGGGGGGGAGTTAGTGTTTCGTGGGGACAGAGGTTCAGTTTGGGAAGATGAGAACGTCTGTGTGATGAAGAGTGGGGATGGCTGTATGACAAATACAAATGTACTTAATGTCACTGAGCTGGACACTTAAAGATGGTTAAAAGGGTACATCTTATGTTAGGTGTATTTCACCACAATTAAACTTTTTTTTTTCTTAAAGGAAAAACAATGAGACAAGCTAGCCAGGGGGAGACAACAGTGTACGTGGGCACAGAAGGGCCAGTGCCTCAGAGGCACTAATTGAGGCAGGGGCTTGAAGCCCCTGGAGCATTTTATTGGGAAAATTCATGTCATGGATTATTTGTTGAGCACCTGCTATGTGCCAAGTCCGGTTCTACGTCTGGGACACAGCAGCGAATACAAGAGACAGACGTCCCTGCCCTCATGGGGCTGAGATTCTCATGGCGGAGTTGGACAATAACCAACCGATAATAAATAAATGTGGTCTGGTAGCTGCTCATCAGGAGCGTGGAGGGAAATAAAGCAGAGAAGAGGGAGTGGGAATGTCAGGAGAGGGGCGAGCAAGTTATAGTTCTGAAGAATATCTGAGCAAAGCAAATGAGGGCAGAGTCAGGTGAAGACGTGGGGGAAGAGCCTTCCAGGCAGAAGGAACAGTCTGTGCAAAGGCCCTGAGGCTGGACCATGCCTGATGTGTTTCAGGGACAACAAGGAGGGCCTCCTGGGTGGCTCAGTCGGTTAAGTGTCTGCTTTCGGCTTGGGTCATGATCTCGGGGTCCTGGGATTGAGCCCTGCGTTGGGCTCCCAGCTCAGCGGGAAGTGTGCTTCTCCCTCTGGCTCTGCCCTTCCCCCTGCTTGTGTGCTTTCTCTCTCTCTCAAATAAATAAATTTTAAAAATATTTTTTAAAAAGGGATAACAAGGAGGCCCATGTGGCTGGAGCTCAGTGAGTGAGGAAGACAGCCAGGGGGAAATAGGGGCAGGCAGGGGATGGGGCAGAGCTTGTAGGGCCTTGTGGGCTACAGGGAAGACTTAGGTTTTTTCCTCCAAGTGAAGTGGGAGCCATGGAGGGTTATGAGCAGAGGCCGGACACAGCCGCCTTTGGGTGCTCACAGGCGCCCTCTGGCTGCTGTCAGGGAGACAGCCTGTGGGGAAAAGGCAAAGGGGGCAGTTAAGAGACCAAGATACAGGGAGAGCAATGATGGGGGCCGGACGAGAGGGGGCCATGAAGGTGGTAAGAAGTGGGTGGATTTCTGAGTAGATTCTGAAGATGGAGCCAACAAGATTCGCTAATAGGCTAGGTGTGGGGCCTGACAAAAAGAGGAATGGAGAAAAAGAGGAAGCCCTTGAGGCTTGGGGCCCCAGCACCCAAACGGATTTTTTTTCTTTCTTTTTTTTCCTAAAGATTTTATTTATTTATTTGAGAGACACTGAGTGAGAGAGAGAGAGCACAAGCAAGGGGTGTGGCAGGCAGAGGGAGAAGGAGAAGCAGGCTCCCCACTGAGCAAGGAGCCCGACGTGGGGTTCAATCCCAGGACTCTGGGATCATGACCTGAGCCAAAGGCAGACGCTTAACTGACTGAGCCACCCAGGCGTCCCTGGACGGATTTTTCTGAGACAAATAGGGTGGCAGGTCTGGGTGACAATGACGAAAGGTTTTTATAGGAGTGATATTTGATTCAGCACCTCACGTGTCAGCTGGAGATGGACCTCTAGAAACATGGAAACCGATTTGTACCAAGAGCCTTGGATCAAGGGCCTGAGATGGGCTAAGGCTGGCTTTGGTCTGGCTGAGGGTGCAGGTCAGAGCGTCCACCCGGGTCTTGCTGTCAGGGGAGCGAACAGGCCTGATGCAGAGGGCTCAGGAAGGCCCTGGCACAGAGCACATGCACAGTAAATATGAGGAATTATTATTATTAGTATTATTAGTATTATTATTATTATTAGCAAGAAAAATGTTGCTGTGTATCTAGCTAAACTCTCCCTGGCAGGTCCACCAGCCACGACCTCTTGGAGCTAAGTCATGCAGCCTGGAAGCGGAGTCTTCACTTCCCTGATTCCGGCATCTGATAATCCTGGAATCAGCATCCTCTGTTCCATTTATTGACTGTGGCTTTAAGAGTCAGGCTTCATCATTGAAATCCCAATCCTCCACTTCCTAGCCGTGTGGCCTGAGGCAAATGCTCTAGCTTTTCCAAGCCTCTGTTTTCTCATCTGTAAAATGGGGACGACAGCTTGCACCTCATGGGAAGCAGGGACTGAATGGGATGGTCCTTGTAAAGGTCCTTGCAGCAGAGAGCATGGCCACAGCCAGCGTCCCCATTATTACTGACCGCTTTATTTGCCCTGCAAATGAGGTACGACAAGCCCTATTTTACAGATGAGGAAGCTGAGGCTCAGAGAGGCAAGAAGATTCACCAGAGGTCAGCAGAGCAGGGGAGGAGAGCACGAAGGACCCAGCTGCCCAGGTTCACCCAGCTTCCTGCCCGGCCACGCGCCCTCCTCGGGCCTGTTCTTGTTTTCCCAACTGTATAATGGGGACAAGGGCAGCCCCTACAGAGAGGGATATACTTGGAGGATTAAATGAGATAATCTACTCGATGTTGAGGACAGCACTGGGCACATGGTAAGCTCTCAGTGAATGTCAGTGCTGATCTGTAATGTCCCCAGGTCCCCAAGGTGGACACTGAGGAAGCCCACATTGGTATGACTCTAGGGTCCAGCTCTTGATCATGGCTCTGCTGTTGAACCTACAGTTTAAAAACATGCAAGCCTTGCCCGTTCCTTTACAAAGGACTAAGAAATGTAAAATTAGGGGCTGTTCCCCAGTCCCTGTGTTCTCAAAGCCCCCACTGCTCTTGGCTTCCCAGGATGCCCCTTGGCAGGCACAGTCCCCCGAGTGAGGCCAGACTGAGAGTGGGACCTTCGCTGTTCCCGCGTCTTGGGCATTCTCTCAGGCTTCAGAGCAACATGACTGAAATTAAGGATGTCCCATGCTTCCCGCTGTCCATCCCTCAGCAATGCCTGGGCAAACCTGCCAAAGGGCATGGTTCTTTCTACCACCAGCTACGAACTCATTCGTTCATTCATTCATTCATTCATTCATTCAATAGATGTTTACTGAGCATCATTCTCAGGTTCTGTACTAGGCTCTGAGTTCAGTCTTTGTCCTCCAGAGGAAGAAGATGGGTGATTTACCCAGTATACAGATCCCATAAAGAAGGGACCTACACTGGCCTGATACTAGGCAGGGTGTAGGGAGGTCAGGAAGGCTTTCTGGAGGAAGAGACAGTTAATACCAGTAAACATATACTTCCTTGAGTCCCGTGAATGCTCCCCTTGGCACCTCAGTCCCCCTCCAAGTCCCCTGGACCTTCCTATGGTGCAGCAAACTAAAGATCTACACTTGGCACAAAAGGGGAGCTTCCTTTCTAACTGGTCAGTGCCCATGTCATTCCAGTTGTTATACTTTAAATATCACATTTAAATACTTTAAATATCAGAATTAGCTAGACACAGAGGAGAGAGCATATTCCAGACACAGGCAACAGCTTCTGCAAAGGTCCTGGGATGAGTGAGCTGAAGCTGTTGATGGAGGAAGCTGGCATCCCTCTCCCTATTTTCTCCCTCTAAAATGGAACTGTGGGGGTGCTTGGGTGGCTCAGTCAGTTAAGCGGCTGCCTTCAGCTCAGGTCATGATCCTGGGGTCCTGGGATCGAGCCCCACGTCTGGCTCCCTGCTCGGCGGAGAGCCCGCTTCTCCCTCTCCCTCTGCCTACTTGTGCTCTCTATCTCTCTGTCAAATAAATAAATAAATAAATAAAATGCAACTGTGAACAGAAGGAAGGCTGGCTCTGGAGCGGGGTGGATCTGCATCCAAGTCCTGGCTCCAGAACTTCCCATCCGTGTGACTTCGGACAAGTGACTCTTCCTCTCTGGATCTAGTTTTCCTCAACTGTGATAATATTCATGGAGCTGTGGGGAAGCTTGAAGGCGATGAGGTGTGTAAGGGGCATGGCCCATAACAGGTGCTCAGCTAATGGCAATTTCCTTTCTTGGAGGTTGACCTCCTGTTGGCCTGGGTTCTCATAAAGCTGGAGTTTTGGGAGGGAAGACAGGTGGAGGTTGCTTAAAAAGACGGCAGAAGCAAAACAGAGTTAGGACATGAAGAAAGGCTAGGGAAACGGTCTCTGCACAGATGTCGGCCAGTCTGGCCTCTGTCCCCCTGAGCTGACAGAATTGGAGGAGGTTTCCATCCAGCTCTGATCAGGAGCAGGTGACATTTCAAAAAAAAAAAAAAGAAAGAAATCAAAAGCCCAGTTGACATAAGGAGCCAGGCTGCATGGCTGTGAACTGTGCTGGGTTTACATAGCAGGCAAGAAATCTGCTACCTCACTTCAACTGCCCATGAGGGCTCAAAACTCAGGTATCAAGTCGAGATTTGATAAAAGCTGTGTGATCTTCCCCACCTTTAGTTCCCAGGTGGCCGTATGATGGGCCCTGGGCTCTCAACAGAGCCTTTGCTGACACTTTCTCTCCTTTTCACTGTGTGACTGACATGGTAACAATAACATGTCATCCCTGTTTCTTGCTACGAGTCAAGAATTAAAAGGAAGGAGAAGGTGTGGCACCAATGACTAACAGAAGTCAGGAAAGAAGTCCTCAGGGAACAGAAATCAGGGTCTCAATGGTCCCAGTGAATAACTTCTTCGATACACACCCTTTGCAATATGATGTATCGCTCCTCCCACCAAGAGATGAGATCTCTTGCCCCACCCCTTGAATCAGGACTGGCCTCACTGCTTGCTTTGGCCATCAGTGGTCAAAGTGAGGACATCACATTCCTGGGACTAGCCCTCCAGAGGCCTGTGTACTCCCTCTTTCTCCTAGGAACCCTGCTTCTGCCATATGAACAGGCCGACACTAGCTTGCTGGAGGAAAAGACCACGTGGAGCAGAGCACAGTGGTCCCAGCCAAGGCCATCCTAGACCAGCCTACAGACAGCCAACACGAAAACAGGGGAGCCACCCAGCTGCCCCACAGCTGACCACAGATGCATGAATGAGCTGATCTGAGATCAGATGAAGCACCCCACTGAACTGCCAACCCTCAGAACCATAAGCTAAATAAACACTGTCCTTTTAAGCCACTGGGTTCTGGCACTGTTTGTTACACAGCACTCTCATGGCAATAGATAGCTGATAACGAAGAAGCATACAGAAGAGATGATTATAAGGTGAATGAAGACAGTTTTAAAATAAAACATTCGACTTTAAATATACTCTTTAATCATATACAAAATCAAAAGTTAGAACAGTGTCTAGAATGGTTAGAAACGTGAAATACTTTCCCAGGCTCTCTCGGAGCTAGATGTGGCCATGCACGTATTTCTGGCCATGAGATGTAAGTAGAAGCTCGGTGGATGGTTTCTGGGAAAGATTTTGCTCTGCCTGATGTAAAAGTTGGCAGAGCTGGATGGGGTCATCTTGTCCCTGCTTCTTCCTGCCTGGTAAGTGGACATGATGGTAAAAGCTCCAGCAACCATTTTACAACCATGAGGTAAAGGCCAAGAGAAAGCCAAGAGATTGGCCAAGAGATGCCAGTGCGTGCCAACCAACACCCACTGCCAACTTTTTGTAATATGACAAAAAATAAGCCCCCATCTGTTTAAGCCACCACAGGTTGGTTCTTCTGTTACTCGCCATTTCTGGGCCACACAAGAACTCCACAATAGGAACATAAGAACAACACTTGTTCCTTATTCAGGTGTGAACACATGGGTTGCTGTGCCATCCTCAGTGGAGAGACTACCCTGCTAATGCAATTCTCACCTCATCATGAGAGAAGCCCAGTTTGCTCATTTCTCCCTTTCTGGAACAAATTCTACTCATCACTGCCAGCCAAAGACAATGCAAAATATTGCTAACTCATCCCCAATCTCGGACCCTGGATCCCACCTGGATCCTCTTTGGCTCCTCTGCTTCAACTTTCTATGCCTTTTATTCACCTGACCTCTATTCTTCTCTGCACAGAAGTCCCGTGCCCATCAGGCCAGGAAGGAGAGAGTCCTCTGTCTCCAGAATATTAGTGGAGCCCAAACTCCCCGAAGGTCAAGGGAATGGTTTTCTTTTTTTTTTTTTTTTTAAAGATTTTTTATTTATTTATTTGACAGAGAGAGACAGCGAGAGAGGGAACACAAGCAGGGGGAGTGGGAGAGGGAGAAGCAGGCTTCCCGCGGAGCAGGGAGTCCGATGCGGGGCTCGATCCCAGGACCCTGGGATCATGACCTGAGCCGAAGGCAGACGCTTAACAACTGAGCCACCCAGGCGCCCCAAGGGAATGGTTTTCAGCTGCCCCTCCTTTACCCCTTCCCTGCAGAGCAGCTGGTCTCACCTCCCATGTGGGGCCAACAGGGTGAGCTTTGTTTTCCTCTCATTGCTATAGACTAAAGATGAACTGACCCCCAAAATGCTTCACCGGGAAAGCTAAGGAGTTGAGCCACAACTCATGGCAGAACCAGCTAAGTATAGCCATCAAGACAGACACTGTGGGTGCTGTGCCCGTGTCCCACATCACTCACTCTGAACGTCTAGGATGTTCTGGCCACAGAAGCATGCTTAGTCTGAGTGCAGGGCAAACCAGGAGAGCCAGGGAGCTCATGCCCCAGGAGGATCTCCCAGCCCAGCCCCCTTGCTCCTTAGGTGAGCTAACTCTAAGGGACGTGTGCTACTTGCCTCCCAAAGTTCTCCAGAGAGATGAAGCAAGCACCAGCTGCCAAGGGCACTAACTCATTGGCTAATGTAAACTTTACTGGCTGTCTTCTCTTCACTCTCTCACCCCTCTACTCTCCATCTGTGTTTCCTGGGATCTACAAACAAGCTACTGGCCTTCAAATCTTTGTCCCAGCATCAGTTTGAGTTCTGGATTGCAAACATCAGAAACCAGCTGTCTGTCTTAGGCATCAAAGGGATTTTTAGGAAGCTCAGATAAACAGCCGGAGTCCAGAGGAGGGGACTTGGAAAGGGGGCAGGAGCAATGCAGCCAGACCGACAATCCCCATGGCAGCACGCTGCCAGGAAGGAACCAGAATCATCCCTTCGTGTTTGAAACATTCTGCTTTCCAATTCCTGGGTCAGGGAGTGTGTGACTGGTTGAGTTTGAACCACACGCCCTGATTACCAAGGGGTGGAGAGAGGATGACTCCCCCTTCCTGAAACCTTCGGTTTGTGAGTGAGTGTGGAGCCCTGTGATCCAGGAGTACTACTCACGGAGGGGGGGTTCTCCCCAGATTGGAAGAGGGGGTTAGATGTTGCATGCCAAATTATCAGGAGCCAATGTTCTCTACAGCGAACTAACTGGTCTGTGGAACTGGGCCTGGAGAAGCACTCATAATTATTATCATCATTATAATTATAGTTATTAGTGTTAGAATAGCTAACAGCACTGAGCACTTATTCTGTGCCAGTTTCTAAGTGCTTTACATGTATTACCTCATGGAATCCTACCTTTTGAGGTAGGTACAACTCTTATTCCCATTTTACAGATGAGCAAGCTGAGGCCCACAGAAACACCAAAGCCCTTCTCCCTTTCTCTTCAAACCATCCCTCAGTAAATACCATCCATAAACCCACCCCCCCACGTGTCAGACATGAGCTCATTAAACCTTTCAAACAACTCTACAAGGTAGAGCACGATATCCTGTTTTCCAGGTGAGCAAGCTAAGATCTCAGGAAGGCACAGTCACGTGCCCAAGATCACACAACTTGGGAACGGAGCTGTGTGTTGAATCTGTTCAAACTCCTGAGCCCATGGTCCTAACCACCATGTGTGTGTACTGGCTGCCCCCTCTTCTAGAGTTGCCTGCACAAGGAGAAGCTGACTGGCAAACCAAGGTTGCACCTTGAAGCCTCTACTATCCGAGTACCTTTTGATGTAGGACTCACCTCTGAAACCAAAATTCACCAGACATATCACTACCGAGAAGTCATGCCAATTTGAACCTTTATTTCTGCTGCCCTGGTGCATCATATCCTAGTTCTATGGGACAGAGCCTCTCAAGTGAATTTCCTATATATCACCAAGTAAAACCATCCCAAATGTACCTTCCCCATTTCATGAAGATCTGTCCAGATGTTCCAGTATGATGTAACTAGAATTTTATTTGGAAAGAGATACATAATAATATGTGATGTCCATTTTCTTCATCTTTCTAAACATGCTCACCATTTCACTCTCCTGATAAAACAACAACAATAACAACAAAAACAAAAAAACTTTTGTAAAGGAGAGGAAAAAGACCCAGAAAATCAAGCTAGTCCCCTAATGAGGTCACCCAACCCTCAAACCCTGGTGCAGATGGTAGAAACTACCAAAGCTTTTCCTCCTTCATTTGCTTTTCAATCAGACCTTTGCCACCAAGATTTCATGCATCCCCATCCCCGCTATGGACAACCCTTTAGAGTCACTCTTTTCCTCCTAATTACAAAGTCCCAAAAGCTTTGGGAAGACCTCTCTTCGGCTGCAACTCATGTGGCTGACTGTGGTTTGCCTCTCTTCCTAACCACCTGTCCCCTGAATCTTCTGTTTCCTTCCCTGATCCTCTTCCTCCCTCAGGTCCCTCAGTGTGGGTGCTCCCTGACCCCATGTTCCTGTCCATTATACCACCAGGCCTGTAGAGCTCAGGCACTTTCTGGCCTTAACCAACCTCTTTGTGGATGACTCTCAAGGCCAGACAGGCCAGGCAGGCTTTAACCCTATCTACGTCTGTCTAAATGACATTTCGACTTTGATGTCTTTCAGGGACTTCGGCATGACTGAAATAAATTCTCACTAGAAGTGCCCTGTGCCCCTTGCCCCTGCAATGGCACTACCATTATACCAGTCAACAGTTGATTATCATGTTCTGGAATATTCTTTTTTCTGGGAAAGAGTCCTTAAATCCATCCTTCCTTTCCTATTTCCATTATCATCCCAAATCATCCCAGACATGGGATCACCTCAATTCTAGGACTTGCTCCACCACAGGAATCCTCCTTCCCCTCTCCCTCCTCTTGACTACATTTTATTGCTAAAAATTATCCATCTAATCTTCACCTCAGCTCAGTGGGGTTAAGTAAGTATTAACATGAGCCTCATTTAACAGATAAGTAAAATAAAGACTAAGAGTAAATCATTTGCCTGAAGTCACACATCTTCTGAGCAGGAGAGTCAGGAATTGAACCCACATCCCCAAAGTGATGTCTTGTCTTACATGGGAGAGTTAAGTTCTGATTCTGAAGTAAGTGCACAAAGGAAAAATTGTATAGACTCAAAAAACACCCTCAACAAACCTTTAAATCATCCATAAAGTACAATATGTATGGTTTTGCATATTTAAGGCTGGGCAGTAATAAGCATGTGTAATATGGACAGTAATATATGATATAAAAGAATGTCAGTAGTATGCTTCATTTGACAGATACCGCTAACTGTCCCAACAGCCATTTCCCTCTCCCTCATCTTTCTTACAAGCAGAACTAGCCTCCCATAAAATGGCAAAAATGCCAGACACGCATGTTTCTGGTCTGCCCTGAAGCTGGAAATGGTCATATGACCCAGGTATAGCCAATCAGATGTAGAAGGAAACCTGCTGGGAACTTCTGGGCAAGATTTGTTTCTCCCAGATAAAAATGAAAAGTCTCCAGTGAGAGTTTTCTCTCCCAGTCATTACTTTCCTGCTTTTGAATGAGGCCGTGAGAGGAGATGTGGCAGCCATTTTGCCACCCTGGGGCAACAAATCATGAGTTCAAAATTCAACTCACTGAGCGGGGTGGGAGGACATCACTGAGCCATTCAACTAATCTCGGTCTACAGATTTGTGGATTTCTAAGTCAGGTAACAAAAATTTCTACTTAATGCTAAAGCCCCTTCTAGATGTCTCTTCTGTTACTTGAAGAGAAAACATTCCTAGCTGATATACTGTGTTCTAGGAAGAACATGAATCATGTTCATTCCTTGGAAAAAACTCACTAAATGCAATGGCAGGTAGAAATGACCTCACTATTTAATTATTATATTCATCCTTTTTCTTTTTCTATGTGTGCCAATTACATAACAATGATTTTGTATAAGTCAGATTTGCATAGAATGCAGTTCTGCTACACACTTTGCAGTTTCTGTTTTGAAAACATCCAGGGCTATTTCCTATGAATCAAAACTCATCAGTCTAGTTTACAAAGACCTCTCAGTCTGATCCGTCCTGTCCTCTCAATCTTATAATGATTCAACATCACGTCCCTGGCATACCAATGTGAAGCAAAGGAAAGCAGCCCCAGCCACATTTTAGTGCTCAGAGCAGGACTTAAGAGTTTTAGGTTTCCTTCCTGCCTCTGTTCCTACTGCCAGAGTTTCATGTCCTGAAATTCTGTGGGTGGCCTCCAAATATGCCTGTGAACAGTGAAAACAAAACAACCCATGACCTTCGGCACCAATCATGTCTCTTCAGCACCACAAAAAAAGTGACTCCTAAAATCAAAGCTTCTTAGGGTGGAAAGGACTCCCAGGCATGAAGTATTTGATACTTTTTAGCCTGTGATGTCTCCGAAAGAAGTTTAAATGTAGACGAGTTACACACTTAGAAAATATACTCCAGCTGTCTGGTTCAGTGCGCAACCTGCACAACTATACACAGTAGGCCTGAGAACGCACCCCTGCTCAGACCACCCCCCCCCACTCAAACCTGTTCATTCTTCTGCCACTTCATTAGTGCAAAGTAGCTAACAAAGCTGGTTCCAGAGGAGTTTTAGTCCATTGAGAGCTCAACACGTAAGACACGCCATAATTCCTGGGGCAGGACTACAACCAATGGGAGGGCTTATCATAGCTGCAGTACATATAATAGTTAAGTTGACACTTCCAACTGCCCTCCAAAACTGCATCATCTGATCTAGACCAGGTGAAATGCAGGGGCACTTAGGAAGGGGCTTCTGTGCCCCAGTTTATTATACACTGACACTTCCCTCAACATTGGCAGGTTATTGGTACCATCGACTCAGTCATTCTGTCAAAAACATCTGTTGAGCACCTACTGTGTGCCAGGCACTATTCTAGGCATGGGGGAATAGCACCATGAGCGAAAAAACCAAATCCCCTTCTGCAGGGAGTTTACTTAGTGGAGGAGACTGGCAGAAAATCAAGTAAAATATCTAGTTTGTCGGGAAGCAGCCAAGTGCACAGAAAAGAATCTAAATAGAAGAGAGGACAGGAAGTGTCAAACGTGTTGGAATTGTAGATAAGGAGCCAGGGGACACTGGCATAAAGTCTTAAAGATGAGGAAATGGATTGAGAAGAGCATACCAGGTTTGGGCACTACAAGTGCAAGGGCCCTGAGGTGGAAACGTGCCTGAAGTGTTCAAGGAGCAGCGAGGAGCCTGGTGCAGCTGGTGCTGAGTGAGCGAGTGTGGCTGCTGATGAGGGTGGGAGGTGACGGGGGCAGATCATGCAGGTCCTTGTGGGCTGTGATGAGGACTTTTGCTTTTACATTGAGTGAGACAGGAACCATGAGAAAGATGTGAGCAGAAGAGTGATTTGATCTAATTTATGTGTTAAAAGGATCCTTCTGGCTGCTTGTGTTGATAACAGGCTATGGGGGAGGAGGGCAGAAGCAGAGAGACCTGGGCACAGCCTGCTCCAACAAGCCAGCTGAAAGATGATGATGGCTCAGCCCAGTTGGTGGCAGTGGAGGTGGAAGAAGACGGAACCTACAGAATTTGCAAAAGGATTGACCATGAGGGAGGAGGTGTCAGATTGTTAGCCAGAGCCCCTGGAAGGATGGAGCTGCCGTCCAATGATGTAAAAAGACAGGAAGAGAGATATGAGAAGGATGCACATGAGTTCAGTTTTGGACATCTTGAGTGTGAGATGTCTGTGGACTGAGGCCTCCCCACATGGGGACTGCAAGAGAGCTCTGGGCAGAAGACTTAAGTTTGGGGAACATAGGCACAGAAGGTATTTAAACCTTTGAGATTGGCAGATATCACCAAAGGGCTCATTATAGCCAGAGAAGTCAAGAAAAATGGGGCTTTGATTTTCCTAGACCCTGCCCCCCAAACCTCAGCTTTACCATTCTACTACATGACCGCACCGAAGGCGAAGGCTTGTGGTCTCTGAGTCAGGCCCAGGTCCTGCTTGGAGAGGAGACTGTCCAGTTTCTACAACCTCTGTAACAACAGAGCATCTCCAATGCCTGTAGTTCCTCCCTGCATAAAGCAAAGCAGTGTCTCTCACTTGGTAGCCTCTGCCTCAGCCCCAGGCACCCACTTGCCTCCCGTTCCGCTGAGATTTCCTCTGCCCGCCAGGCATCAGCCTCCCTGCCCTGGTGAGAAGAGAGGAGTCATTTTGCCCTGCAAACTGTAGAGGCAGTGGCCAGATGCCTCTCTGGAGGCAGGCTGGTGTTTGTCATAGCAATTCAAGAGGACAAGACCTCGATCAGCCCCTAAACCTGCTGAGAGATGGATGGCAAGGTCTTCTCCAGCCACACGAGGAAAATGGCCAAGAAGCTCAGTATGGAGCAATGTCACCTGGCCATCTGGTCCTCACTCAGTCCCCTCCCCACTCCAGTCAGGGGCGGAGGGAGAAAGGAGGACGTCTTTATCTGCTGAAGTGTGCTGTGCGCTGTCCAGGGTGCTGAAATCTCTAACCCGCTAGGCTTCAAACTATTATGGCTCCAAGACGAGGACTTTTGGGATATGATCCATGGAATTAAAAGGGATAAACTAGAAAGCAAGAAGTCGGTAAAGGGTGCGCTAATGAATGGGTATCATCGTGAGCAACTAGTATTCAATCCTGTGAAAGGCCCTTTGAGAGGTAGAACACACCTCCAAGTCTTCTCACTGAGCAATGGGGAAGCCAGGCCTATTTATACACTGACTCCCTCTCTCACTGGTTAAGGGCTGCTCCTGGGGGTGTTAAACGTCTGTCATGTGGGCTGAACAAACTCCTGCAATGCTGGAGAACACCCTCCAGCACAGATGCAGAAAGATGAGAGCACTGGAGGTACAAAGAGGTTAGCTTGCTTGGAAACTGCCCACCACAGGTAAACTCGGAGGTGAGTGGGACGAATATGGACTGGGGCATTTGCAGGACCTACCACACATATCCAAAAGAATATGTTCTAATTTCTTTCCCTTCAATTCATCAACTCCCATTTATGAAGAACTCAGAAAGGTCCAGGGGCTCAGTTCACGGTGTCAGCCACAATGTTGCCTTCTCCAATCTCTATCACAGCCCGAGGAGGCAGACACTCTCCCTTTTTCCAGGTGAGAAAACAGGTTTGGAGGGATCCAAGTACGTTCTCAAGTTCCTCACTGGCAGAGATCCCTCCGACTCTGAAGCCCAGGTCTTAACCATTGGTATATGCCAGTCTCCCATTTGTGGACCTCTCTTTTGCCGATTTTTTTTTTTCCTGCTATAGTGGAGTCCAAGATGCGGAAGAAAAGTAAAGATCCTCCTGACTTCCCTGGAAAACTTGACTTTAAAGAAATAGTGTAGGACTCAAGAACATGGATTCTGGCTCCAGATCCACCTGAGTTCACCACTTATGAGGTAAGTGACATTGGGCAAGATGTTTAGCTTCTTTGAGCTTTCATCTGTAAAGTGGGGGTAATAGTGGTACCTAATTCAGAGGGCTGTAAAGATTAACTGAGCATATACACATGTATAGTATATCATGTTATAAAGTGTCTTCTAAGTTCTAATTTGTCAATGTTCCCACTGCTATTCATAACAGGTATTATGTTCATAAGGATACTGGGCTGAATATAGCTCTTTGAACTTAACTTGGGTCTCAGGTTATCCTAGTTTTAGGGCACTGTCCCAGTAGAGTGGTTGAGATCCTGATCCACCCTTTACTAGGTGGGGGACCCTTTGTAAGTAGCTTAACCTCTCTGAGCCTCAGATTCATCTCTAAAAAAGGCTTGTGCAACTAAAATGTGATAATGCACATAAAATTGTTAATATAGTGCTGGCACAAAACAAATGCTTAATAAATGATGGAAATAGCATGGCAGCCAACACCATTACTATCACTGTCACTGTATTACAAGATGGAGAGGCTAGCTCCTACTGCTAGGAAGTGAGGCTGTTCCTGGTGAAACACAGTTCAGCAAATATCATGACAACCAAATGCTTTGATCAATAAAAAGATCAATGCTCTCTCAATGATAAAACTCTCTGAATGATAAGAAGCATTTGTGCCATGGTAGGGAATCCTTCTGATACCAAGGGTGACTGATCCATGGGGGGAGAAATTAACGCAGACAAACATTAAAATAAAATGCAGCTGGTATTTATAGGAGCTGTTAGTTGGTCTCATGAGTTAGAGTGCCAATTGGTTTTGTTGTTGTTGTGTTTAGAATGCTGTTTTTATTTTCAGGCAACTCAAAACAGCAACATGGGAGGCGAAGAAAGGAGGAGAGAGTGAAGAATGGTGACATATGTTTGTTAAACTGATCAAAGGGAAGACAGCATGAGGTGTGTGACTCGCCATTCTGACCCTCGGTCCCAGTTTCTTAAGCTGTGTAAGGGGAACTGGGCTACTATCTGAGGCTCCCTTTCTATCTCTCTGGAAAGGGGCCACAGGCTGGGTACTTGGACAGAAGTAAGGAAAAAGCAGGGCTCTGATGGCAGAAACTCGGCAGGGGGGGCATTAATCATCTATACCACTCCCACTGCCCCCAAACTGGGGTTCCAGACTCCTTAATGTGAGCACAGCTTCTGATTCTGGAAGTTTCCTGATTTGCCACCATCTCAGTGTAACTTTGACTTTGGGCAAATAACTCAGTCTCTCTGTGTCTTAACTCCCTTGGGAGTGAAATAAAGGGTTTGGACCTGCCAGAGTCCATTGAGTCCTAAAATTCAGTGATGCTATGAAACCAAAGCCAACGTCCTCTCCTGATGGTCCCTGAGTAGTTGGGTATTTTCCTCACTTATGATCCTCAACAAAACTGCCCAAAGCCTGGGGCAGCTGGTAGGACCTTCCAAAAAGGAACCGTCATTTTTACAGAGTCATGAAATGTCAGAGTTGGCAAGGACCCAGAGTTCATCTGTTCCATGCCTTATCTGATGTCAGAGTATCTGTCATAGATTCCTGGACTGTTTAACTATATCAATGCAATGGTCCCCATCTCCATAAACAGCTTAGTGCATTTTCCAGAACACTCTGATTCTCAGAAGTATTACCGCTTTGCAGCCATTTATTTTACTGAGCACCTATGCCAGGTACAGGGCTAAGCCTGTGAACACAAAAACAACTGTCTTCATCCCTACCCTGGTCATGTCCACAATCTCCTTTGTTAACACACACAATTGCATTATTTGACCTCCCAGATGTTTATGTATATATCTAAGCATTACAGTCAAAGCTCTGTCATCTCAGAAATACAGCCAAGCTTCTGAAATCTTCCTCTTACACGATTTCAATTTAACGATCAGACCTTCAAATACAATAGAAGCACACTTCAAAGGGGTTTGATAAAATTGCAAAGTTAGAATTTCTCTGAGGCCTTGAACTACACAGAACAAACCAAACTCCACGGGTACGATACTTTCTGCCAAACTTTACACAAGAAGAAGGCAAGAATCTTATGAATCCATGAAAAATGAATGGTGTTTTAATGCTGCAGTTTGCTTAGAAATGTAAGACAATGAGTTAATCAAAAAGTGCTCATTAAGGCCATGTTGTCTCAGGTCAGGTTAATACACTCAGGTCCCCTCCCCCTGGAACACAGAACTAAGAGTGTACAGCATTTGCCTGGTAGCACCACTGCACAGAAGGTTGAATTTGTGGGGCTTGCAGTCCCTACTCTCTGTTCTTCAATTGCAGCCCAAGAGGAGACCAAGCAGCCCCTTGGAATTTGAAGTAATGAAATTTGAGCTATGTGTTTGATTTGAAGGAGATAGAACCAGCAAACAATAAGGAAGGGTGGCTGATTACAGGAGAAGCAACAGGGAGACAAGCAAGAGAAAGGAAGGCAGGAAAAATGAAGTGGGAAAGGAAAAGGGGTAAGAAAGGAAAAGAACGGTGGCTCCTTATGGTGTTAGGAGCAGGACCCCCTGAGAATCTAATGAAAACTACAGACCAGAAAAAAATATATATACACATAATTTTTGCATGCAATTTCAGAGGGTCCATGAATCCTATTAATTCTAAGGCTTTCATCCTTAGGACCTATTTGTTTCTGATGAGAATTTCTTCTCTAGAGCCTCATCAGATGTTTAAAAACTAGGGGAAAAGATCAGCTTGTTGTAATCAAGAAGCAGATGCAAACGCCCCAGTGGCTAACTAACTTATCACACGGCCGCCTTTCAACTTAATGACCATTTATTGAGGCTTACTATATGCTGCATGGTATACGAGCTTCTCTGGATGTTCCAAGAACCATGTTATAAAAAACCAGGGATTTTTTTTTAAGACTTCTTCCTGCCAGCAAGGTCAAGCCAGCCCCTGCCAGCAAAAGTCAGCCCCTAGGGAGTATAAATTGGCACAACCACTTTGCAGAGCTATTTGGCAATGCTTCGTGAAGCCGAGGATGCACAGAGTACACAACTCAGCAGTTCCACTCCCAGGTAGATGCCCTAGAGAAATCCACCGGCAAGAGTGAGGGGACAGCTTGGTTCAAAATAGCCCAAAGCTGGAAACAACCCAAAGAGATAAATACATGGTAGAATATTCATACTGCAGAATACTATGCAGCAGGGAAAATGGATGAATGAGACCTAGTCTTGTCAATCACAAGGTGAGGGCAGAAGGAAGGCTGTAGAAGGAAATGTTTACAGAGAAACTTAAAACTGTGCAAGAACGCACTATATATATTTCTTATATACTTATGTGGTCAAAATGTAAAATAGGTACTACGTATTTCTCATACCCTTATTTACATGTATATAAAAGCGTAAATACATAACTGGAAATGATAAACACAAAACTCAGGAAGTGTTTCTGCATGGGGAAGGGAATGGAACAAGGCCAGGAAAGAGAACACAGGGGACTTACACTGTATGAGAAAGGTTTCATTTGGGGGTGCCTGGGTGGCTCAGTTGGTTGAGCGTCCAACCCTTGGTTTTGGCTCAGGTCATGATCTCAGGATCGTAGGATAGAGCCCCGTGTCAGGCTCCACACTCAGCATGGAATCTGCTTGAGTTTCTCTCTCCTTCTCCCTCTGCCCCTCCACCACCCCACCAACTCTCTCTCTCTCTCCCACCCTCTCTGTTTCTCAAATAAATAAATCTTAAAAAAAAAAAAGAAAAAGAAAGGTTTCATTTTGATGGTAGGCTGTTGTTCTATCACCTCCCTGTCCTCCCCTCTTCCACTCTCTCCCTCACTTACTCTGTTCCCGCCACTCTGGCCTCCTCACTGCTCATCAAACATACCAGACACAGCCCAGCCTCAGGACCTTTGCATGTGCTATTCCCTCTGCCTGTCACTTTCCTCCTTTAGCTATCCTCAAGGCTCATTCACTCACCTCCTTCAGGTTTTCATTCAAATACTGCCTTCCCAATAAAGTCTTCCCCGGTTTCCAGCCCTCCTGCTCATAACACATCCCATCCTTCCTCTGATTGATTGTTTCTCTGTAGCCCTCACTGCCACCTAACACACTAGATATTTATTCATTCACTCATTCATTCATTTAGCTTTTCTTCACTACTTGACTATCTGTTGCACAAAAGGAGGGCCTTTTATCTGTTTTGTTCACTGCTGTGTCCCAGAGCCTGGTATATAATAGATGCACAAAAAATATTCATTGAGTGAATATTTGCATACACAAATATTTGTTACATTATTCTCTATTTTTTGAATGTCTGAATATTTTGTTATACACTTTTTAAAAAAAGATTTATTTATTTATTTTTTAAAGAGAGAGAGAGAGAGAGGAAGCACGAGTGTAGTGGGGAGGGGCAGAGGGAGAGAGAGAGAGACAGAATCTCAAGCAGACTCCCCACTGAGTGCGGAGCCTGATCCCATGACCCTGAGATCAGGACCCAAGCCAAAATCAAGAGTCAGATGTTTAATGGCCTGAGGCACCCGGACGCCCCTTTGTTATGCACTTTTAACAACAACAACAACAACAAAGTCAGCTATTAGGATGTTTCAGAGACAAGTTTCCTACTAAGGTAAGAAAAAGGTGCCCAACACCACAACACGTCCTTGGAACCTGCCAAGGTCCCAAGCCACAGGACTATGGGAACAACCAACAGAGGACCCTCAGGGAGCTCTCAAGCCCACTAGAGCTAGCCCAGGGTACCCACAACAGACCATTCACATCTGAATGCCTCTACCAAAACAGCCCAATATGACAAAGCCCTTTTGGGAAAAGCAACATTGCTCTGAAACAACAAATGTGCTCAAAACCTGAATTGCAGGAGCCCAGCCAACACAGCATGGGGCCTAAGACCCATGACATCTGCCAGGAGAGACAGGATCTGGAACAGCAACAGAGCCTACAGGAGAAATTTGATCCTAGAAGAGAATTACGACCCCACAGAGGACAGCTGTGACCCCACAGAGGAGAGCTGTGACCCCACACAAGGGAGCTGTGACCCCACAGAGTAGACCTGTGACCCCATAGAGGGGAGCTGTGCCCCACTGAGGACAGCTGTGACCCCACAGAGGACACCTGTGACCCCACAGAAGGGAACTATGAGGAATGAATAGGGGTCTTGGAAGACAAGCCAGTCTTAGCTTCGAGGAGAGGAGTGGGTGGACAGAGGAGCCAGAAATCAGCACAAAATGGTAATGTCTATGCTGGCATCTGTTACAGGACTTTGGGGTCCCTAACAGAGCCTGACTGGCTACTCAGCAAATCCACCTTCCTTTCTTCTAAGCACAGTCTAATGTTTCTCAGCTTCCCCTGCAGTGATGTGTGTCATGTGAATAAATTCTAGCCGAAAGAATAGGAAGGGAAGAGGCATGTGCCAGGCCTGTAAAACCTCCCTAGTATCACTTTGCATCCTCATTTCTCTTTTGTGGTTTGATGCATACAAGCACAAAGTTCTCGGAAGCTGTGAGTCAACAATGAGGAGCCACAATGTGGTAAGGGCCTGGGTTCCCTCAATCACTGCTTGGAGGAGAGAGCCCTGCCAGCAAGGAACAACTATTTTGGACTTTCAGTGAGTGATAAATAAATTTCTGTTGTGTGTAAGACATTACCCAGTTTTTTCTATTGTTGTCATAACAGCTAGCGTTACCTTATAGAGAGGGTCCCTGGTGGAAAGTGTATACACACTCACCTTTCAACTATGGTGCGCTATACACAGATCCAAAAACTCTTCTAAGGCACTCACTGTACCTTATCTAGCTTGGTTTTCTCCATAGCCCTACCACAAGCTGTTGCACCCAGAAGTCCTCAACAAACATTTACCAGCTGGAAATCAAGATCAACTTGGAATAAAGGCGTCTCCAAATGAGGCAAAAGGATCACACATGCACAACAGTTAAAACCTTGAGTTCTGGAATCACATGATATTAGGTTCAAATTCCAGTTCCACTAGCAGGGTGATCCTAGGCAAGTTTATATCTGTGCTTCGGATCTCTCTGTGGTCCCATGGGAATATTAATATTTCCTAATTCATTGGGTTGTTGTGAGGATTAAATGAGAGAATGCACAGAAAGCTCTTTGGAAGCAGTCAACTCTAATAAGCCATTATTCTAATTGTAACCAAAAGCATCTGCTGCAACATGCAGCCAGGGTACGGAGACAGGGTGCAAGAAGGCAAAGGCATGATGAAAAAGAGCATGGGGACTCAGCCTTCCCAAGCCCAGCCTGGACACACCAACCATGATGTTTCCAAAGTCTTTATAGTTTGAGATAATTCTAAGAAACACAGCATGTGACACTTACCCTGTCAGCACCACCACAAAGTCCATCACGTTCCAACCATTCCTTAAGTAAGAGCCTTTATGGAAGGCAAACCCCAGGGCGATGATTTTAATGCCAGCCTCGAAACAAAAAATTCCAATGAAGTATGGTTCTGTATCATCCTGGAAGGGAGAGAAGGTAAGGTCAAGATCTTTGGCTGGGTAGAGGGTGGCATGACTGGGGACCTGGCCCATCCAGAGATCTCTACCCATTTTTCCTCACCTCTCCAACCCTCCAGCACCCACTGCCCCCCAACGCATCCTTATCGGAGTTCTTTTGCCTGAAGACTTTGCAACAGAAGCAGAAGCATGGAGAAGACACCCTCCTTCTTTCCCTTTGGCCAACCTCATATATCACTTGGTCAAACAGAGTTGTTTGTTTGGATCCGTGGTATCCAGTATAGCAGCCACGGGTCACATGTGGCTATTTAACTGTAAATTAATTCAAATGAAATAAAATAAGAATTCAGCTTTTCAGACACAGTAGCCAACATTCCAGTGACTAGTATATTGGACAGTGCAGATGGAGAGAATTTCCATCACTACAGAAAATTCTACTGGAAAGCACTGGTTCAGTATGTTTGTCACATGCACCACTCAAGGCCTTTAAGGTTAGACCCTGTACACCAACCTCACCCCCGGATCTGACACCCGTGAAGGTTCTCAGCTGGTATGCACCAGCACAGCAATTCAGGTTGCTAAAATATTGGAGTAATACTTCTGCATTTGCTGGCAAATGGCCAGTGTCCCAGTCCCCAGCCCCTCACTGAACCTCTTGCCAGTTTCTGGCTTCCAGCTGATAGTTTATAATATTTGAAATCAAGCTATGAGCTCCACTCCATCAGATCCCCTACATGGATGTTTTCCAATCTGTTACAAAGTTTCTCAAGCTTCAATCCTTTCTGCCTTCATGATTCTTTCCCTATCAGCTTGCCATGGTACTACTATTTGCTTCCTAGTTTTCCAGCTGACTCTCTTTACTTAGCTTCATCTTAAACAGAAATTAAAAAAAAAGTCTTGAAATCGTAAGTTTTATAGGTTAGTGATATGTGTTAGAATACCTGTTATAATTCATACCTATTAAAATTTAGATGTCTTGAGAACCATCTATATTTTGTGGATTAGGAACGAGTGGATTCTTACATGCCCCTCTACCCACCCTTGAGCTATTACAGCTGGATCTGAAAAGGTGACAGAAAGGAAAAAAAGTCTTCTTCATTGCACTGTCAGAATGCCAGGAGAGGAACCAGGGCACTTGGGGATGGATAGGGGGATCGAGAAGGATCTTAGTGCTAGTTTACAGCTCTGCTGAGTTTCACCAAATGAGTAAATTTGAATGAGGACTATGAATGTCCCCCAGAGCTGATATCCATGACAGGAGACAGAGAGGATAGAAGAACAAGCCAAATGACACCATATACAAGCAACCAGGCTAACATCAGAATGTGGGACATACCTTAGGGTCATGGGACTGATTTCTGCCATAAGTCAAGGGCAGGAGTGAAAACAGTTGCTTTAGTTTAAAAGGCTTAAGCAGGGATGCCTGGGTGGCTCAGTCAGTTGGGCTCAGGTCATGATCCTAGGGTTCTGGGATCGAGGCCCATGTTGGGCTCCCTGCTCAGCTGGGAATCTGCTTCTCCCTCTACCCCTCCCCCTGCCTGTGCTTGTATACTCTCTCTCAAAAATAAATAAAATCTTTAAAAAAATAAAAGGTTTAAGTAGCATAACAAAATCTAGACCCTGCCTGGATCCTGGTTTGACCAAACTGACTGAAAAATGCTTTTTCTGAGACAACCATGAAAATCTGATTCCTGACTAGGTCTTAGATGGTTCCAAGGAACTGCTGTAAGTTGTGTTGGGTGTAAAAATGTCACTGTGGTAATGGAAGAAAACGCCTATATTTTTTAGCAATGTAGACTTAAGTAAGTATATGGCAATGAACTGACAAGTTGTCTGGGATTTGCCTTCAACAATTTTGGCCAGGAAAGACAAACCAATGAGATGCAAGGGGCCAGAGGAAGCAAATAAGGCAAAGTCTTGACAACAGTTGAATCTGGGTGAGAGGTTCTTAGAGGGGTTCATTGTATTGTTCTCTCCATTTCCATGTATAGTCAACATCTTCCACAAGAATTTTGTTTCTAATATGATGTTTCTATGGACAATGTGAACACTTGTTACCCACTGCCCTCCTGGTCAGCATTGGGTTTGCCTGGTCTGGTGAGCGGGTGAGTCATGAAGGCATCTCTCTCCCCAGATTATTGGTGTTCATGAAATTTAGGCTTCCCAGGTGGGGGGCTCATGATCCAGCTCTTGGCTCCAAGACTGAGAGCCCACTCTGCCCTCTGCCCCATGGCCACGGCAACTTGCCTCTAAAGCAAAGAGAGACCCCTCAAGAGAGACATCACTCACCAGTCGTTCAGACATTGGGGTCTTGTCATCATCAGGTAGGTGTTGCTCCAGAGCAAGGACAATGCAGTTTGCTATGATGGTAGCTAAAATCATATATTCAAAGGGAGTATGGAGGAATTAAGGAAAATCTTTCCAGTTTGTTTACGCTCACAGCAAAACCCAGCAGAAGGTAGAGAGATTCCCCATACACCACCTGCCCCCACACATGCACAACCCCCCCCAATTATCAACATCCCCCATCAGAGTGGTGCATTTGTTAGAATCAATAAACTTACACTGACACATCATTATCACCCAAAGTCCAGAGCTTACATCACGGTTCACTCTTGGTGTTGAACTTTCGGAGGTCTGGACAAGTGTATAATGACTTGCATCCACCATGAGAGTGTCCTATGGAGTAGGCCAGCAGATGACTTTTTAAGGAAAATGTAGATGTTATTCTTCCATCTCACCTCCAACATTCATAGAGCAAATATTAATTCAGCACCTACTGGGCTCCAGGCCCTGTTCTGGGCACTGGGGACACAGCTTACAGTAAAAGAAACAAAAATCTCTGCTCTTGTGGAGGAGAAGTGAGTGTGTGAGATAACTACACATAAAGAGCGTTACGAGGTAGTGAATGCTATGCAGAGAAAAAGCAGGTTGGGTGTTGCAATGTATTTATTTATTTTTTTAAAGATTTTATTTATTTATTTGACAGAGAGAGACACAGCGAGAGAGGGAACACAAGCAGGGGGAGTGGGAGAGGGAGAAGCAGGCTTCCCGCTGAGCAGGGAGCCCGACGTGGGGCTCAATCTCAGGACCTGGAGATCATGACCTGAGCCAAAGGCAGACACTCAACGACTGAGCCACCCAGGTGCCCCTGGGTGTTGCAATTTAAAGTAGAGTCGTCAGGGGCTCCTGGGTAAGTTAAGCATCTGACTCTTGATTTCAGCTTAGGTCGTGATCTCAGGGTCGTGAGATCAAGCCCCGCATCAGGCTCTGTGCTTAGCAGGGAGTCTGCTTGAAATTCTCTCTCTCCCTCTCTCTGCCCCTCCCCCTGCTCACATGCACTCTCTCTCTCTCTCTCAAATAATAAATAAGTAAATCTTTAAAAAAAATAGAGTGTTCAGATCTGACACCAAAAGCACGATCAACTAAAGAAAAAACAGGCAAAAAAAGTAAAAAGTAAAAAGACAACCAACAGAATGAGAGAAAATATTTGCAAATCATGTATCTGATAAGGCTGGCATCCAGAATATATAAAGAACATTTGTCACTCAAGAACAAAAGGCAGTCCAATTAAATAATGGGCAAATGGCTTAAGTAGATATTTCTCCAAAAAAGATACTCAAATAGCCAATCAACTACATGCAAAAATTCTCAATATCCTCAGCCATTAGGGTACTCAAAATCAAAACCACAATGAGCTACCACTCCACATCCACTAGAATTAAAAAAAAAAAACCACCACCCAGAAAACAGTAAGTGTTGGTAAGGATGTGAGAAACTGGAACTTTTGTGCATTGCTGGTGGGAATGGTGCAGCCTCTGTGGAAAATAGTTTGGTGATTCCTCAAAAAACCCACAGAATTACCATATGATCCAGCAATATATATCCTAGGTATACACCCCAGAGAACTGAAAAGCAAGTACCAAAACACATGTTCATAGCAGCACCATTCAAACAGCCAAAAGGTGGAAGCAAGCCAGATGTCTCTCAGTGGATGAATGGATGGACAAAATGTGGTCTATCCAGACAACGGAATCATCCTCGGCCATAAAAATGAAGTACTAATACACGCCACAGTGTGGAGGAACCTCAAAAACATTATGCTGAGTGAAAGATGCCAGACATAAAAGGCCACACACTGTACAATTCTGTGTATGTAAAATGTCCAGAACAGGCAAATCCAGAGAGTCAGAAAGCAGATGGGCGGTTGCCAAGGGCCGGGGGAGGGGGTTGGGGAGTGACTGCTTAATGTTTTGGAACTAGATAGATAATGTACAACAAACACTCTGAATATACTAAATGCCACTGAATTAGTCACTTAAAAATGGTTAATATTGTTATGTGAATTTCACCTCAATAAAAAAAAATAATATGCTGGTCAGGGCAAGGCCTCTGAGAAGCTGAGCTTTCAAGATCTACAGAGGGAAGGGTTAGTCTGTGTGGCTATTTCCAGAGGTGGCACTCCCTCTCTCTCCAGGCACAAACTCCTTCCTGCATCCTGGGAACATTCCTCCGGGTGGACGAGGCCGCCAAGGTGTCCTGCTGGAGGGTCTGCACTTGGGGAGGGTCTGTCCTGCTCACATTACATTAGGGCCTGATCTGCTGATCAGCTGGTGAAACAGGATGTCCCCTGTCCCCCTGCCAGACCCACAGAGGCACCGCCCAGGCAATCTGGGTGTAGAGAAGTGGGTGTCGGAAGGGAAAGCCACAGGGTACTGGTTAGTCTGGAGTAGAGCTCCCCCACCTTGGCACGTCTGACACTTGGGGCTGGGTCATTCTCTGTGGTGGGGGTGATGAGCAGTAGCAGCTCCTCCTCTCCAGTTAGGACAACCAAAACTTACTGACAACCAAAAGTGACCTCCAGGTATTGCCAAGTGTCCCCTGGGAACACTGGAATCCACTGTTCTGTGGAAGGATCAAAGAGCATGTCTTGGTGAACTTGGCCATGGCCTCCTCCCAGCTTTCTCCCTTGGAAGCCTAACTTGCCTTGTTCTGTCCTTTGGCCCTGGAGTTAGGTTTGGCCTTTTGGAAGCTCCATAAAACCAAGGGACCTTATAGGCTGGTGGAGTTGGAGCATATACTCACTTTCCAGGTGGGAAAAGAAAGTCTAGAATGGATAACCTGGGAGCAAGAGTTTAAGTAAATCAGGAAAACCAGGACTTCTTTGTCACTGGCTTCGGCCTTTGCCTCCAGCTGAAAGCGTCTGAGCCGCGCTCTGTGCACACTCTGAAAAGCAAATCTGACACTCAGGGCAATTTGGGGAGCCAACAAAAGCCGGCCCTGCCGACGAGTGCCTCTGATTGGCTTCCTGCCTCTGAGCTGACAGTCATTAGGAGCACAGAGAACAAAGCTGGGCTATGTTGCACAAATACTCCATTCTGCCTCACCCTGCAGCCCAGAAAATAAGAGACAATATTTGTATACAGAGAAGCAACGCCAAGCCCTTTCCTGGCCTCCCCTTGCCGAGGCTTCTGAAGCCACGATTTGAATCTGATGATTTCACTTCCCTTCCCTGCCAACTAGCTCCTTGCTCACTTCTGTATGGAGCTGCTGGTTCACTCCTGGGAGGGAAGGGGGTGTGTGGCCTCCTGTCCCTAAACAGCTGGGATGTGCCTTCCTCTCCATCAGACTTGAGCTGAGGTTCCAGGAAGAGTCCCAAAAGACTGGCAGCAAGGAGCACTTTTATGGGTTGCATTATCAGGGTTTCAATTGCCCAGTGTTCCCTGGATTTCAGGCCCAGAGCTCTCCCAGTAGAGCGATGAAGCCTTAGCATGGGAGAGAACGGAAAGAGGCTGCCCACTCCTACCTTATTGCTTTTTCTTGTCAAACATGGCAATACTGGCTATCAAATATTAACCCTTCTCCCTCCATGCACACACGGACCCTGCTAATGTCCACAGACCTGCCCCCCATGGGAATCTGCAACATTGACCTCATACCCTTGCTACCGAATGGGCCGCAGCAGAGCGTCAGCTGCATCTTTTAGAAATGCAAAGTCTCAGGCCCCCACGCTGACCTGCTGAGTCAGAATCTGCATTTTAGCAAGATCTTCAGGGGATCTGTGTGCACAGTGAAGTTTGCCTTAGATCTATTTCAGAGGTAGGAGGAGACCAGGTAATTGTGGCTTTGAGTCATCTCAAGAGTGGTGGGGGCTCCGCTTTCTCCTCCACATTCTGACCCCAGGAGGAGACTTCAGGAGTCCCTGACCAGTCTTCTGGCCCCACGCAGGCAAGGGGGCTGGTAAGAAACCCAAGATCTTGATGAAATAAGAGCAAATTGGCATGAGACAAATATGCAGAAAAGAAAATTCCAGCTTAACTGACATGGAAGGAGTCACAGCCTTCCATGACTTCCATGTCACTTAGGAGAAAAGCCAGTCTTCCTGGCAGCCAGTAAGACCCAGCATGACCTGCCCTCATCACCTCCCTGCTCTCATGACCTCCATCTCCCCATGTTCCTTCAGCGGCAGCCACACTGGCCTCCTCCACGTTCCCCAAACTCCAGGCACTTCCCACACCAGGGCCTTTGTACCTGCTGTTCTCTCTCCTGGAATATTTTTTCCCACAGACCCACATGGTTCCCTCCCTCACTCCCTTTAGATCTTTACTCAAAGGTCACATCCCCAGTGAAGCCTTTGCCCCCTTCCCCTGCTTATTTTTTTCCTTGGCCCCTGTCCCCGGTCAAACATCTACTCTATTTTCCTTCTTTATCTTGTTCACTGTTTGTCTCCCCTGCTAGAATGTAAGCTCTATGCAAGTAGGGATTTTTATCTACTTTGTTCACTGCTTTGTTCTCTGCACCTAAGAGAGCATCTGTTTTTATAGTAGGTGCTCAATAAACACCTGTATGAGGAAGGAAAGGTGGGTGGGTCCTGGTTTTTGCATCCTCTCCCCCCACTCTGTTGCATGCCAAGTCTCAGTGGGCATGTTAAGAATACAATCAGCTTCTTGAAATATGCATTGATGTGGCCGGCACACAGACACAAAGATGGGGTACTGGGTTCTTGGCATGGGAGAAGATGCCTCATCCCAGGCAGAAGTCAAAGGTAGTCCAGGCAGGGGGAGGTGACGCTTTCTCAGCCCAACCCTGAGTCGTGCCTGTTCCTCCCAATTTAGAAAGCCTGGGTTCTAACTCACAGCTGCGGTGAGCAATGCCTCTGCTAGCTGAACTGAGCCTTCCTGCTCCCCGATTGGCTCGGGGAGAAAGCACCTGTGTCAGCGGGATCCAGAATAATCAGCCAGCCGAAGAGGCCAAGGGGAGGGAGTGTGGGGAGAAGAGATGAAAGGAGAGAAGCATCCCTGATGGGAGGAAAAGCTGGCTCCTGAAATGGCTTGTGGAAGTCAGGATAGCAAACAGCCCTGCAGGCAAGTGCGGATATGCAAAGCTCCCCCCCAACACACCAAATTAGAGTGATCAGGACCACAGAGGCCCCAGAAAGGGGTTGTGTGTGACACTGGAAATGACCAAGTGATTTTTCCCAGGGAAGAAGGGCTGCATCTGCTAACAGGAACTGCTCTTGGGATCCAGAACATCAAGGAAAATCAATTTGCAAAGTAGGCATGGCTGATGGTTCCAGCCCCTTAGTAAGATCTTGCAGAATGTCTAAGTAATTCATTCTTCTCTTTATGGTGCCCACATCCCTATCTCATTCCCACCCTCCTGTGGTTGTTGTGAAAATCAAATCAGGTTTGTTAACTCATCAAGACCTTTCGTCTACTATAGAGGCTGCCTGAGGTTCTGAGGAAACAGATACTTCAGTGAGTCAACCAGGCAGTTGAACTTGTGGAAAGAAGCCAAACAGAACTTATTTTCATGTTAGTTCCATGCTCATCAAATTACCAGGAAAAGAGTGGGGGGTACCAGGGCCCTAGATATATGGGTTTAGGACATATTCCTTGCTTCGCTAAACAAATGCCAGCATTTAACTCGGCAAAATGATAAACTATTATGGGGCCATTAACAGGCAAAACAACCATAACTACAGCTGCATTTATCGAGCGCTTCATTGGGCAGACACTGTGCTAAGAATTTTACACTCGTTTCAGTTAATTCCTTGCAACAATTCTACAAGGTGGGTTGCAAACCCCATTTTCCAGATAAGGAGATCAAGGCTCAGAGAGGTTAAGTAAATTGCTTATGATCAAACAGGAAATACTGGAAGAGCTAGCACTCACCCCAAGATCCATGCTTGCAAGCTGGTGGTCCCCAAAGACCACTCAGCAGCATACCTTTATTAGAAGGTGGGTAGTTTTGTCTTTATTTAAAAATTGGAATTGGGGTACACCTGGGGCTTTAACCATATGGTTGTGACCAAATGGATGAGACCTCAGCTGAGTCCCAACTGCCACAATTTAATGTAGTAATGATCAACTACTGCATGCTAATCCACGCCCTCATAAGCCCATCCCAAGTGGCTTATGTTAATGAAAATTTTAACTTCCAATAACCCAGAGAGTATCCAGTTCTCAGACACGGGGTTCGAACTCTCCAATGCACATACCAACCAAAAATCAAACCTAGAAAGGAGCTCTCCACCAGCCCACCAGCTAGAAATTCTAATGGTGACAACACACGACCAAGGGCAACTCTGGGTGCTGCTTGGGAACTTTTCAGCACCATGGCCAGCGGCAAGTGGTGAAGCTTAATTTCACATCCACCCAGACGTGGCAAGCCTGGGGCAGGGCAAGCAAACCCAGAGTCAATTATTAACACTCTCTGAGACATTTGTAAAGACCTACATTTCACATCTAGAGTAGAGACCCCCCCCCCCAAGAAAAGGATTCATTATGTCACCAGGAAAATCAAATGAAGAGAAAATTAAAAACCCAACACCAAATAGGTGTGATTTGTCATTTGTTTCTTTAATATAATCTAAGAAATTTCAACATTTATCCATTCACCCAACACAAGTCTACCCAGGGCAGCTGGATCATGCTTCTGCTTAGAAAACTGGAAATATCTACATGAGAAGTCGTAGAGCAGAGTAGTTAAAGGGTTTGGCGGTCAGGCATGGTTCTGGCCAAAAGAGTTTCCTTCTCTGAGCCCGTTTCCTCATACATAAATTACAGAAAGTCGTGCCTACCTCACAGGGCTTTGGAGAATAGAGTGAATGGACACAGATAATACACTTAGAACAGGACCTGGCATTTGTATGTACTCAATAAATACGTGTTTAGGTATTATTTACTCTGGTTCCTGCAATGGAACTTAATATCAAGAAAACTTAACATGCTTATAAAAGCATGAGATGATTTCATCTCCTTGTGATGATGCAATCAATGCTTATATTATTATGTTTATGACAATTACAGCTACCAGTATTATTAACCTTTCCTCTTCCTTTTTTACCCATCTAAGTCTCTGTCCCTTCTCTTCACTGGAGACCATCAGCACCTACTCCCATCATGGCTGACTGAGCCCTCGCTCAAATCTGAAATCATTCCAAAAACAGGATGCAGTAAATGTACGCGATCCATTCCACAAATACCAGGCTCAAAATGAATGTTGCAAAAATCTCCAACAGGTATTTCAATGAAATGGGATTATACAACATGTGATCTTTTCTGTTTGGCATCTTTCATTCAGCATAATGTTTTTGGGGCCATCCACGTAGGGGTGAGTCCAGGTACTTTGTTCCTTTTATGGCTGTGTAGTATTCCATTGTACAGATGTACTGCAATTCATTTATCCATTCACCCATGGATGGCTGTCTCGACCTTTTGGCTATCCAGAATCGGTAACTTAATAGAGACAAAATGCAGAGTCACATTTGCCAGGAGGAGAGGGACGGGAGGAAATCAAGAGCAATTGCTTCATGGGGACAGGATTTCCTTTTGGGGGTAGGAAATGTTTTGGAGCTAGATGGAGGTGGTGGTCACAGGACGATGTGAATATACTAAATGACACCGAACTGTTCACCTTAAGATGGTTAATTATATTACGTGATATGGAGAATCTCTAAAAACTTTCTTCAATTTCTAAAAAATTGTTGTTGGTTCTGCTTTTCTTTCTCCTTGATTCTCAGAGTTCCTATTATATGCTGTTACTCACTGACTTTCCTCTAAGCCATGAACCATGAACAGAAACACCACCCAGGCAGCTCTCAAGATCTTTCTTTTTAAATAACAACTGCTTTTAGTTATAAAAAGAATACATGCTTATTGCATTTTTTTTTTTTAGTTTTAAAATTTATATTGTATCATTTAAAAAATGAAAAGCCCTTACCCCAGCCCTTTGCCCAGGGATAACACCACTAGCAGTTTGCTGTCTATTTTTCAGATTTTTCCCTACACATGTTCTTTACACTGGCTGCTATCTTTTCCTGAGTTATTCTTCCCCTAAATATGGGCAGGACTCATTCCCTTGCATCCATCAGGTGGTACTAAACATTATCTTCCCAGTGAGACCTTCCTGGCTATTAGGTCTAAAGTCTCAGCCCTACCAACATGGCCATCCCTCCTCCCTGCTTGTTTTTTGTTAATTATTTTAGCAGCTTATCACATTAAACTATGCGTTTTATTTATTTATCTTATTACGTTGATCGCTTACTGGAGTGTCAGCCCCATTAGGGGCTTGTTCTCAGCTGTGTCCCCAGCATCTAGTGCCCAACACATAGCAAGTGCTCAATAAATACCACTGAATGAATGAAAACAAAGATATGAAATCGTATTTTCCTTTTATAAAAATGCGATTGTGATATGCAATGTTCTGCCATTTGCTGTGCCCCTCACCACACTGGACCCATTTTTCCATATTGACATACTGGATCTCCCTCTTTTAAAAGGCTGTGCAGTATTCTTGTGAATTAATGCATCATCATTTCAATGCTTCCAGTTTGTCTCCATTACAAGCAAAGCTGTGATGAATAACCTGCTCACACAATCACATTCCCTGGGATGTTCACTCTGTCTAGGCAAGTCCTTCTCCTCACGTGTGGTACTGTCACCCTGTGCAGTGGTCAGTGAAATCATCCATGGCCTTGGCATCTTCTCTCTGCATTTCATCTACCTCTTCGCTTAAACTCAAACCTGGAAATTCCCTGAAGGCCATCAACTCCAAGGCTAAGGAGACCACTGACAGCTTCAAATTAGTACCCAAAACAAAAGGAAAATCCAGCCCAGGGAGATGTCTGCCATGATTGCCCCAAGGAAACCCAGTGAGGCCAAGGAGAAGGGCCCTGAGAAAGCAAGTGAGACAAAGGACCCTCCGAATCCATGTATGGTGAGAATAACCAAGAAGCCAGGTGAGGTGAAGAAGGCCCTCTCTAAACCAGGTGCAGCCAATGAGAAGGCCCCTAAGAAAGGGTATTAACAGGTCAAGAAATTCTTCCCTTTCTAACCAGACAGGCCATGAAGGTCCCTCCCAGTACCACTGGACTCAGCAGGGAGTCCAAAGTTAAAGGCAGTCCCAGCAGCCAAGATACTAAGGCTCACAGGAAAACAAAAGCTGGGAGTAAGACTCTGGTGGAGCTGGTTGCTTTCTATGACCTTCAATTTCCACTGGAAAGACCACTGTCTATGCTGGTCCCTTCCTTCTTAATCACTGGAAGATATCCCTACCTCTTCAACAATGACTCCTGTGAATTTCAAAGCACTTCAAAGCACTCCAGCCATGCATGCCTAGAAGCAACACGGCCATCTCCAAAATACCCTTTCCCAGCATCCTTCTCTTTAGCCACCACTCTCCTCCTCCCAGCTTACTAGCTCTCCTAAATGCAAACATCCGTCCCATGAAACCCTGCCACTCGCTGACCCCACCATTTCTTGGCTCCCCCTCCTGCCTTCATTTCCATCCTTGTCAACCTTATGCAGGTTGGCTGTTTATCACTTCCTTGCATTTCCTTCCCTTCTGGAAAGAGCCCATCCCTGGATGAACCCAACCAGTTTCCTTTCCCGTGCTTGTACAGAGGTACATTCCTGAATGAAATCAACGATCTGGGCTGATGATGTTAAATTCGTGATCCTAAACCTCAAAATGGGCATTTGAGAATTCTAACGTCCTAGATGGGAGAAGATACCAGTGCATACTGGCGCACTGCTAGGAATGACTCAATTTAGGGAAATTAATATTCTCCCATCATTAGAAAGCCCACCCTTGTCTCCAAATTTCCCTCCAGCCACCAACCCATTTCTCTGCTTCCCTTCATAAAGGAGTTGACTCCATATGTTGCTTCCAATTCTCCACTTCGATTTTTTTCTTCTGCCTTCTCCTCCAGGCTGTCTTCTAGCCCCATCACTTAACCAAAACTCTCCTCGTGAGGATCACCAAAGACCTCCAGGCTGCCAAATCCCAGGGCCACATTTTTAGGCTCAGATTTCTTGGCCACGCCTTCCTTTTATGTTTCCTACTACCTTCCTGTCTCTCCTTTTTACTCCTTTTCTACTCCATCTCTAAATGTTGGTCTTCTCTGGGGCTCAACCCTAGGTAATCTTCTTTTCTCTACCCATATCCACTTTCTAAAGGCCTCGTGCATTGGGATGTGTTTTGCCACTCTCCTGATGCCCTTTCCCCCACATATCCACTCATCATTCTGCTCGGTGTCCTGGGAGAGGCAAGGCTGGCTCTTGTCTCATCTCCTACCTTCTGGGAAGGTTTGGTCAGTGGGAAGCACCAGCAGGAGATTGGAGGGAAGAAGGAGGACTTGGTGTATTTCTTCATCTCATATCCTCCCCACTACATCATCATGTTCTGGCATGATTGTGTCTTGTTGTGCCTTCTGACAGGCACCTCCAACCTCATAGAACTGTCTGTATTCATCCCCTAGGGCTGCCATGGTGAATTACCACAAACTGTGTGGCTTGAAAGAACAGAAATCTCGTCTTTCACAGTTATATAGGCTAGAACCCCATAATTAAGGTATTGGCAAGCCCGAGCCCCCTCCGAAGGCTCCAGGGTAGGATCCTCCTCTCCTCTTTCAGCTTCTGGGGGGTCTGGGTGTTCCCCAGCTTGTGGCCACATCACTCCATCCTCTGCCTCTGTCTTCACATGACCTTCTCCTGTGTCTCTCCCCTTCTCTTCCCTCCTAGGAACACTTGCCATAGAATTGGCTCACCATTACATTCTCAGCACCCCTTCCAGTGCCAGGCACCTAGTAGGACCCCAATCAATGTCTGTTGAGTGAGCAAATAAATCCACATCTGTTTTATTTCTCTTCACCTCTCAGCAGCAATTCCTTCTGCTCCTTCCACCCTGTCTTCCAGCTCTCTCAGCTGTTGCACTGGCAAGCCAAGTCAAACAGACTTTCCAGAAAGTCCCAAGCCCCCAATGCAGCTCCTTCACATGCTCCCCGGACACATCCCTAAATATTTGGGTCTGCCTGGCCCTTTCCTCTGCTGGCCCCGCCGTCTGTGAAGATTCTCCTTGAAGCTTTATCATTAAAAAAAATAAACCAACATATTCTGTGCCTCCAAAAGAAGCTTTTACTTTTGCAAACTCTATTGATTTAATCCTAGAGGCTGCTGGCAGTGGTCCCAGGAGCTTAATCAATACAACAACACCCAGCACAGCCGGAACATCAGGGAGCCTCAGCCAAGACCTTCTGCTTGGGTCTTCAATGACTCTGACTGAATCTCTCGCAACGATGAAGAAAGATTTACAGTCGGGTACGGGACATTTGCAATTGCTCCAGGATCCTGCTTAGGTGAGCAGAAGAAAATGTCTTCAAGCTCGAGGCGCTTCAGAACTATTTGTTAATTTGCTACTACGGTTGATTCCCAGGAGGGCAAAGCAAGCAAGAAACCAAAGAGAACAGAGAAACACTGCAGGTTCTAGAACCCGAGTATAAACTCCCCGGTGGGAAGAGCAGGAGTAGAACAGGCAAAGGGAAGGTGGGGAAAGGAAGATGAAGATGACAAGAATTCAAACTTGGTTGAGTTAAAACAGGAATTCCTTCACCCCTCAGCAGATACTAAGTGATCAGGGAAGGAGAGAGAGAAGGTCATAGGAAGAAGGAGGTTTAGGGTGACCGAATCAGTGCCCAGGGCTTTAGAAACCATTCATCTGCTTGAAGGAAAAGTCAAACAATTCCTTCCAATAACTTTTTCAAGATTGAAAAACAGGGAGAGGAATTAGAGGCCCCATAGAAAGAAAGTAGAGGGGAATATTTGTTGGCTAGTTTAAATGCACATTAGGGTGCCAGGGTGGCTCAGGCAGTTAAGCAACCGACTCTTGATTTCAGCTCAGGTCATGATCTCAGGGTCATAGGATTGAGTCCTAAGTCAAGCTCCGCACTGGGCATGAAGCCTGCTTAAGATTCTCTCTCTCTCTCTCTCCCTCTGTCCCTCCCTGCTTCCTCTCTAAAAAAAAAAAATTAAAATAAAAAAAATGCATGTGAGTATACATAACCCTCATGAGAACACTGTGCTTAGACATTAGTCCCAGTGCACAGACGATGAGGTATTCTAGCCCCAGTATTCGACATCCTGCTGTTGTGACAATCATCTCCCAAATCTCAGTGGCTGAAAGCACCATGGGACTATTTTCTCGCTCATGCTATGTGCCCACTGCAGGTGGGATGGGGACTCTGTTTTATGCTGCCCTCTCTCCAGTGCCTAGTCTGAGGGAGGCTCCATCTCTGTGCATGTGGTGATGGTGGAGGCAGGCAAAAGGAAGCATGGTGAAACATACACTGGCTCTTCAAGCTTCTGCCCAGAAGTGACACGTGTCACTTGTCCTCACATTCCATTGGCCAAAGCAAGTCATATGGCCACGCCTAACTTCAAGGAGGTAGGAGAAAGAACACTCTACTATGTGCCCACAGAAGAACCAGAATTATTAGATGAGCTAGGTGAAGGATTTCCACTCAGGAAGATGAAATGACTCGCCCAAAGTCAAGCAGCGTCAAAGGTGGCAGATGTCAGATCAGAGGTCAGGACTACATGGCCCCGTGCTCTTTAGATGCTATGGCCTTGCTCATGACAGAAGCTGAGAATAAAACTTAGATAACACTGAGGAGGAAGATCAGTGGAGGCAAGGGGGAGAAGGAGCAAGGAAAAATAATACACCAGCTGAGGGAGAGCTAAAAAGAGCTAGAAAGTGAACACCAGAGCATAAGTAGAGAGATCTCATCTTTAGAAACCACAACACATCACAAATATCAGCAAAGGGGTGGGGGAGTTTCATACTACTTTCCGAGAGGTCGACAGTAACAGAGAATGGAGAAATTTATATGAAGCCACACCGGGAAGTGGGGGCACAACCATGAAGGGAACCTGAATGCTTCTTGCTCTGTCCCTGAAGGCTGCCATCTTGGCTCAGGTCGAAGGTCCAACAAATGCTGGTTAGTGTTACAACAGCCCCAGGAAGCCAAGGCCAGGGCTTGCCAGGACTCCCATCAGCTGCACTGTCCCTCCCTGGACATGTTCCTGCACGGTTCTGGGAAACCTGGACCAGAGTTGGATAGTGTTTCGGAACGGACGGCTTGGCCCTCCTGACTACTCCTCGCCTACCCCAACCCTGGGGCCAAACTGGAAATAGGACAGATTCTGACTGCCACACACCCAGCCAGTACTTGGGAATTCCAAATAGATGGGTAGCCAGTTTAGTTTTAGAGCAAGTCTTCTGGAAAGCACTTGCCATTGCTGCCAACGAGTCATGGCCATTTCAGTTATGAACACCTATTATGTGTCACCCAACTTCCCACCGGGGAGTTGCACATTAATTCACTGAGCCTTCACCACCTATCCGTGCAGAAATCCTACTGGTCAACCTTCAGATTATATCCAGAATTGGTGGTTGCCAGGAACTGGAGGAAGGAAGGGGGAGTTGGGAGTGACTACTACCGGGTATAGCGTTTCTTTCTGGGGGATGAAATATGAGTCTAAATAGAAGTGATGGGGGCACAGCAATGTGAAAGTACTGAAGGCCACTGAACTGTATGCTTCAAAATGGTAAATTTTATGTTATAGCTATTTTACCACATTTTTAAAATTTTTGCCAGAATCCAAACACTCTTCATTATGTCCACAGCCAACACTCTGGTCCTGCCCCCACCTGCCTGGGCCAGTATTGTCACTTCCTCCTCAATTCCTCACCGCCCCCCGCCCCCACAGTGGTCAGAGGAGCCATCTGAGCCAGGTCACACCCCTCCCCTGCTCAGAACCCTCCACAGCCCCCACCTCACTCACAGCAAAAGCCAAAGCCATCCCCACAGTCCGCAAGGCCCTGCCCAACTGCCCTGTCATCTCCCTGCCCTCCCTTCCTCCCACTCTCCCCTTTGCTCCTTCCTTTCAGCCACACCAGCTTCCTCGATGTTCCTCCAACATGGCTGGCACGACCCTACCTCAGGGCCTTTGTGTTGGCTGCTCCCTCTTCCCCCAGACACCCCCATGGCTTCCTCCTCACCTCCTTCAAGTCTTGGTTCAAATGCCACCTCCTCAGGGAGGCCTTATCCAACACAGCAACTGGCCTCCCCTCCCCTTTCCTTGCTCTTTCTCCCCGTTGCCCTTATAATCTTCTACAGTACTATGCAATTAACTTGTTATTTTGCTTCTTGTTCATCTTAGGTGTCTCCCAATGATCATGCAGGCCCATGAGGGCAAGGACTTCCATCTGCTTCCTGTGTCTAGACCAGTGCCTTGCTCACTGCATACACTCGATCAGTATTCACAAACTGAGTGTACAGCCCTATGAGGCAGACACTATTCTCCATCCATTTTATAAAGGAGGAAAACAGACTCG
Organism: Phoca vitulina; assembly: GCF_004348235.1. NCBI lineage: Eukaryota > Metazoa > Chordata > Mammalia > Carnivora > Phocidae > Phoca > Phoca vitulina. The sequence continues at coordinate 2,890,969 of NW_022589792.1, forward strand.
GTGTCAGACATGCAGCAAGTAATGGAGGACCAGTTACCAAACTCAATCTGAGTTCACAACTCTGGTTCTCAGCCTTGGTGATTGTTCTTTATTACTATCCACACAACATGGATGAACTGAGCACCTACTACGTGCCAGGCAGTGTTCGAAGTACTAAGGATATGACAGAGAACAAAGCAGGCAGAGTTCCGAGCTCATGGAGGTGACATCGTCTCTGGCTCAAACTTTCCCTGCCCCGATTCTCACCCACCTTCACATTTGGCCCTGACCTACAGCCATTCTGCTGCAAGGGTCGAGATGCTCTGAGACCTGGACTGGGCATGCAATCTAAGCCACCTCCCCATAGTGCTAGCCAGCTTTTATGATAATTTGTCATCATATGACATCACATGACATCGTTTGACAGTGACTTGTCAGCCCCACTGTCTTCACAATGGACAGGGAGCTCCGTGGGTTCAGAGACCTCATGATGGTTTTCTTTCCATCCCATGTTTACAGGTTTATGGATGAATGAGGGGCCAAGAGCCCCTTTGTCCAAGAGGCAGCCCCTGAACTTCCTCCCCAGACAAATCCTCATCTCTCTGTCCTTGGAAACCTGAGAACTAAGCCCCTCCCTTGGCCTGTTTTACAGATTTTTTCATTTTTTGTTTTTGTTTTGCTTTGTTTTGTCTTCCATGCTTCACTCTGGAAGCAGACAGTTCTAGCTGGAATGCCACCTGCATCCCTGCAACACACACGATGACAAGTGCTATGAGGAATGATGGAAGAACGAGGGAGGGGGGACTGGGTCAGGAAAGGCTCACTGAAGATGCACCATTTCATGCAAAACCTAAAGGATTTATAAGGATTTGCCAAGTGAAGAGTTGGGGGAAGGTCCAAGAATTTCACAGCGGCTTTATTAGCAATGGCCAAAACGAGAATAAACCCAAACATCCATCAACAGGTAACTGGATAAGCCAACTGTGGGATTTCTGTACCACTGAATGCTAATCAGCAGTAAAAATGAATGAAGACATATGGCACACTCATTCGACATATTTATTGACCACTTACTATGTGCAGATGTTGCTCTAGAGGAGAAGAGGGAAGAGCCACGAAGTTACCTGGGGAAGGAGGATGCAGGCAGAGAGAAAAGCCAGTGCAGAGACCCTGAGATAAGACTGTGCCTGGTGTGTTTGAGTCAGAGAAAAGAGGCCAGGGTAGCAGGGTGAGTGAGGGGGGACTGTGGGGAGAGGAGCTCAGAGATCCTTGTGGGTTTCCCCAAGGTAAAGAAAATCAGCAATGGGCAAAGAGAGTGATGACTTCCAGAGCTCAGGAATAAGGGAGGGATGGTGCACCTGGGTGGCTCAGTCAGCTAAGTGTCCAACTCTTGATTTTGGCTCAGGTCATGATCTCAGGGTTGTGAGATCAAGCTCCATGCTGGGCTTCACGCTGGGCGTGGAGTCTGCTTAAGATTCTCTCTCTCCCGGGGCGCCTGGGTGGCTCAGTCGTTAAGCATCTGCCTTCGGCTCAGGTCATGATCCCAGGGTCCTGGGATCGAGCCCCGCACTGGGCTCCCTGCTCAGCGGGAAGCCTGCTTCTCCCTCTCCCACTCCCCCTGCTTGTGCTCTCTCTCTCACTATGTCTCTCTCTGTCAAATAAGTAAATAAAATCTTAAAAAAAAAAAAAAAATAAAAAAAAAAAAAGATTCTCTCTTTCCCTCACCCTCTGCCCCTCCCCCCACTCACTCTCACCCTCTCTAAATAATAAACGATTTTTTAAAAGATTTTGTTTATTTATTTATTTGAGAGACAGAGAATGAGCAGGGGGAGAGGCAGAGGGAGAAGGAGAAGCAGACTCCCTGCCGAGCAGGGAGCCTGATGCAGGACTCAATCCCAGGACCCTGGGATCATGACCTGAGCCAAAGGCTGATGCTTAACTGACTGAGCCACCCAGGTGCCCAATAATAAACAAATTTAAAAATAACTAAATAAAGGAATAAGGGAGGGAGAGAGAAGGGAGAGAGGCCTGAGCTTAGAGTCCCCGCCACCCTCACTCCCCATGTCTTATTAGACAAACAAGCTTGGTATTAGGACAGCCCACAGGTCCTAGTGGCCTGACATGCCTTGCTGAAAGATAAGAGGATCGAAGGAGGGAAAGAAAAGGTGGCTTTGTAAGAAAAGAAGAGTATAAACAGAGGAATATGGAAAAATCGCTGATACATAATAACACATACTAGATTAGATCTTGGCAAACTATGGCCTGTGGCATGTCTTTTAAATAAAATTTTATTGGAAAACATCCACACCTGTTCATTTACTTATCGTCCATAGGTGCCTTCAGTACAACAGCAGAACCGAGTGGCCCCGATAGAGACCTGTGGCCCACAAGCCTTCAGATCTTTAATATCGAGCCCTTCGCAGAAAAAGTTTGCTGGGTCCTGTACTATAACAAAAATGCAGAACACATATTAATACATGAAGTCCTTATAGCATTTATTAACATACAACTATATAACATAAAATAGTAAAATCAGTAATATAACAACTATATTGAGTGCTTATTCTATGTGGGGCAATGGACTAAACTTTTTTGCCTATGTTATTGCGTTAAATCTGTTCAGCAGCTCACTGAATTAGGACATTATTATTATTGTTCTTATTGATTAAGAACAGACCCTGGAGCCAAACGGCCTGGGTTCAAATCCCACCTCCGTTGCTCACGGAGTGTGAGACCCCAGAAGAGTTACTAAACCGCTCTCTGTCCTGGTTTTCTCCTTTGTCACCTGGCATGATGACAAAGCCACCTACCCCTCAAGGCATTGAGAGGACAAACTTATTTGATGCAAGTGAGGTGCTTGGCATATTGTCCAGAACTTTCGAACAGAAACACAGGGAGGTGAAGTCACTTGCTTGTGTGGTCAAGCCCACGCGGTCGAGCTGGGATTTGAATCCGTGCAGCCATCACTGCTGGAAGCAGGGATGTGGCAGAAGTGGGAAGGTGATGAAAACCAGGAACCATGAGCTCATGAGAGCAGAGCCAGCACATCGCCCCAGGGCACATGGGTCTGTCCACCGCACTCCTCACCGCAGAGTGGGGTGGTTGGAAGGTTGGGACCTGGCTGGTTGGCTGCCAGAAGCAATGAGGGGCTGCTCTTCCGCTCCCTGTGGAGGGGAGGACAGGCCAGTTAAACTTGAATGGAGGAAGGCAGGCCAGTGACGGCCCTATCATCACAAGGGTTCAAAGAAGAAGGCAAGGCTGGGAGGGGACAGTATATTGTTACAGCCGCTGGGCTGATCCTGGAGGGGGCTGGATACCGGGAGCCACTGCTAACACAGCTGGACTGGATTGGGCTAAGGTGGGCAAGAACCATTGTTAGCATGTCCAGACTACAATTTCATTTGTGCACCTACTCCTGTCTGCCAAGACAGGCTCCAAAGAGAGGGAGGGCAGGAAGCAACTCCTTCAGTTGCCTCCTGCCCATGGGACCTGAGTCTACCTCCCCTCCCTGGGCTCAGCCTAAGGGGCCTCTCCTATGCTTCACCTCCCCCAAGATGGTCACTTGCTTCAGGCAGGAAGCTTCCCTTGCTACCCCATCCAGGCACTTCCCTCCACCCCTGCCTCAGGTTAAGCCGAGGGCCTTGCCAGGGGTACAGACTGCCTGCTAAGACCCCAACTACCAGCTCTCTAAGCAGAGGGCCCCACACTTAAGCCTGGCATAGAAGGGAACCTCTTTCAAAGATTAAAAGATTTCCACTCAGTGAGAAAAGAATGAGGGAGAGAAAAGAAAACAAGCTAGGAGGGCACATAGCACCCAGTAATCACCATCACTACCACCAATAACAATAATAATAAAACAGCAAAGTAGACTTTTGACACCCAGGAACCTGATTTCTCCTTGTGAAAAAGACAATGTTATATGTCCACTAAGCCTCGTCCTCATAGAGCACACATGGACTAAATGCCCCAGTCTCCCCTGCAGTTAAGTGGGCCGCAGGTGCTGGCTGTCTTTAGCTACCCAGAGTCCACGATCCCTCCTCTTCCTGCTATGCCTGGGGAGGCTAACCTCATTGAACTCCCTACCCTCTGGCTTCCAGTTGGGCTTGGACAATGGGGAGCCATGGCAGGAGATGGGGGGAAGGCACGAAGCTGGGGTATTTATTCTGCCGATTTTCTGAGGTTGCAGCTTGACTCAGGCAGCTTTTGTGATCTCTCTCTCGTTCTCTCATCCTGTCTCCCTTCCTCCTTTCCTCTCTGTTTTGGTTAACCGCCCACATCTCTCTCTCTCTTTTAAAATTAATTAATTTATTTATTTGAGGGTGAGGAGACGGGTAGAGGGAGAGAGAATCTCAAGCAGACTCTCTGCTGAGTATGGTGTGCCTAGGCGGGGTGATTTCCTGACCCTGAGATCACCACCTGAACTTAAAACAAGAGTCTGATGCTTAACCGACTGCCCCACCCAGGCGCCCCTGCCCACATCTCTTTTTTTTTTTTAATTTTTTTTATTGTTATGTTAATCCCCGTACATTACATCATTAGTTTTAGATATAGTGTTCCATGATTCATTGTTTGTGCATAACACCCAGTACTCCATGCAGAACGTGCCCTCCTCAATACCCATCATCAGGCTAACCCATCCTCCCACCCCCCTCCCTTGCCCACATCTCTTAATTCAATTCTTGAAGAGTGTCTTCTGTTTCCTACTGAGACCCTCACTGATACACCATGGGATGAAATTCTAGCCAACAGAATGCCGGCAGAAAGAGGAAGAGAGGTTCCCTACTTCCCCTCTAGCCCTTAACATACGTGGATATGCTTTTATTTTTTATTTATTTATTTATTTATTTATTTATTTATAAGATTTTATTTATTTGAGAGAGAGAGAATGAGAGATAGAGAGCACGAGAGGGAAGAGGGTCAGAGGGAGAAGCAGACTCCCTGCTGAGCAGGGAACCCGATGTGGGCCTCGATCCTGGGACTTGAGGATCATGACCTGAGCCAAAGGCAGTCGCTTAACCAACTGAGCCACCCAGGCACCCCATGGATGCGCTTTTAAAGGGATGACTCCTACCCAATCCGTGGACAACCAGGACAGATCATATGACTCAAGCCTAAGCCAATCAGAGCACCCCTTCCCCACTTCCCATTCCCCCGAACAGATTGGCTCAGGCATGAGCATATGACCCCAGCACAGCCAATCAAAAGCAATAAGTCATTTGCTGAGAATGCTGGGAAAATGGCTGAGAAAGAGAATTACTTTGGGTATTTTGGAAGGACCAAACCGTTGGAACTGCAGCCATCTCCTGGCTGCAGGGAGAATGGAGCCAGCTTCACAAAGCACAGCCCAGAAATCAAGGCCTAATGATGTCATCTGATCCCTGGATCCAGACGCGCTGGACGCTGGTCACTCCCTGGACTCTTCCATCCATGAGCTATTAAACTCCTCCTCTCTTGTTGCTTAAGCCCCTTTGAGTTTTCTGCCCCTGGCAACCGAAAGGCACTAATGGATTCACGTAGGTAAATGTGATGAGTCCTCACTGTGTGTCAGGTCTAAAGTTCGGACCAGGTATTTTATTTTAATTCTCCCTTTACAGTCAAGGAAACTGGGGTCTTGTAAATTACTCAGGCGCACCCAGGAGGAAAGGGTCTGCAAGCATGTGCTTGGGAAGCTGGTGTGTGACCTTGCATTAATGGGATGGGGCCTGAAAGTCAAGGACTGGATTCCAATCCCCAAACCAACATCTTTTGTATGATCTCAAGAGCACCAATTAATTCCCCTCATTCTATAATAAAACTGAGATTAAAATCTTTGTCTCCCTCCCCCACGCATCTCCTAGGGTGGGTTGGGGTGACAAATGAAGCAATAACTAAATGGTGTTTTGAAGGAAAGACTATCAAAACTTGTTGTTGTCATTGTTATTAATAAATGGCCACTGTTGAATTGCTTCCAGAAAACCCTGGAGGCCAGGGGCTGTCCAGCTACTCTCTTGGCTAGAATTCCAAAGACCATCTGTGGCAGATACGTCCTCCAGAGCACATACCCTTGGCATGAACACAAACTGCTTTCCTCACCCAGAAAACTCAACCAGAAAAGGAACAGAGATAGAGAGAGGGGTGGGGGGAAGATCATGCCAGCTCAAAACAACTTTCAGTCCAATCAATGATTTCTATCTCCACAACCACCAACCCAGTCCAAGGAACAAGTTCTCTTCCTTGAAGGACTACAGCCGTTTCTTCACTGGTCTCCTGGCTTTTTGTTCTCGCCTGGGGCCCAATCCATTCTCCACACAGCAGCCACTGGGGCCGTTCACAGACACAATCTCATTGTATTGCTACTTCAGTGGCGGGATGGTGCCTTTAGGATAAATACCACCTTCTTAAACTAAACATCTGCCACAGGACTTTCACGTGCTGCTTCCTCTGGTCAGAACATCTTTCCTACCATTACTGCCCCCCTCTAGCAGAGTTGCACTAAGGACTCAGTTGATCACACTTCCCCCGGGGGGAGGGATGGTTTTATACGCTCCTCTCAGAGCAAGCTGGAGTGGTCTGCAGGGCTTATAGCTTTTGTGATTGTAAGTTAAGTAGCCACAACTATTTATCTGTCATCCTTGCCAGACTGTAAGCTCTGTGAAAGCACTGTCCACATCTGTTGTGTTTATTGCTGTAAACCAATGCCTCGTACCTAATCAGCACTCAAAAAGTATTTGTGGCTTGACTAGCTGAGTACAAAAACAGATCAGACCAAAGGAAGTAGGAGTTAAACAGTCAGAGAGGTTGTCTCATAGATCATGAGGCAAGTCACTGGAATAAATGGTGCTGGGACAACTCTTATGGAAATTGGACCTCTACTGCACACTATGCGTAAAAATCAATTCCTAGTTGATTGAAGACAGACGGTGAGAAAAACTATAAAACTTTTAGAAATAATATACATCTCCATGACCTCAGGGTAGGGACAGTTTTCTTATATAACATACAAAACCCACAAACTGTAAAGGACAAGATTTCTATTTTTTTTTTTTTTTTTTAAGATTTTATTTATTTATTTGAGACAGAGAGAATGAGAGAGAGAGCACATGAGAAGGGGGAGGGTCAGAGGGAGAAGCAGGCTCCCCGCAGAGCAGGGAGCCCGATGCGGGACTCGATCCAGGGACTCCAGGATCATGACCTGAGCCGAAGGCAGTCGCTTAACCAACTGAGCCACCCAGGCGCCCAAGGACAAGATTTCTAAATTCAACTACATTAAAATTAAGAACCGCTGTTGTCAAAAGACATGGTAAAAAAGGATCAAAAGGCAAGCCAAGAGAAGATATTGCATAGCATATAATGATGAACGACCTATTTCCAGAATAGACAGGGGTCATCTACAGATCTATATGAAAAAAAAAATCAACCCAATAAAAAAGTGGACATGGCATGCAGGGCACTTCACGAAAGAAGGAACTTGAATACCCAATAAATATAGTAAAATGCGTCCAGCCATTTTGTAATCAGGGAGCACAGACAAATCACAACCGGAAACCACACATCTACTAGAAAGGCTGCAGTTAAAGTCTGACAATAGCAAGTGTTGGTGAGGGTGTGGAGCAACTTGAACACTCAGTCACTGCTGGCACGAGTGTAAATTAGCACAAGCACTTTGCAACACAGTTTCGTATAGTTAGCACTAATTTTAATATCCAGAAATTTTGCACCGAGGCCTCTTTTCTCAAGAGACTCCCGCACGCATGCAGCAAAATCCATAAACAACAAGCAATGTGGTTCATGATCGTGCCCAAAAGGAAAACAAACTCACATGTTCGTCATCAGTGAACAAATATGACCACGAAAGAGCCACAGAGACGGCAATAAGGATGAATCTTACAAATATAATTGCAGGCCAATGAAGCAAAACACAAAACCATTCATATCACTGAATTTTATTTATACAAAGTTCAAAACCACAAAACATTTAACTACATTGCTTAGGGATGCACACCTAGGTGGTAAAACCACAAAGAAAAGCAAGCTAATGATTCCCATACAGTCCTCACTGGTGCTTTGTGATGCAGAATGGGCCTATGGGGGAATCTGAGGGGTCAGTGGCTCTGGCTCTTGACCTGGGCAAAATGGGACATTCGCTTCATGGTTGGTCTTTAAAATGTCCATCTATGTTCCTACATTCTTCCCTAGGTTCAGTCTCTCAGGTGCCTGTGCACACGCACACACACACACACACACACACACACACACATACTCAGCCAAAGACTAACGAGACACAATAAGACACGTACACCAAGGGATGGTTTATGAAGAAAAAGGGAAAGGGGACAAACACCCAGAGAGAAAATGAAAAGATAAGAGGGACACAGGAAATGAAAAAGACCGGGCAAGAAAGCAACAGTCAGGAAATGAGAAATGGAGAGACAGAGGGAAGAAAAGGTTGTCAAGGGTAATGGGGAGGGGAAGAGATACAAGACACAATATTCTCCTTGTTTCTTTCTTCGCTTTCTCTAGATTTCCCATTCCTCTCCCTCCCCACCAGCTTCCTCAGTGTCTGTCCCTCTCCCCCAGCACCATCCTCTGTGGCCTCCCTGCACTTCAGTCTCTGCTTCTCAGATCTCTGCCCCCCCACGCCCTCTCCCCCATCCGTCCTGTCCATCTCTGTTTTCCTTTCTCCCTCATCTCTCTCTCCCTCCTTTTCCTCCTCCACCTCCCCCTTACACACACACACACGCCCTTTGAACATACATTTGTCAAGTGGTTGCTCTGTGCCAGACACAGTGCCAAAGACAGAGGGAGGCCACAGCTGGGGGACACGGGATGGTGGGGCTCAGGCAGGGACCCGAGGGCCGCCTGTGACTCTCTCCCCCTCATTAACTTCACTATCAAACGCTCCCAGCGTCACAAGTTGTAGGTCTTCTTTATGAAATATTTAACTAGGAGAAATCCAGCTGGGAGGAAACCTCTCATTTGTGGCGGCCCCAGGAGAGCAGAACATGGGCCTGCTGCTGGCATTCACCTGGGCTAATAGCAGGCCCAGGGTGTCCGAGGTATCCCAAATCCCTGGTGCCCAAGGGTGCCACAGGTGGGGGCGGCAACACCCAGGGCCAGGAAGACCCTGACACGAAGAGAGCTCACAGTCTCCCTTGGATGCCAGGTTGGGGGTGGGGGTGGGGAAACACTACCAAAACTCCAAAACCAGAATAGGGTCGATCCAAGAGACAGGACCAGAGGAGCCATGGCCAGGGGTAGGGTAGAGGGGTGGGGGAAGGCAGGGGAGTGGGGAGTGGCCTGATGAGGACTGGGATCTCCTTTTGGGGTGATGAAAATATCTTGGAACAAGACAGAGGTGATGGTCACACAACTGTGCAAACATGCTAAATATCACTGAACGGTGCACTTCAGAGTGGTTAATTTTATGTTAGGTGAATTTTAACTCAATTTTTCAAAACCATTAAAAAAAAAGAGTCTCATTTCCTCCACTCCTAACTATTAGCTCTAAGGCTGCTGACCTCAATTTTAAGAAATTAACACATTTATGTAAGGAGTGCTCACTATCCTCATCTCAGGCCCCCTGTTCAGCACTTTGAACCATCCCCTCATTTGCTCCTCACAGCCCTGGGAAGGGGGGTGCCAGCATATCCTGGAACTTGGGGCTCAGAGAGGGTAAGTGGCTTGCCCTAGGCTACACAGCCCCAACTCCAATCTACCTGCCTTCCGAGAGTTCTTAACCACCTGATGGACCCTCTGCCAATCCTAGCTGAACTTTAGAATCACCTGGGAATTTTTTAAGATTCCCTAGGTCCAGGGGCAGCTCTGGACCAATCTCACCAGCATCTGTGGGCTCAGGGCATCAGCATTTCTAAAACTTTAAGGTGATTCTGAGTCTAGCCAACCTGAGGATCTTGTTGAGAAGCAGATTGGGACTGAACAGATATGGGGGGGTGACCGAGATTTTGTATTTCTAACAAGCTCCCAGGAGATGCTGCTGCTGCAGGTTCTAAACAGCATGTCCTATAGAACTTCCCACAGCGATGGAAATGTTCTAGATCTGCACCGTCCAGTATGGTGGCCACTAGCCACATGTGGCAATCTAGCACCTGAAATGTGGCTCTTAACTGAGAGCCTGACTCTTTCATTTTATTTAATTTAAATTAATTTTAAGTCAAAATAGCCACACATGGCTAGTGGCTACCACATTGGGCAGTACGGGTCTATACACTCTCCAAGGAAAGAAAGAAATGCGACCTCAAACAGGTTAGGGAAAACATGGTGCCTTAGAACCTTCCTAAATAACCTCGAGTGCGATCCCCTTGTCTGCGTCTTTAAGAATGAGAAACACTTTTCCAAGAAAAGAAAAAATGAGGGAGTCCCTTGGGTCTTCTCCATCCTTCCTTCCCCAGCATTGTCCACCAGGTCAGGGCCCCTCACCTGTCCCCTTCCCCAGCCCTCCTTGGTTCTCTGCACCTAATCCCTTTCACTCCCTAGACAGAGCCACCTATGAAACAGACCTCCAGCCTCACCCCACCTGCTCCTCACCTTCCCTGCTCCCCAGAATCATGCCCACCCCCCTCTTGGGTGTCCTCTTGGCTTGGCTCAGCAACAATGCTCTCTGCCCTCACCGTCCTGCTGTATCTCCTATCCCTGCTTTACTTTTGTACCATAGCATTTACTACACTTAAGCAGTGTCCTTTACCTGGTCCTTGGTCTGTCTTCCCAACGAGAATGTCAGCCACTTCAGGGCAGCTGTCTGTGTCTGTTTGTGTCTGTCTGTGTCCCGGTGCCCAGACCAAGGAGGAAATGAAGAGCTTCTGCCACTTGCTAAGCATGTACTCTGTGCCAAGCACGATTTTTGACATTCACCACCAATTTCATCCTTCCAACCTCTCTGGGACTTAAATACTATTCTACCCCCAGACATTGTGCAGATGAAGAAACTAAGGATCTCTGAAGTTAGGTAGCATCCCAAAAGCCACAGCACTGACAGAGAGAAACCTAGTCCTGGGTGACCTCAGACTCTGTCCCTTAACTACTCCGTTGTACCAGCTCTGGCCCACGGGCACTCCAACTTCTCTGGAGCATGAATGCCTTCCCAGACACAACCTGAGCTTTTGCCCCTCTGGGCCTTTGTCCCCTGCTGTGCTGATACCTGTCCAGTGAGGTTTCCCCACTTGCTCGATGTGTGACCTTGGCAAGCGACTTTGGCTCGCTGAACTTCAGTGTGCTCATCTGTAAAATGGGGGCTGGTATAAAGATTAAGTCAGCCAAAGCAGTCATCACAGAGCCTGAGAGTCATAAGCTCTCCAGAAAGAGGAGTTACTAACCATTGTCCAAAAGGCATACGGTTCCCATGTCCTCCCAGAATTTGGCACTTCTTTAACGGAGCTCCAGGGAAATCCAGGACATGAATGAGCAGAGGAGGGGAGCAGAGGGCCCACCCATCATGAATGTGGAAAATGGTCCAGTTACTTCTCATCAAGTTTTTTTTTGGGGGGGGCAGATGAAGGATCCTGTTTGATCATTTAAAAGAGCCGTGGCTGGAGCCAAGGCTTGGAGAGCTTGCTCTAAATCACATGGTGGCTACTGCACCCTGAGACACCAACAGAGGTACACAGGGTACACTGAAGAGGGGGGACGCTAATTTCTGGCCCCCTGAACAATAGTACAACCAAACGTATTCAGCACCCGTGTGCCAAGCACTGTTCTAGGTGCTGCTTGAGCCTTACGACAACCCCATGAGGTGGACACTAATGTTATATGCATCTCACAGATGAGGAAGCAGAGACCCAGGAGGTTAAGCAACTCACCCAGGATGATGCGACTGGAAAGAAGAAGTGCCGAGATTCGAACCCAAGCAGACTGGCTCTATAGCCCTTTCTCTTAACCACCACGCTGGGCTGCCTCAGACCGTGCACAGAGACCCAGAACCCCTCAGTGTCTACACCTGGCGCATTCCCCCGGAAGATATCTGTGCAGAATATCTCTAGAGAAGCCAGAGAAAAGACATGACCAGGGACATCATGAAGGAAGTGCAGACGGCCCACACAGACCCAGAAAACTTTCTACTTCTTCAGTTCCTGAAGGTGCACATTGTACCCCAAGGGGATTCCACTTTTCACTTATCTATCTGGTGGAGATGCAAAATCAAGGGCGAGCCAGTTGGACCACGTAACCAAGGAAAGGGGACCTCTGGGTTTGAAAGGACGCAGACTTCCTGCTCCTTGCAATCTGGTCCCAAAGCCTGACATATGACCCAGCGGTGCCCTTTCCAGGACTCTCTCCTAAGGAAATAGTCATATTCTGTCACCTTTCTGATCTCACCTGCCCCCACTCGCCTGGTACATAGTAGGTGCTCAATAAACATTTATAAATGAATGAATTCACCATGAATGAATGAATGAATGCACTCCTCTCCCCACTCCCATGTCTAAGCTAATCTGCCCCAGGCTCTGTCTCCTGCTCATGCACAAGGCCAGCCCAGGATGCTGGGACTAAGGGAATAGAGAACCACGATCTACACCAACAGCACCCACCACACCAGGAGCCCAGAGAAGTGAGACACGATTTAAAAACTGGGCAACAGAAGGAGAAGGAAGGAGAAGGAAAGGCCGCAGCAGCTTTCATTCCAACATTTTCCAACTCCGGCTGAGATTTCCTTCTATATACTCATCTATATTTACATCAACGAATCTGTCGGTAGCAAGCCTGTTGCTGATCGTGTGGGATCTAAAGTTCACAGAAAGCTGGCTTAGACACCCAGCTAGGAAGAGAAACTGTAAATTCAATTTAAGTCACCCAAAACCCCGAAATCCACCCACTCCCCTCCAGGAAATCTGTGACATCTTTTACATCAGGATCTCTCAATCTCAGCTCTACTGACACCTTGGGCTGGATGATTCTTTACTGGGGGGGGGGGTGAGGGCGGGACAGATGGGGGTGTCCTGTGCATTTCAGGACATTCAGCAGCAGCCCTAGCTTCTGCCCACTACATGCCAGCAGAACCTTGCCCTCCACGGTCATGACATCCAGAAACGTCTCCAGACACTGCCAAAAGTCCCTTGGGGGGCCAAAATCACCCCCAGTTCGAAAGCACTCTTTCCATGCAGCCCAGGAAAAATTCCAAACCAAACAGCGGTTCTTTCCCTGCCCCTCCCCATCCACTTCCTGAACTTTGAGTCACCTGGTCTCCAAATCTCTTTTACAGACTCGAAGACAGTACAGGCAGCAGTTTCCAGACTTGAGCACCTTATCTAGACCAGAATTTTATTCTGAAAATAATCAGAGCCTTGGACAAAGAGGCACAAAGATGTTCACTGCACTGTTGTTTATAAGCAAAACAAACAAACAGCTGGAGGTGGTTACATGAAGTAGGATACAACCATAAAGCGGAGTACTGTCAGATATTAACAGCAGTCTTTTCTGGGGTTGCTGCCAACCCATACAGCACCACTGTGTGAATTTAAATAAGACACCCCTTTTTCAAGTTGTTAGGTCCATCTGTCAAAAAGTTGTCATAATATCTTCATTTTTCTAGAACAAGATACTAAGCTTTCATCAGCTGGGAAATTGAAATAATAAATGTACAGCTCCATGATGTCTATGAGATATGATACCCTTGTGCAATGTACAGCCTGTGCAACGGTACATGGGAGCTCTGATGCTTTCCAAGGATATCTAGTGGCATGGAAATGTGTTCACAAAAGCTTATAAAAAGGGACAGAATGAAATACATTAAAACGTCTCCAGAGATTCCCTCTAGATAGGAGAGTATACATATATTTTATATTCTCCTTTGTACTTCAGGTGTTCAATAAATGAAGAGGACAGGCCTCTTGGAGGATGCAAGTCTTGCACTGAGACCTAAATAAAGAGGAGTCAGCCATAGGGAGACAGGTGGAGAGAACAGCCAGCACAAATGCCTTCGCCCTCGGATGCAAATGAGCTGGGTGTGGGCAAAAAATGGCCAGTGGAGCTGAGACAGAGCGGAAGGGGCAGAGAATAGAAGAGATGAGACAAAGAGAAAACAGTGACCAGATCGTGTGGGGCCTTATAGGACCGTGGTGCATCTGTAATCTGTAATCTCTGGTCAGTGAGTAGGAATCGGGGACATTTATCCAATCTGCTCAGAAGAGAGCTATCCCACTAGCCCACCACTATTCACTGATGGGGTAAAATCCAAGGAGTTCCACTTCCAGTCCCAGTGCCGAAATAAACAAAACCAGGTGTTCCCAGAATTTTCATAATCTTTATCAACAACACCATTTATTTTCCTCATCATTACTCAATTAACAAACATTTATGCATGATATAGCACAGGAATTGTTGGGGGTATGAGGAAGGTAAAGCACTGTCCCCTACCCTCAAGGAGCCTTCTAGTTAGAGAGGTAAGCCTTAAACACACATTCTCACTGATTTTCACAAAAAGCATGCAAGATTCATTTGATGCTGAGAAAGGTACAACGAAGGCAGCAAGTGGAGGGACTTGGTCATTAACAACCCAATAAGAACACTAAATACCACAGACACCCAACATGGACAACCACCCTGCTAGACACACCCTTATCTTCAACATCCACCCACACACCCACCCATCCGTCCACCCATCCATCTCCTTACCCATCCATCTCCTTACCCTCCTTACCCATCATCTGCCCATCTACTCATCCAGCCATACATTCACCCATCAGTCATCCACCAATCTACTCACCCATCCACCTATAACCTATCCATTTACTCATCCAATCACCCAGCTATCCAACACCATTCATTTTCCTCTTTCTTCCTCTCTCCCTCCTTCCCTTCCTTCCTTCATCCCATCCCTCCATCCATCTGTCTGTCCAACCAACCACAGATGAATCCATCCATCCATCTACTCATCTGATACTAACTGCATGGGATGACCTTCCTCCCCTATAAACCATGAACATCCATCCATGATCTGTAACTTAAAAGACTGCACTGTGGCTAGGAACAGGCCAGACTCTGAAAATTTTTGCATTCTAACAACTCTTCCAAAGATAATTCAAGTCCATAAATGTTTTTGACTATTCCAATTTGTTCAAGACCCCAACTCTCCAGGCAGGAATGGGGGCTGTCTGGCTGACCCAGCCCTTAGAATGAGGAGGAACCTGAGAACCAGCTTAGCCAGGGCTTGTCAGATGGCTGGTGTTCCATAAACGCTGATGAATCTCAGCTGATTCTAGCTGAAGCTAGGTTCCCAAGTACACAGACTAAAATTAACACCTTGAATTCATTCATTCAAAAATTATTTATTCATCACAGCAGCACTGTTCAAAATAGCAAACACACACACGTGCACACACGCTCATGCACACATGCAAACTAGAAACATCCCAAATGTCCATCACCCAGGGCAATGGATAAATTGTTGTATCATCACAGAATGCAATATTAAGCAGAGAAAAGGAAATGACCTACAGCTACACTCAACAGCAGATGAATCTTAGAAACATACAGTTGGGTGGAAAAGGCAAGTATAAGTTCCAGAAGGCTACAAAGTTCAGAAACCAGGAAAACTAAATTTATGTCAAGGTGTATGTAAATATGTGATGAAACCTGTAAGAGAGGAAGAAGAAGAAGGGAGGGAAAGAGGGAGGGAGGGAGGAAGACACACACAATCCAAGAGATAGCATCCAAGAGACCGCGGTTGCCTTTGGGGAATGCAGTGGGGGAGGAGTAGGAGGAAAAGGGAGGTCGGAGACCACAGGTGGAATTAAGTTACTGATCATGTTTAGTTCAGGGTTTCTCAAAGTGTGCTCCCAGACCAGCAGCAGCAGCACCACCTGGGAACTTGCTAGAAATGCAGGTTCTCAGACTTTACTCCAAACCTCCTAAATCAGAAACTCTGGGGGTGAGGTCGGGCACCCTGTGTTTAAACAGCCCTCCAGGTGATGCTGATGCATGCTCAAAGGTGAGCACCTCTGCCCTAGGGCAGGTGATGCTGACCCTGGAGGGCTGGGGACCACACTTGGAGGACCACCATTCTAGTTTGTGACTTAGGTACCTGGTCCACCAGCGTTACTATTACAATAAATAAGGAAAAACAAGTGGCAGGAGAGACAATTTTGAGAGTGTGTGGTGAACCTGGAACCAGATTAAAGCAATAGGCTGTTAATGGGAAGTGCGAGAAAACACCCCACAGATACGTATTCAGCCCCTGCAGGTGCCAGGCTCAGGGACAACACGGTGGCCACACAAACCCAGCCCTCACCATCGTGCGGTCTGAAGGCCATCCTTTTCACAGCATAATCTGAAGGCCATCCTTTTCACAGCATAATCATACACACCACATGGTTTCTGTTCACAGTATCTTTTAATCCTCCCAGAATTCCCTGGGTGTAGGGCTGCTCTGCCCATTTTACAGATGAGGAGACTGAGGCTCCACTACTAGGGGCTGGAGCTGAGATGTGCAGCACAGGTCACCTATCCTGAAGCCCTGTATGCTTTGCCTCCCCCCTAAGTCACCTCCCCTACCCTGCCTCTTCTCCGCCTCCACTCTTTGGTGCTACTGCTCAGACAGGAACATTCCTACGTGGCCTCCATGATGTGCCACAAACATTTCATGGGAGCAAGTGAAAGTCAGCATAGCTTCCCCTGCCCGTTATCCTTAATAAGGAAAATAATAAAGGTCAATGAGGTAAAAGCACATGGCAGGTTCTGGAAGGTCGGAAACCATGTTACCCTCCCTTCCCTCCCACCAGCAAGTTCGGGGTCTGCATCAGCACTTCCTCTGAGACACATCTGTCAATTTATTCTTGAAATCAGACTTAGCCCTCCTGCAAAAGCTACTTGTATAAAAATACTTTAGAAATTGGTTTAAAATTATATATATATATATATATATATATATATATATATGTATGTATGTGTGTATATATATATATATATATATATATTTATTTATTTATTTTACACACAGACCTAAAAGGAGAACAGTACTTAACAGCGTGAATATTATTTACTGGCAGGTGGGCAACAAGGCTGTTTCCCTCACAGCTCCAGAGAGGGGGCCCTGCCTCTGGAATAGTGTCATTCTGGGGAGGGACTGCTAATTCCAAATTCCAGGTCCAACCTGAGCCCTGAGCACTTCCATGGAAGATCCAAGGATGTTCCCAGTCTGAACAGAAGATAAAAGCCATCTCTGGCCCAAGAGAGATGACAAAACTCGATCTGGACTTAACTCAGAACTTTTGCTTCAGAGCCGGGATCTCTCTTGTATTAGTTGCCTTAAATAGGCGGCTTCCAAAAGCACAGTTCATTCCAATAAAAAGTCCCAGCTTTTCAGAGGGGAAAAGCTACCTATCTTCTCCTTTCCCGCATACTGGACCATCTCTTGTTTCCCTCCTCTCTCCCTTCTTGGGTGTTAAGAACTCACCAGTACAGTGACCAGAGTCCTGGTTTGCCCAGAACTACTTGGTTTCCTGGGATGCCAAAACCAGGACAGTCCTAGGCAAACTGGGACATCTAGTCATCCTATCCAGACAAGGACTAATGCCCAGTGGTTTCGGAAACCCAAGTTGCGGAGCCCACCCTCTGGTTCCCTCTCCTGGAATGTCCTTTGCCTTCTCTATTCTCCTAGGAGGTAAGGGACAGGCAAGAAATAAGAAAGACAGGAGTTGGGAGGAGGGGGACATAGTCTAACCCCAAAGCTGAGCAGGGTTCTGCTGTTAAACCCCCACTGGTTGCCTGGGGTGACCACAGCAGCTGTCCTAAGGCATGTGGTCTCTATCTCCGGCTGGACTCTTGGCCAGCTCAGAACAAGGAGATGGGGTAGGAGGGAGAACAGGAAAGCTAATTACACACTTTAAAACTCCCTCACCTTGTCACCCACAAAGGGAGGGATCAAGGGAGAGGAAGACAATTAATTTTATCTTAGACTGAACGGAATAGAAAAATAGGTCAAGTGGGCATGAATTTTCCCCCCTTAAAGCTTCCAGAGAGAACAGAGAATACAGAACATCTGAGGGTTGCCTTAAAGGGTGCCACACTCAGATTAACGAATCCAAAGTGACCAGTCATGGAGGGGCCCTTTGCTCCCACTCCTACCCAGAGAACATGATTTCTAGCCAAAGTTTCCAGAAAAGACCATTAGGGGGAAAAGTGCTCTCCAACATTACAGCTCATGTATTTTAGAGCTTCTTCGTGCCAGATACTGACTTGAGCATTTACCATGTGTGAACCCACTTAACCTCCCCAGGAGTCCTCCGAGGCAGATGCTATCAGAAGCAGTATCCTCATCTTGCACACTAAGGCTCTGATGCCCAAAACAGCCTGGCCGGGGAGTCACTCGAACCTGGGCCTGGCCAGTCCAGAGCACAGAATGCTTTCCTTCTCCTCTGTCATATTTCATGGCACCACACTGATTCTTCCCAAAGAGCTGAGTTAGCATTCTCCAAAATGTATTAACTGTGGGGCTTTTGGGCTTTGACGATCTCTGGATTGAACCCACTTTCCCGGTGGTGCCTTCCATTGTTGAGGGAGTACATATGTGTGCTTGCTACTGGGGGCCAGTGGGGGGGTGTATAAGCCCCAAGCACCCAATAGACATCCCCCCAAGCCCCTGAAGGAAGACTTCACTTTCAAGGGCCCACTACTCCCCAACTTCTCAAGCACTGTAACTTCAGAGACCTTCTTTGGTCTGATAACCTCAAGCACACATACCCTTCCTTGCCCCCCCATCCCCTGTACCTAAAACCCACTGAAAACCTAAAATGTTGGCATAAGGGCAGAGCAGATCTATATGATGGGCAAATGGGTGGCAAGAGGCTTTTTCACTCACTGGGAGAATATTTATGGAGCACTTACTTTGTGCCAGGTGTGGTAGGGTTGCGGTGGGGAACAAGGGTGACAAGCATGAGTGCCACGGCCTCAGAGCTTGACTTTTTACTGTGAATGGCAGAACCAACATGCTCCAAGCAAGAGAGCCCCTTTCCCCACTCCGGAGACCCCCTTCCTCGCTCTTCCTCATTTCTCTGACTGGTACTTAATTCTACCATGCCAGCACTGCCTACACACACCCACAATCCTTCACCTAAACCCTAGAAGCCAGACGTGCTTTGGAGTTTAGAATTTGGTGCTTTTAAAGGGATAACCAGGATAGGAACGTAAAATGGGCACAGCCACTTTGAGAAAATGGTTTGGTGGTCTCTTATAAAGTTAAACATATACTTACCGCACACCCCAGCAATCTGACTCCTGGGTATTTACTTACGCAAGAGAAATGGAATGTATGTTCCCAATGTTCCCACTAAAACCCGTCTGCCAATGTTTATAGAGGCTCTAGTCACAATCGCCCAACCTGGACACATCCCAAATGTCTTTCAACTGGGAAATGGATGAACAGACTGTGGTCCAGCCATCCCATGGAATATTACTCAGCACTAAAAAGAAACGAACTACTCATACACACAACAACATGAATGGATCTCAAATGGCTGCATGAAAGAAGCAAAGCTCCAAACGCTACATACAGTATGATTCTATTTATATGACCTCCTGGAAAAGGCAGAAACATAAGGATGGAGAACAGATCAGTGCTTGCAAGGGTCTAGGGTAGTGCTGACTCAGAAAGCACTACGAGATATCCTAGGATGATGAAACTGCTCAATCTTTTTTTTTTAAATTTCACTTTTAGGGGGCACCTGGGTGTCTCAGTCGGTTAAGTATCTGCCTTCAGCTCAGGTCATGATCCCAGCATCCTGGGATTGAGCCCCGCCGCATTGTGCTCCGTGCTCAACAGGGAGCCTGCTTCTCCCTCTCCCTCTGCCTGCCTGTCTGCCTCGTTGTGATTTCGCTCTCTCTCTCTGTCAAATAAATAAATAAAATCTTTAAAAATTTTTTTTTTACTTTTAAGTAATCTCTCCACCCAACATGGGGCTCAAATCCACAACCCCGAGATCGAGTCACACACTCCACCGACTCAGCCAGCTAGGCGCCCTGAAACCATTCCCTATCTTGATTTTGATAGGGGTTATGCTACTGCATATGTCTGTCTGTCATATGCATATGCATACTGCATATGCACGTGTCTGTCAAAACTCAACAGTACTGTATGCAAAAAGGGTGAATTTTGCTATCAGTAATTTATACCTCAATAAACCTGATCTTGGAGAAAAAGAAGAAAAAGGTCCCAGGATGAATCTATGATATGACCTGGCTACTCCCAGTGGAACCCACAGACCACAGCAGGGGCAATCCCTAGGAGCCTGGTGGAAAGGCAAAACCCTGGGCCCCACCCCAAAACTGCTGGGCCAGAATCACCATTTTAACAAGACAATCCTCACACACATGAAAGTTTGGGAGACACTACAAGACATACATAACACTCCCAGTGGGGAGCTGGAGCAGCACCCCATAATCAAGCATATCAAACATTTCTGCATCAAAACACACCAAAACGCACACCATGTGGGATAAATTAAGACTGTATGTAAAGACTATAAACTCAGGTCAATTCAGGGTAGAATTTTACCCCTATATGATCTGATGTTTTGGTTTTCAGAGCTTTTGGGGTTTGGAGATTACAGAGGAGGGACGGCACCTTTGTGGGGGAAAAAAATCCCAATGGAAAAGCCATGCTAACTCTTACTTCTCAGAATTCTGCTCTTCTGGAATTACCAGCCATCCAGGTCTAGCAGAAGTATCATGGGGTCATACTGTCTTGCCTTCTATAGTAGTATCTTCTAGCACATTCTACTTTGCAGGACCAGTGGAGGCTGATAACATGCTCCAACTTCTCCCAGGGCTCCCTCCGGTTCCCATATAGAACATTCCTCTTTTAAAAAACTGGGGAACACCAATCGGCCAATGTCCATAGGTTACCTGGTGTGATGGGACTCGGCCCCTTGTTGAGATTGCCAAAGACACAGGTGAAAAGCTGGAATCCTGCATGCAATTCAGGAGACCGAGTGTGACAGCACACAGATCTGGGTCTGCGGCTCTTGCAACGGCCCCAATTCCTACATCGTGCTCAGTGGGAGATCTGCTGGCATCAGCTCGACTGGGGGAAGATGATATTCACATTGGCGTTTGGTAGCACATCAGAAGGAGTGAGTGGCATTAAGTGGGGGCTCTGGTAAGGTTGACAGATGCGCCTTATTGAGCTGACAGATTTGAGCTCCTTAGAAGCCAGCACCATCACGGCCGCACTGAAATCAGACTCCCGATCAACGAAAACATGGAACCAAGGTGTGTGGTCAAGACGGCCTGCTGCCCAGCATACTCCAAGAGAAAAAGGCAGCAATGTAAATCTGAACATCAAAGACTTCCATTTGGGTTTTCTTGCTTCAGAAGACAAAACTAAAAGGAAGGAGAACCCTTAATTCTCATGGCTGGCTTCAAGCTTGAAGGCGCCGTGAGAATAGGGTGCAAAAGGGTAAAAGGCATCGCAGTGGCAAAGTGCTTCAGGGCATGGAGACCGGAAGGCTGCACCCTCCCCCAGCATGCCATGCTGGAATTTGCATTTGGAAGTAACACCCTTAGGCCCTATGAGCATACAGCCAAGTTCACGGAACACTCCCTCACTCCTCCACGAGACAGCGAAGAAGGTGCTTTCCGTAGTCAGCTGCACCCTTAGTGGATGCCGTTTCCAAATACACGCCCTGCTACACATGCATCCAAGAATGGCAGGGGCAGTTACATTCCTATGTACAGACCCAAGAGAAATGTTAAAAAAAAAAAAGTGCAGCCAAAGACATGTACAAGAATGTTCCTAACGACACAATCTGGAGACTACCCAAATGGCCCTCACAAGCAGAGGGGACAAGTACATTGTGGTAGAGTCACACAGTAAAATGCCACAAAGCAACGAGAAGGAGCAACCTACAACCACTTGCAGCAACCTGGATGAATCTCAGGCGTGCCGTTGAGCAAAAGAAACCAAACACAGTAACACAGTCTGCGACTCCATTGACAGGAAGTCCAAATGGAGGAAAATGAACCTGTGGGCTTAGAAGTCAGGGTAGTGGCTAGCTCTGCGGTGTGAGTGGGGGGAGGGGCCCTGAGGGGGGCTTCTGGGGGGCTGGTCACATCCTCTTTCTCGTCCTGGTACTGTTTGCAATGGTTGTGGTCACTTTGTGAACACATATTAAACTAGACTTAACTTAGGTATTTTGTATCCGTATATTAGACTTTATTCTAAAAGTTCAGAATAAGTACTGAAAGACATTATTTTAAAGGGCAGAAGTGTTTGGATACGGAAGCCAACATCTGCCCTGGTACCCTGGCTCGTCAGCATTTCCACAGTCCATCTCTTTGCACTGGTCCCGAGTCCCTTATCCAGCGGCCCCCACCCAGTTCTCTGTCCCCTCTCCTTTCATCCCCCCCAGCCCCCCAGAAATCTTAGACCTGGATTACCCTGCTTGGTGACAGATTGGGGGGATGGAGAGCTTTCCCTTCCAGAGTGGGGCTGTATAATGTGTTTGCTGCCTCGGGCCAAAAAGAGAATAAAAACTGTCTGCAGAGAACAAAATGAACAAACTCATCACAAAGCAAGAAAGCCAAAGAAAACCTAAAGTACAAATGGAATGCTCCCAAATCACCTGCATCCCTCCCCAGAGATCCTTCCTTCTGAGGGGTCCCTGGCAATCCCCTCCCTCTCCAACAGCTCTCTGATCTGCAGGATTCAGTCTGGACGGGGTGAGCTGAGGACACATTAGGACTCCCACCTCCTTCCTTTCCTCTTAGAAGACTCCAAATCCAGGCTCCAGAAGGCGATCTAAAGCCATTTTCAACATGGAAACCTGTCAGCCCAGTGATTCCCTCCTGAACACCCCCTGGAGTTATTTGAGCATGCACACATTGACACCTTGCCACCCTCCAAGCCCCCACCACTCCCGGGGCGGAGGATGGGGAGGCAGGCAGAGTGATCACAAGACCCCTGAGCATTTCAGTGGGTCTTCAGGAGGTTTGAACTTGGGAGGCAAAGACCAGGCTCCTGGTTCATGCACCAATCAAGATGACATCGTGCTTAGGGGTGTGCCCCTCCGGAAAGACCCCAGCTGAACCTCCTAATTTTCACCACCCTCAAAGTAGACTGTTCACACACTCCAAAACCTTAGAGCCCTCTTACAATTTCAGCACCCAGAAGCAAAAAGCTTGCCCAATTTTGAGTTCCCCTAAAAATGAATCCACCAGCCACAGAGCTCCTCAAATAAGCAACCCCAGGATCACCTGGGGCCCAGTCCTGTTGAGTATGTAACAGTGGAAACCAAACACAAAGGAGTGGGGGCTCATTGCGGAGCCCCAGGGGCCCATCCAGCCCCGTTCATTTGTACACGGAGGGCAGCCAGTTGGAACCAAGCCGAGGAGCAGCACATTTGGGCATGGTACAGTGGTCAGTCAGCCTGGGGAGCAGGGTGCGTCCCCCCACTTGGAATCTGGGTCATGCTTAGATAACTGTTAGAAAGCCCGACTAATTACCCATCCTTGCCTGCCTACATCTCAACAGATGTTAAGCCCTCCTCAAGGTTTATTTCAAGCAGGCACAGATTTAAAGAAACACAAGGGGATCTGCATTTTGATAGCATCTCAATAGAGGAAAATGTGGTCTTCACCCTCTTCCTCTGGATCTTTGATTTAAAAAAAAAAGAAGGCATTTACCTGCCTGGAGGTGTCCACATGGAGGCTGATTCTCCTGGTGTCCCCTCCCGGTTCCCTAGGGTGGGAGAAGCCGAATCCAACCCAAGGCCTGACACCATACCTAGGAAGGACCTGCCACCTCATTTCCTCTTGCCCTGTCTTCCTTATTGAAAGAGTCCATCTGGGTCTTCCAGGTCAGGGCCCCAGATGGCGCAAATGGGATGTTTTCTACACCCCAACCGATGATGAGGTCCCCGGGCAGGGGGGAACGAACGAAATGGGACCAGCAGACATAGGGGAGAATAAGTGCCCCCAACCCACCACTGCTTTTCCCAGATTGGGGCCAGTGGCCCACCCCGGGATATGAGCTCTGGCCAGTGCTAGCCCCTCCGTGTGAAGGCCACGTGTTCTTCCACTGGCTCTTGGCCCGGGGAACCCCTAAGTGCCCGGCCCTAAGAGAGCGGGCCCCCTCTTCGGGGAAGGCAGGGGTGGAGAAGCCAGTGACCTGGGTTCGGGCTCCAGCTCTGGAGGCTCCCGTGCATTCCAGTGAGGGCCACCTAAGGAAACCCAGCCAAAGCCCCCACGGTTCTCCTGCCCTGGCCAGAGAGCCCAGGCCCCGGCCGGGTCCATGCTCATTTGGGAAAACTCTGACCCATCCAGAACTAGCTCTGAAGCTCCCACCCAGGCCCCTGTTACGACCCCAGGGCCCAGCCCTCATTCTGGAATCGGTCCTTAGGAGGAATCCACTCCCCCGGCTCCCCCATCCCAAGCCTCCACGGTAGCTCAACCCAGCTCGGGGTGGAGAGATTCTCCACACTCCTCCCCGGTGCCCCCTCTCCCAGCCCCTGGAAGACCCCCCCACCTCCCATCAACCCCCGGGTCTCTCTCCCAGCCTGGAAGAGGGGAAGCGGAGGGAGGAGGGGAGGCGCAGCTGCCGGGGTTCGCTGCCGGGTTCGGGCAAAGGATATGGCCATTCGGTGATCTTTTTGGCGTATTTTCTCACCACGTTGTCCTCGCTGAAGAGGAATAGAGACCGGTTGACCGTGAGGCAGTTCTGTCGGACGGGGATGGGGTTGTAGAGGGCCATGGTCCGCGCTCTCTGCGCCATTGACTGCTTGTACATCCTTTGCGCCCCGGGCTGCCCGCCCTGCCGGCTGCCCCCGGCTCCTCGCCCGCCTCCGGCGCCCACGACCACCCCGGCGGCTGCCCCGGAGCCTCCTCCCCCGTAGCGGGCCGGCATCTCGTCTCCGAAGCGGGCCATTCTGCAAAGAGCAAAGGGCTCCGGGTTACGCTGCGGCGAACGATGCGGAAGACGCCGCCGCCGCCGCCGCTGCCGATGCCGATGCTGCCGGGGCTGCCGGGGCTGTCAAGACGGCGGCTGGAGCTGCGACTGCGGAGACGCTCCACGGCCCAGCCCATCGGGCGGCGGCGGCTCGGCGCCTCGGGTCGGGGGCTCACAAGGCGGCTGCCCGGCCCCAGCCGGGGAGAGCGGCTCGGGACATCTTCCTGGCTGACCCCGGAGAAGGAGGGGCGGAGGAGGGTGCGGGGGCGGGGCGCGGGGGCCAGGGAGGGGGAGGGGAGAGGGAAGCGAGGCAAAAAATAACCGAGGAAGGAATCCAGGCAATCCCCAGTCCACCCACTCCGGAAAAAAAAAAAAAAAAAAAAGACAGTTAAAAAAAAAAAAAAACAACGCACACCCCCTTTAAGACGCGAACGGTTTGCAAAGGACGCCCCCCCGGGACGCAGTGGAAGCTTCAAATTCCTCCGAGGTCCGGGTCAGGCTGGCATCTTGCAAAAGGAGTGCGCTCGGCCCATTAGAAAAAATCTTTATTGAAAAAATAAAAATAAAAACCAGGTCTTTGCAGGGGGAGGGCAGCCCCCAAATTTAAAAAAAATCCCCCTTTCTGTTTTGCTTGAGTTCCTAGACCTTAAAAAGGCTGAAAGATCTGTAGCCAAAAAATAAAATTAAATGAAAAAGAATATTAACGGGAAAGGAAAGAAGGGAAGGGGGAGGGAAACGCTCCGGAGGGCTCTTTTAAGGAGTCTTGAAGCCGCAGGGTCCGGGTGATTTTTTTTTTTTTTTCTTCCTGAATCACCAGCGGCTCTCTTCTGCTCACGAAGGAGTGTGAGTGTGCGTGTGCGCGCAGCCTTTCGCTCAACCGTGCCTCATCTTGGGGTTAAATTGCAGCAATGAAATCCTGAAAATTCCCAACAGGGGAAAAAGAGAGAGAGGGAGAGAGAGGTATGCGCCGTTCGCTTAGCCACTCAGTAGCTGCTCCCGGATGCTGCAATGCCTAGCGTTCCCCCCACCCCCCAATGCCTCCTCCTCCTCCTTCTCCTCTAGGTTTTGCTAAAATAAGACTGGTGTGGAGGGGTGGGGGAAGAGAAAGGAAGAAGGAAAATGGGCTCAAAGGTCTAAACCACTGGCCAGCGAAGCTCCAAAGAGGAGCGATTGATGAGTTTAACGGGAGAAAGACCCACCCAGAATGTCGACACATGATGGCCCGCGACCAATCGCGGAGCTGCGAGGGGACCTGGCTCAGCGGAGTTTGTGGGGGAGAAGAGGGGAGAGCCGGATGGTCGGGAGGCAGGGGGGAAGTTGGGACGACAGATTCCTGCTCCCCTGGGAGGAAACCTTGTTTTCCAATGGGTTCCATTTCGGTTGCAGACAACCGGACACTCTCAGCAGCTTGCAAGGAGTACGTTAGGAGGAAGAAACTTAATGATAAAAAGAGAAGGAGATTCGTGTCCAGGGGTGTAATTAGTCTCTAAACAAATCTGGTCCGTTTAGCAAAAGACACATTTTTGAGGAGAACGATTTGGGGGCGCACATCTGTCAAAGTTTCAAGTCACAGGGTCCCTGAAAGCTGGAATAAAAGGCTCAGCTCCTCTTCGAAAAGACTCCAGAGGTGGCAAATCTTAACTGCTAGAGGCAGATAACTAAACCAGATCCTAGTGGGCTGGATAGGGGTTCTGGGTGGTATACTTGGCACGGTGTTCACTTCCCTCCAGAACCACTGAAGTTTATTTCCCATTCTCCTTTTTATATTGTGAAGTTGAATAAACACACAGAAAAATGCCTAAAGCATAAATGTACAGTTGAAGACGTTGCTGTGAAACCAACGTTCTTGAAACTAACACTCAGGTCCAGGGCTACAAATGGGACATTGCCAGCTTCCCAGAAACACACACACAGGTCTTCTTCCCCCTGCAATAATCACTATTCTGATGTTATACTATTAATAACCTTGCTTTTCTTTATACTTTTCCTACCTTATTGTGCATTCCCAAACAGTACAGTTCTACTTGGCATCTTTTTGGATTCTTACATAAATGGAATCATACAGTATATATCCTGTAATGTCTGGCTTCTTTGGTCCAACATCATGTCTTTAAGATTCATCTGTTGTCACGTGTAGCTGTGATTGATTCACTTTCACTGCTACATAGTATTCCACTGAAAGAGTATGCCACAATTTGTTTATCCATTATCCCCTTGATGGATATTTGGATTGTTTCCAGTTGGGGCTTTAAACATTCCTGCCTCAAATACTCTGTGCCTATGAGCATGCATTTCTGTAGGAATAGCCCTAAGAATGGAATTTCTGGGTCCCAGGGTATGCCTACCTTCAGGTTTGTAAAATGGCACCAAACTGTATTCCAAAGTGGATGTACCAAGAAACCACTGAATTTTTAGAAAGCCATGTATAGACTTGGAAGGCAGGGGTGAGGGTAGGGGTTGGGGAACAGGATGAAGAAGGCAAATATTTTTTTTAAGCCTTAGCTAGTTGAATTTGAGTTGATCCCCCGACCCCCATCAGTATTTGAGTTCTTTGGAACATTCTAGAAAAGATACATCTTTATATAAATTCCCCATTCTGTGCCTGTGAGTCATCCTTTACAGGTTGCTTATAGCATTTTCAAGATTTTCTAACTTGTCAAAGCATGGACAAAATGATAAAACCAAGAGCAACTAGAGTTGCAAGGAGATAGGGCATACAGGATTCTCGACAAATAGTAATGATTTTTGTACTTGATGTTGCTTCATATCTCGAGAGAAAATAATAGCCAATGGGAAACACGAAGTAATCCCAGGTGCATGGATGCCAAAGGCCAGTCATGTAAGAAGATCGTGTTTGCAAAGCAAACTTACAATAACTTGTTTTTATGGACTTTCCTGAGAAGACAGTTGAGTTTCCTGGCATAAGTGTTATCTACACAGGTTTCTAAAGACCCCGGAGTTTTTCAAGAAAGAGTAACCTCTCATTGGTAAAGTCCTTATCAGGGTAAAGATTCTATGGAGTCTTCATAGAAGCCCCTTTTTACAGATGAAAACACTGAGGCTGAGAGAAGTTTAAAAACTTACCCAGGGGGCGCCTGGGTGGCTCAATTGGTTAAGCATCTGCCTTCAGCTCAGGTCATGATCTCAGGGTCCTGGGATCGAGCCCTGCATTGGGCTCCCTGCTCAGCCAAGAGTCTGCTTCCCCCTCTCCCTCGGCCTGTCTCCCCCCTCTTATGTACTCTCTCTCTCTCTGAAATAAATAATTAAAATCTTAAAAAAAAAATAAAAATAAAAACAAAAACTTACCCAGGTCACTGACATGAATCTGAAACCACGTCTGACTTGTACTCTGTTAGGCAGGTGTAATCTGGTACAACCGCTTTGGAAAACTGGCCATTTCTACCAATATTGAACATTTGAATATCCCGTGGTCCAGCATTGGCACTCTTGGGTATATGCCCAGGGGGAATGAGGACATATGTCTACTGAAAGACACACCCTAGAATGTGAATAGCAGCACATTTGTAGTAGCTAAAAACTGGAGACTTCTCAAATGCCTATCAATAGAAAATGGATAAATGTGCTGTGGAACATTCATACATGCAGCAGTGAGAATGGATGATCCCCAGCTACACACAAATGCATGGGCCAATCTCACAATCATGATGCTGAGCCAAAAAAGCCAGACACATAGTAGAACATAGTGTATAATTCCTATTATATACAGTTCATACATGGGGAAATGAAAAGATATATGCACCTCTATGTTCTTTGCAGCATTATTTACAATAGCCGAGATATGGAAGCAACCAAGTGTCCATCAATAGATGAATGGATAAGGAGGGGGTGGTATATATATATACACACACACACACAGTGTACACACACACACATACACTGGAATTATACATCTATGAGTTATGCAATTTTCTGTGTGTGCTACACTTCAAAAGAAAATGTTTGTAATGCTTCTGAATGTAGATCCCAAGTGGCACCACTTGTCATGGTGACCTGTAATTCTCATTGTGTATTTTGTCTGTGAAGTCCCTACAACAAACACTGGTCTTTTTTTTTTTTTAAAACTAGAAGACAAAGAGTGGTCCTCCAGAATGCTCTAACCCATGCTTCGACAGCAGACAAGCCAGCTGCATATCAGAACCACCTGCAAAGTGTTGTAAAATTTAGACTCCTGAGCCCTCCCCTCTACCCAAATTCTCATTCAGCAAGTCCTTGGGGGTATAGCCAGGTTGGCAATCACTACTCTGGAAGGGGCAAACTTACCATCCCTATCTTGGCATTCTCTAGAGTTATCAAGGGGGCATTGTTGGCATTTTTGGTGGAAAAACTCTTGTTGTTCGGGGCTGTCCTTTGCATTGTGGGCTGTTTAGTATGTCTGGCACATGCTCATTAAGTGTCAGTGGTACCCCCAATCTTGTGACAAGCAAAGATATCCACACACATTTCTAAATGCTTCCCACCAAAGTGGCAGAAGAGTCTACACTTTCCTCTCATCAAATGGCATTCCTAAAGCTCACTTATGAAGTTTGATATGGCTGAGTATACCTCTTCTTCCTCAGAATCTTCCCAAGTTCTCCAACCCCCTCAATTGCTCAATCACCCTTTTCTGGAAAGAACTCAACTCAGGCACCCTAAAGTGTGACAGTGCTCCAAGTTCATTATCCTTATGGATTCACTTTACAGAGAACAAAATAATTCATTTAACCAAAAGAATGAATCTCTAATATTAGAATCTTACTATCACCTAGCAAATGGGGATGGATGGGCAAGAAATCTTCATAGGCCCCTCAAATAACTGTAGTAGGTAGTACCTTGCTCTCCATTAATCCAAATTACTAATGTTGACCAGGTAGAATGATATATAATCTCATTAGCATCATAGATAAAAGCAGTTTAATAGCAGGCCTCCAGAAATCAGTCTCAGCCGTTGGTTCTAATCTTTAACACATCTGCCAGCTGGAGGTTTAATTTATCAATCAGCAGCAGCATTACCATACTGGCTTTGAGAATGTTATTCAATTGAACAGGGCTAGCATCTCTGAAATAAGTGCCCCAAATAAATAACTGCAAATCGCATTCATTTTGCTGCTAAAACAATTACCAGCTAATCCAGTCATGTTGAGTTGCAAAAATGGATCAGCCAAAAGACATTTGGTCTCTGCCTTCTGGTCTGGATACCAGTCAGGGAATGAGTACCAAGATCTTTGGGAGATAGAGGGTATAAATGACAAAAAACAAATCCTATAATCCAGACATTTGTGGGTCATGATGTAGGCAGTAAGAGTGAATCCAGAGATGGAATGTGGCCGTCACTCCAGACATGACATTACAGAGCATGACTGTCCTACAAATTCCTAAAAACAAATGAGGCAGAGCCTAATTCTGCTCGCAGACCTGCGTTCAAATCTTAGCTCTAGCTATAGTGCTTCCTAGCTGTGTGTTTTTGGAAAAGCTCATAGCCTCTCTGAACTACAGCTTCCTTGTGTGTAAAAAGAAGACAAATCTCCTTACCCCACAGGTTGCTGTAAGGATTAATTAAGATCAAGCAGCTAAGCACTTAGCACAATGACTGGCACACAATAAGCAGTCAAGAAATGGTAAATAGATGTTTAAATCACCACCATCTGGAAAGATATTCCATGTTCATGGATAGGAAAACTCAATATAATCAAGATGCCAGTCCTTCCCAACTTGATCTCTAGATTCCATACAATCCCAATCAAAATTGCAGCAAGTCAAGCTCAGTGGGGAGTCTGCTTGAGGATTCTCTCTCTCCCTCTCCCTCTGCTCCCCCTCAAATAAATAAAGTCTTTTTTAAAAAATTGCAGCAAGTTATCTTGTGTATACTGACAAACTGATTCTAAAGATTATCCAGAGAGGCAAAAGACCCAGAATAGCCAACACAAACAATGTTGAGGGAGAAGAACAAAGTTGGAAGACTGATGCTACCCAACTTCAAGACTTACTATAAAGCCACAGTAATCAAGACTGTATAATATTGGCAAAAGAATAGAGAAATAGATCAATGGAACAGAAGAGAGAGCTCAGAAATAGATCAACTGATCTTTGACAAAGGAGCAAAGGAAATACGAGGAAAACCTGTCTTTTCAAAGAATAGTGCTAGAACAACTGGACATCCACATCCACAAAATGAAAGAAATCTGAACACAGATCTTATGCTCTTCATATAAATTAAAATGGATCACAGACCAAATATAAAACACAAAACTAGGGGCGCCTGGGTGGCTCAGTCGTTAAGCGTCTGCCTTCGGCTCAGGTCATGATCCCGGGGTCCTAGGATCGAGCCCCGCATCGGGCTCCCTGCTCGGCGGGAAGCCTGCTTCTCCCTCTCCCACTCCCCCTGCTTGTGTTCCCTCTCTCGCTGTATCTCTCACTGTCAAATAAATAAAATCTTTAAAAATAAATAAATAAATAAATAAGTAAATATAAAACACAAAACTAAAACCCCTAAAAGATGACATAGGAGAAAGTCTAGATGACCTTGGAATGAATTAAAAAGCTGAACATTAAAATTAAAACTCTCTGCTCTGCAAAAACACTGTCAAGAGAATAGAAGACAAGTCGCAGACAAGGAGAAAATATTTGCAAAGATATGTCTGATAAAGGACTGTTATCTAAAATATACAAAGAATTCTTAAAACTCAACAATAAGAACGAGAACCTAATTTTTAAATGAGCCAAAGACCTTAACGGACACCTTGACAAAGACACACAGATGGCAAACAAGCATATGAAAAGATTCCCCACATCATATGTCATCAGGGAAATGCAAATTAAAACAAGGAGATACCCCTACACACCTGTTAGAGTGGCCCAAATCCGGAACACTGACAACACCAAATGCTGGCGAGAATGTGGAGCAACAGGACTCTCATTCACTGCTGATGGGAATGCAAAATGGTGCAGCCACTCTGGAGGACAGCTTAGTGGTTTCTTACAAAACTCAACTTACTCTTACCATAGGATCCAGCAATGGCACCCTTAGGTATTTACCCAAAGGATTTGAAGACTTCTATCCACACAAAACCCTGCACATGGATGCCAAAAAGCAACTTTATTCATAATTGCCAACACTTGGAAGCAACCAAGGTGTCCTTCAGTAGGTGAATGGATAAACTGTGGGACAACCAGAAGATGGAATATTATTCAGTGCTAAAAAGAAATGAGCTCTCAATAAATGAGAAGACATGGGGAAACTTCAATGTGTATTACTAAGTTCAAGAAGCCAATATGAACAAGCTGCACACTGCATGATTGCAAGCATATGACATTCTGGAAGAGGCAAAACTATAGAGACAGTAAAAAGATCACTGGTTGCCAGGGTTAGGGGAGAAGTAGAGATGAATAGATGGAGCACAGAGGATTTTTAGGGCGGTGAAACTACTCTGAGACTATAATAATGGATCATGTCATTACACATTTCTCCAAATCCACAAAATATACAACATGAAGAGTGAGCCCTAATGTAAACTATGGACTCTGGGTGATAATGGTGTGTCTGTGCATGTTCATCAGTTGGAACAAGTGTACCTTCTGCTGGGGACGTGGATAATGGGGGAGGCTGTGTGTGTGCAGGGTAGGGGGTGGGTATATGGGAAATCCCTGTACCTTCCACTCCATTTGGCTGTGAATTTAAAACTGCTCCAAAAAAATAAAGTCTATTTTAAAAAATCACCATAAGTCAACTTTCCATACCTGGGATCCGAGTCTGTGAATGTCATTGACATTCTGTGAATGTCATTGATACTGATTTCAATATTGGGTTATTTTTATTTTTTTAAACAAACTTTATTTTGGAAGAATTTCGGATCTACCAAAGCTTGAAAAGATAGTACAAGAGAGTTACCATATGCCCTTCATCCAGCTCCCCCTCATGTTAACATCTTACACAGCCCATAACTAAGAAACCAACACCGGTACAATGTGAGAAAGAGAGCGGGTGTGCATGCACGTGAGCACAAGCAGAGAGTAGGGCAGAGAAGGGAGAAGCAGACTCCCTGCTGAGCAGGGAGCCAGATGTAGGACTCAATCCCAGGACCCTGAGATCATGATCGGAGCTGACATCAGACACTTAACTGACTAAGCCACCCAGGCACCCAGGTAGGATTCTATTAACTGATCCCTAACTTCACTCAAATTTCACTAGTTTTTCCACCAATAACCTTTCCTGTTTGGAGATCCCAACCAGGATGCCACATGCTGTTGAGTCATCTGGTCTCCCTACTCCCCTTTCTTTGTGATGGTTTCTTTCCTTGTTTCTCACAGTCTTGATAATTTGTAGGAGTACCCACTCAGGTATTTTGTAGAATGCCCCTCAGTTTGGGTTTGTCTGCTATTTGCTCATGATTAGACTGGGAGACTCATGGGAATCAGATTGCCTGCTATCTATATGGCTCTGGACTCAGGAAAGAAATTGTAAAAGGGACACATATTTGGGGGTTGTCATGGGTTGAGTGGTGGTCCCTAAAGATATGTCCACATCCTGATTTCCAAAACCTGAAAATGTGATCTTATTTGGAAAAAATTATCTCCGCAGATGCAATTAAGTTAAAGGATTTTGAGATGAGCTTTAAGCTACCTAGTTTGTAGTAAATACGGCAGCTCCAGCAAACTAGCACCGGGACCATCAGTATGAATGCCTTGGAAGTGGGTGGAATAATTTTGGACTACAGACCCAGAGAGGGTTGAGGCCTTAGGAAGGGTTCCTGAGAAGGGCTGACATTTGAAGACAGAGCAGAGAAACAGAAACCTCTAGTGGGGGCTGATAAAGCACCATCAAGGAGGTAGGAGGAAAATGAGGTAGGTGATGCCACAGAAGCCCCAGGGATGGGGGGGTCCAGTGGTAAATGCTGCCAAACATAAAGCCAGAGAAGGACTGAAAAATACCACCATTGTTCTGCCACACATATGATAAAGGCATTAAGGTCATGGTTTTTCAAATAAATTATTCTTTTTTGATAGTAAAATATGCTTCACATAGAATTGACCATCTGAACCATTTTTAAGTGCAAGGTCAGTGGCACTGGATATATTCACATTGTTGTGCTACCATCCCCACCGTCCTTCTCCAGACCTCTTCCATCATCTCAAACAGAAACTCGTCCCCACTGAACACAAACACCCATCCCCCTCCCCCAGCCCCTGGCACCTGCCATTCTAGTTTCTGTCTCTATGGATTTGACTCCTCTAGGGACCTCTTATAAAGTAGGATCATACAGTATTTGTCCTTCTATGACTAGCTTATCTCACTTAGCAAAATGTCCTTGTTTTGTCCATGTTATGGCATATGCCAAAATTTCTTTCCTTTTGAAGACTGAATAATAGCTCATTGTATGGTTGTACCATTTCTGTTTATCCATTCATCTGTCAGTGGACACTTGGGCTGCCTTCTACTTTTCGGTTACTGTGAACAATTCTCCTATGAACATGGGTATACGAATCTCTTTGAGTCCCTGCTTTCAACTCTTTGAGGTGTATTCCCCATCCCAAGTGGGATGCTGGAGCATATGGTAATTTTATGTTTCATATTTTGAAGAATCACCATATTGTTTTCCACAGTGACTGGAGAGTCCTTCGCTTTTTAGAAGTATTAAAATATTTACAGATGAGATCAATGGATGTCTGAGGTTTGCTTTATCATAACCCTGGGTTATGATAAAGCAAATTAAAGGTTTGCTTTAATTTGCAAGTAAGATTATGTTAAAAGTTTAGATACAGTATCATAAGATGAGCCATGAGTTGATAATGATTAAAGATGGATGTAAGAATATGGTAGGCTATCATTCTAGTCTCTCTTCTTTTGTATATGTTTGAAATTTCCCGAAAGGAAAAATACTCTTCTTATCAACTACTTGAAGTATTCTTGATTCACATTGCGACGGGAACCTCACACTTAATTATGGAAACAAAAGTACTCAAGCTTACTATATTCTCAGGCAATTACAAATTATATTCAGCATCTAACCCCTCTGTAAGTCAGGAGCTTGATTAAATGCTTACTTATATATTCATGTGTATCCTGAGACGGTAGCAAAGGGAAATTTAATCAAATGAACCACATCTGCTTAGGGAAACCCTGTCTTGTTTTTTCTGGACTGAGAGCTGAGCTAGGTCCCCTCAATTTGAAAAACAACAAGTTCTACCACATCTGGAGATAAAGTCACAGATGACAGAGCCAAACATGCTACTTCACCTGCAACACTCGAGAAAAATGGCAAACCCTGTTGACCATTCATCCATGCAACAAATGTTTACTGGGCATCTATTCTGTATCAGGCCCTTTGCCAGGCATCAAGGATACCTACAGCCATGAATAGAACAAATATGAAATTCATGTTTTAGGGCAGAGAAACCCGAAAAAGAAATGAGTGAACTTGGGGATCTAGCAAATGTCGGGTAGAGATC
The DNA here is from genome assembly GCF_004348235.1 of Phoca vitulina. Classification (NCBI taxonomy): domain Eukaryota; kingdom Metazoa; phylum Chordata; class Mammalia; order Carnivora; family Phocidae; genus Phoca; species Phoca vitulina. Next base: position 2,926,256 of record NW_022589792.1, read on the forward strand.
GTCTTTAGAAGAAAAATGGAGCAGGTAGGGGTTCAGACAGAAGAGGAGGGGAGTTATTTTGGAAAGAGAGCTCTGAGAAGGTGGCATTTAAGCTGAGACCCTTGGAAAGAAAGGAACAGAGGTGCAGACATCAGGGGAGGGTGGCTAGGCTGAGGGAACCTCAACAGCAAAGGCCTGTGGGGGTGGTGACTGGCGCGGATGGGAACGAAGGGAGACAGAATGAGCTAAGGGAGGTGACGGGGCCGACAGGGCTGTCATCCCATGTTGGACACTTACTGTTTTAAAATACAGGTTTTAGGTGAAGCACACGACTCTTGATCTCAGGGTTGTGAGTTCAAGCCCCACCTTGGGTGTGGAGCCTACTTAAAAATAAACAAACAAATAAATAGAATAAAAATGCTCCCACTGCGGTGCCTGGGTGGCTCAGTCAGTTAAGCATCTGCCTTCAGCTCAGGTCATGATCTCAGGGTCCTGGGACCGAGTCCCGCATCGGGCTCCCTGCTCAGTGGGGGGCCTGCTTCTCCCTCTCCCACTCCCCCTGCTTGTGTTCCCTCTCTCGCTGTGTCTCTGTTAAATAAATAAATAAAATCTTTTTAAAAAAATGCTCCCACTGCATTTCACATGTACCCTCATTAAAGCACCTGACTTTTAAAAAATAAAAATAAAATATAAGTTTTATTATTATTCAGGTATGGTGAGGCCAACAGATCAGGAGCTGACTGCCGTCGAATAGAGAGCTCATTTTCCTCACAGATGCCAAGAGGATGGGGGACACCATGTCACCATGTCACTCAGGGCCACAGAGGGAAGCACCAGATTGTTCGGAGGGGAAAAGAGGAAAAGCAAAATGTGGGCAAGAGCCTCTGTTGTGGTTTCCTCAAGAAGGAAGAGGCGGAGTAGGGTAAGCAGGCTTAGGACTGGCTAGTTCGAATAACTTCAGGGCTCTGGGACATGAGGCTGCCCCTGGTTGTCTGGCGCCTGGCCCCGGGGTGATCAGGGCAGGTGGATGGTGGCCCTGAGTGAAAGCCCCACAGAGGAGGTGGGGGGTGTGGGCTCTGGATTGGTGGGCTTGTATTTGAAACACACACTCACTGGTGAGTCCTTTACTATTTCAAATGATTGGTCATCCCTGAGATTGGCAATCAAAGTACCCAAAACACACGACCAATACTTTTAACTCACCTGAGACACTTTTCCTCCCACAGCAGGTCCCTTAAAATGTTTTGAGTTCTGGGACCTCAAGGGCCTGCTTATCCTGTTCACTGCTCCAGCCCTGGCAACCAAGAGAGGTCAAAATAGGACCCCATCGCCTCAAAAAGGGAACAGGGCAAATTTCATAGAAGTGCGGAATGTGAACTATCTTTATAAGAGAGAGACGGAATACGTGAAAATTTAAAAACATTTGCTGGGATTTTTTTAAGAAGAAGCAAAGGATAAACCAGAGACCAAATACAAACAATGTCATAATAGGGAGAGAGAGGGACAGGGGCCGGGGACAGAGATGGGAGAAATCCGGTCCCGACATCTGATTAGAATCACGGCAGCTTTACTTCCCTTGGCAACGTGGACTTACCCCCTTTTATTTTCTTCTGTTTTGACCAATGACTGAAAAAAAGAGCAGGAAACACGCACACAACAACAACAGAGAATGTGGTAAGAGTTAAGCGTGGCGACAACATGAATGGGAACACACACGTGTCTACAGGGTTACACGTAAATATATGCATACATCTGCGATGTCCTTCCATAGCTGTTCTGCCTTTTCTGTCACTGAGATGACAATAGCTAAATAATCTCACGTCCCATATGGCGCCCCGACTGTCACAAAGTTAACACGCTTAATGTTAAGGAGGGCTTGTGATGAAAAAGAAGAGCTTTTGAATTATGAGAAGGTAGGCGTGTCCTGGGTGTGGCCAGCACCGCCCTGCCTGAACCTGACCACTTCAGTACATGCAGGTCTGACTTCCCACTGCCAGGCCCCGGATGGGGGAGGGGGGGTGGGGAGGCTCTTTCTGGCCACCGCAGTGTCCATGCAGCAGGCTGGGATGCTAGGAAATGAAAGCTCCTGGAAGCATCCTTCAACCTGTGATTGATGGAAGTTGGTGAATAAAGACCCCAGCTCCCTTGGTCCTAGGGTGCTGTAGCTCCGAGAAATGTGCTCTCTGCCGCCCACTAGAGGTTCCCACTGGTAACTGAGTACCAGTTGCTCCTGGTGATTTGCCTGATGGCATATCCAGTACTGGTTCTTCCCTTCTCTGCTCCTCGGCCAGTGTGTCCTGGGATCTACCCCCAAAGCAGTTGAATCTCTGCTTCCAGATCTGCTTCTGCGGGGAACCCAAACTAAAACAACAGAGTTGGACAGAGTCTGTTACCTCTTTCAAAATTTAGGGGCCAAAGGAAGTTCCTTCCTCCCTCCCTTCCTTCCTCTTTTCCTTCCTCCCACCCTCTCTTCTTTCATTCCTTCCTTCCTCTCCTTCTCCTTATTCCCTTTCTCATCTCTCTCTCTCTTTCTCTTTCTTCCTTCTTTCCTTTTACAAAAGTATTTAAGGGGCTTGTAGGATAAAAGTTGAATATAAATCAGGAACCCCTGATATATATGCTGCCCTAGCCCCATTGTATAATAGAAAACTCCCAGAACTGGAGCACCTGGGTAACCCGGGTGGTTAAGCATCTGACTCTTGGTTTCGGCTCAGGTCACGATCTTAGGGTTGTGAGATCCAGCCCCACATCGGGCTCCCACTCAGCGCCGGGTCTGCTTGAGATTATTTCCCCCTCCCTCAGCTTTTCCCCCCAACCCCTGCTCGTGCTCTCTCGCTCTCTAAAATAAAGAAAGAAAGACAATCTTAAAAAAGAAAAATCCCAGAACTACTTGTCAAAAGATCTGGACTCTCTCTCTCCACAATGTAGCCACAAGCCTCATGTGGCCACTAGAGCACTTGAAATGTGACTGATTCAAATCGAGATATAAGTATAACAACACATAGCAGATTTCGAAGACTTAGTACAAGAAACAAAATTCAAAATATCTCATCAGTAATGTTTCTATTCCACACAGGTGGAAATGATGACATTTTCAATATGTTAGGTTAAATAAAATATATTACTAAAACTAACTTTACTTGTCTCTTTTTACCTCTTCTAATGTGGCCACTTGAACATTTAAAGTTATGCGTGTGACCGCTGTTGTATTTCTGTTGAACAGCATTGGTCTGGGTGACCATCCAGCCCTGCACTTCCGAGCTCCTTGATTTTCACCGCCATGAAGATGGCTTTCTCACTCAGGAATGACACAGCTACAGTAATAATACCATTCCTCCATACATTAAGAGGAACTATCACTTATTCTCCCTGAGCTTCAGTTTCCTTTTCTGCAAAATGGGGATGAGAGCAGGACGCACCCTGGGGAATCATGGAAGGGATAAATGCGCCAGGCACAGAAGTGTAAAAAACGAGTGTTGGCTTCCTTGGTGATAGTTACTGCATGTCGGGTGAAATTGCATCTCGTGTCCAAAGGAGGCATCCAGTGCTCCAAAAATATGGAAGGCAAACACAGGGAAGGACCCATCGGAGACACAGACAAAGGTAGCAGAAAAGAGATCCGACAACACTCATCTGAAGGGAATAAAAGTTCCATCTAAGAATTACATGCAGAGAAACCTGAATGCATTTATGTTCAGGCTGCTCAAACGCATGTGGTCCCACAGAGAGACCATCCGGGTTGACTTGACAGAACATTAAACCTCTCTTCTATGTCTTTTTTATTCCTTCCCCTGGCATCTTCTGTATCTTTTGTTGCAGAAAATGCTTTTATCCCACAGAAATCACTTCAGTCTCCTACCTGAAACGTTCGCTCAAGAACATGTCTCAAAGTGTTATGATTTCCAAGTCACCCTAAGAAAGAGATTTAATTGGGCTCAGAGATGTGTTACAAGGCAGCATGATGTGTGGTTGAGCTGTGTGGCTTTGGGCAAGGTGCTCAACCTCTCTGGCTTCGGCGTGTTCATTTGTAAAACAGGGAAATTACAATTAATTGGTGGTTGTGAGAATTAAATGAGATAATCCACACAACATGTCAGACAGAGTCAGAGCCTGGGTCTTGGTGTTGCTAACTCTCCCTGCCTCCAACCTGGACTCACGTTCATTACAAAGAGATTCCTGTCCCCCCAGGTAAGCATGAGCCTTTTCTTTAAACTTTTTATAATTTGCTTTAAAATGTTTTTCAAAAGTAAAGTAATTTCCATGTTTAAAAAAATATTTTAAGCCACTGTCCTATGACTACCCCAATACAAACACTAGGGTTATTCTGTTTATTTCTGTCTGGTGTTCCCCCCAGCCCTGTGTTTTTATTTTACAGACAGAGGTAATTATAGCATAAAGATGTTTTATATACAATAGTTCCTCATCATCTGAGTATTCATTATATGGTTCATTATCCAGATATCCACACAGTTATGAGCTTAGGGAAGCAAAAGTCATCCTAACATAAACATGTTCACTAATGAACCGATAACTTCACAATTTTCCATTCCAGAGACTAGCACAAACATCGCTTTGGAGCCCATCAGATCAATGTGTTTGCCAATGTTTATCTCAGATTTGTTGATGGTTGTTTGAAATTCGATGATATAATTTGAAATGACGTGAATCGATTGCAACATGAAAATTGGAAATCTTTGCAAAAGACAGCAGGATTTCATGAAGTCAATGCAAGTGATGTGGGAGAGCCACTTGCAGTGTAGATGGTGCCGCTGCCAAATGAGAAACCTGTGAAGCCAGTTAACAACCGCAAAGCAGAAAACAAGCAGATGACAGTGAGGAAGGCTTCGAACGAGAATGAACTAATAAGTACATGATTTTGAAGGCCCTCTGAGGAAACTGAGGAAGACCTTGCATCAGTGTGCGAAAGTGACTCCCTGCACGATCACGTGACAAAATCAAAGATGGTCCATTGTTCGACCATACAATTTCAACAGGAAATGACGCATATGCAAAAATGTGTTGACTGTTGACTCATTCTTCGTTAATTCAAAGAATGAGAGCAGGGGCGCCTGGGTGGCTCAGTCAGTTAAGTGTCCGACTCTTGATTTCAGTTCAGGTCATGATCTCGGGGTCCTAGGATGGAGCCCCACATTGGGCTTCATGTTCAGTGCAGAGTCTGCTGGAGATTCTCTCTCTCCCTCTCCCTCTGCCCCTCCCCCCCAAAATAAATAAGTAAATCTTAAAAAAAAAAAAGAATGAGAGTATTTTTGCAATCATTACTTACATTTTGTTCAACATGATTGAAAGACAAACTTAGGTTTATGAAGTTTGGATTCATTTTACAGGACAAAGTCCCACCTGGATTCTGAGTTTCAGTGGGTTCATTGTGAGCCGCTCTTCCTAGTACTAAATATTCTGGAACAGAGGTTTCCTCTACCATCTTCTCACTTGGCATCATATTATAACCATCCTTTTAAAGGCTACATTTACTTACTCATTTCTCTTTTGCAAACTTTTAATAATGTTTCCAACTAGATGTTTTTAAAAGTAATAGGGCAGGGGTGCCTGGGTGGCTCAGTCGGTTAAGAAACTGCCTTTGGCTCGGGTCATGATCCCAGAGTCCTGGGATTGAGTTCTGCATCGGGCTCCCTGCTCGGTGGGGAGTCTGCTTCTCCTTCTCCCTCTGCCCCTCCCCCTGCTCGTGCTCTTGCTCATTCTCTCTCTCTCAAATAAATAAAAAAATCTTTTAAAAATTTTGTTTATTATTATTTTAGAGAGACAGGGTGAGAGTGAGTGGGGGGAGGGGCAGCGGGAGAGGGAGAGAGAGAATCTTAAGCAGGCTCCACACCCAGCGCAGAGCCCAGCATGGAGCTTGATCTCACAACCCTGAGATGATGATCTGAACCAAAATCAAGAGTTGGACACTAAGCTGACAGAGCCACCCAGGTGCACCATCGGACTCCCTGTTCAGCAGGGGAGTCTGCTTCTCCCCCTCCCACTGCTCATGCTCTCTCTCTCACTCACTCTTTCTTTCAAATAAATGAATAAAATATTTTTTTAAAATAAATTAATTAAATTAAATAAAAGTTAATAGGGCAATGAGTAATGTTGTGTCTTGGTGTTTTGAAGGCAAAGATATTGTCCTCTTGTCCAGCGTGTGGAATTACTGGGTCAGATGTAGAATTGTTGCATTTGTAAGATCCTTGATACATATTTCCAAGTGCCTTTCCAGACTGGCCATACAAATATGCTCTGCCTCATCTATTAAATATATTTGTTGAGCACCTACTGTGTGCTTGGAGCTGTTCTAGGCACCAGGGACACAGCCGAGAACCACATGGTCTCAAATCCCTGCCCTCACTGAGCTGACATTCTAACTGGGGAAAATGGCCAATAAATAAATAATTACTTAATATGGCAGTGTAGTGTAGAAACATGAAGTCAGGCATGGGGACCAAAGTGCAGTGGGTTACAAACAGGATGACCAAGGAAGCCTCCTTGGTCAGGTAACATTCAAGCAGAAACTTGAAGGAAGTAAAGAAAGGAGCCATCAAAAATCTGCAGAAAAGCATTCCAAGCTGAGGGAACAGCAAGTGCAAAGGTCCTGAGGCAGGAACGTGCTCACTGTGTACAGATAACTAGGTGAAGGTAGAATGTGCAGAGCCTTGTGGATTGCAGTGGACTTTGGCTTTTATTCTTTTTTTTTTTTTAAGATTTTATTTATTTATTTGACAGAGAGAGATAGCGAGAGCAGGAACACAAGCAGGGGGAGTGGGAGAGGGAGAAGCAGGCTTCCTGCCGAGCAGGGAGCCCGATGTGGGACTTGATCCCAGGACCCTGGGATCATGACCCGAGCTGAAGGTAGACGCTTAACGACTGAGCCACCCAGGCACCCTGGCTTTTATTCTCAGTAAGCTGGGGACCATGAAGGGTGCTGAGAAGAGGAGAACTGACTCAAGTATTCAAAGTCTCTCCCTGGCCACCTGAGCAGAGAGAGGAAGAGAAACTGGGAGACTGGAGAAGAGGCAATTGCACTGATCCAGGTGAGACATAATGGGAGCCATGACCAGGTGAGTGCCGTGGAGAGTTGTTTCTGCATATATTTTAAAGGTAAAGCAGACAGGTGTTGCTTATGGATTGGACGTGGGGTGGCAGCAAAGGACAGAAGTCAAGGACACCTTGGGGATTTTGACACAAGCAGCCTAAGGACAGAGCTGCCATCAGCCGAGATGGAGGAGACCGAGGGAGGGGTAGTATGGGAAGGGATAGCGATCCACATTACCACGTCCCTCTTGAATTACAGAATCACCCCACAGCAGCATTCATAAAGAATGAAAATGCAAACATCTATTAATAATTATTTGCAAATGCTGCACATTAGGTAGTTTAGATAAACCCTGCTCTCTGGGAATTTTGCCAGAAAAATCCCAAACTAAGCTTCTACAGCTATCAAAGCCAATAAAATGCCATCAGGGAGAATATGGAGAAAGGCGAAGTCTCTGCCTTGTGTGAGAATCTATTTAATCTAACATTATCATTCCTTCATCTACCCTTCTATAAGCCCAGGGATCATCTGAACATAAAGATAAACATAAGGAAGCTGAAGAAGGATCGGAGTCAAGAAAACAAAGTAATTGTGGGAATAGGGTATTTGGCAATTTCAGGACAGACTGGCTAAGGACTCCTCAGTCTACCAGAAGATTAAATGTAACCACCTCCCCCCACTGGCAGCCCCACTCCTTTCCCTCTTTGCCCCCTACCTTCTGCCAACACTGGATTAGAGTCCTCATCTCTACTCCCATTGTTGTTCATGGAATGGTCCGCCATATTATATTTTGTTTATTAATTCATTTAACAACTAATTATTAAGCATCTGCTATGTTCCAGACACTGTAACAGACACCTGAGACAGAGTGTTTCAGAGACAGCTGGTTGCCCACCCACTATCCACTCATGCCTTCTTCTCTAGCTTTCAGAACTACATTTCCTGGGCTCCTCTTTAGGGAGGTATGGCCATGTGAACAATGCTGGCCAGTGAAACATAAGGGCACTGGTCTCAAATGACCTTTGTCCTTTGACCTTCTCCTTGCCTGAAATGCAGATGTGATGTCTGGGGCTGCAGCAGCCATTTTGAGACTGGTCATGAGGGGAAAAAAGTCCTTGGGCCACTGCAGCATTTTATTTTATATGCAGCCAAATAAAATTCTTGACTGCTACATGGAAATGGTCTGAACAAGCTGTCTTTACCTGTTCCTTCACCTAAGACCACTCGAGTACAAAAACCAGTTTTATTTAGCTTTATAAGCCCTCAAGAAATGTCAGATGAATTAATGAATGAATGAGGTAGCTCTACTTTCACAACTGAAAACCAGTGGGCCAGATTTAGGTCCCTACAAAATGCATAGTGGGGACCATCTGAGACCCCACCACCACCACAGGTTTCCACAATGAACTCCTACAGTCTTGGAAAATTCATCTGTGAAATGGGAATAATCACAGTATCTATCAGGGGCTTTTTGTGAGGATCAAGTTAGTTGCTGCAGCTAAGGGATCCAGAATGATATCTGGCCTGTTCTAAGAACTATTTACATATTATCATTGCTATCATGTCCTGACTTCCTGAGCTAAAGCAGATCCCATCCCCCCACACCACGGCTACTCTGTTGCTGCACCTCGTTGGTTTCCTTTGGAGCATTCTTTACAACTATTTGTTGCTTGTTTATTTATTTTATGAGCATTTCCTCCCGAGAACGTGGTTTTCCATTTGCCCACTCTACCCCTGCCAGACCCATTCCCCACTCTTCTCTCCTCTGAGTATCACCCAGTTCCCAGGCTCCCTGGATTCCTGTTGCTCTCTGTCAATGGGAAGCACCTGCAGGAACCCAGAGCAGGGAGGAGAAGGAGGGGAAGGTATTTTTTCCCCATTCCCTCTCTGCTTTGGTGTCACATCTCTGGTGAGTGGCGGTGTCCCTCCACCATGATGGCTCCTGCTAGGCAGCCCCTCCTCCATCACTCCAGCTCTCCACACTTCTTCAAGCCAGTCCCTCCTTAAAGCCTCTTCATTTGAACTATGGTGGGGGGTGGGGGTGAATTCTGTCTCCTCTTTGGACCTTGAGAGACACCTCCCACCTGGTGGTAAACTCCACGTGGGCACAGAACACACATCTGCTTTACTCACCAGTGCCAGGGACCCAGCACACAGCCTAGTGTGGAGAAGATGTTTAATAAGTATCTGTGGAATAACTATTATCAGTTTCCATCAAAAAAATAATCAGAATTCTAAAATAATAAGACACCACTGTTTTTGTCCATTAAATTATCAAAAATAGTTTAAAACATAATACTAGATACAGGTTAGTGTGCATTCAAATGGGGACTCAGGCATTGCTGGTAAATGTGTAAATTGGCACAACCCTTTGGAGAAGTCATTTGGCCATATGTAACAGAAATCTTTAACAATGAGTCCTTTTTTGACCCAGTAAAACTACTTCTGGCAATCTATACAAAGGAAATAATCCAAAGAAAGGAAAAGTTATATGAAGATTTTATTGTAGCATTCTTGTATAATGTTTAAATATGTCCAACAATAGGGAAATTAAGTAGGTTCTAGAGAAAAAAAATCTTATATGGCCATTAAAATGATAGTATGAAAATGTGATGCATAATCTTATCTATTTTACTAAAAGTTCCTTCACTGGTTGGATCATTCAGTGAGAATCAAATACTCCTTGCTGGGTGTATATCAGTGAACAAGACTAACAAGATCCCTGCCCTCAGGGAGCTGACATTCTAAAGAGAAGAAAAACACAAATGGGATAAATAAGTAAAATTTATAGTATGTCAGATAGTGGCAATTGCTCAGGACAAAGATAAAACAGCCAACTCATTTACATGAAGTTCAAAACAAGCACAACTAATTTCTGCTTATGAATAAATTGGGGAGCTTCCATGAAACGGGATATTACACAGCAATGGAAAAGCACAAGCTGCTGACCCACACATCAAACCTGGCAAAACCAATCTATGATGATATGAACCAGCAGTTGCTTTAGGGGTGGGGGTACTGGCCTGGGATGGGGCATGAGGGAATGTTCCAGGGAGGGGGGGATGGAAGTGTTCTTTATCTTGAACCAATGGTGGTTCCAAAGCTATCCACAGAGCCAAAAATTTATTGAGGCACACAGTTAAGATTTGTGAACTTGGCTGTGTGGTAGCCCAAATTAAAAAATAAAAAAGGACAGGGGCACCTACCTGGGTGGCTCAGTCAGTTGAGCGATTGGCTCTAGGCTTCAGCTCAGGTCATGGTCTCAGGGTCATGAGATTGAGCCCTGCCTCAAGCTCCATGCTCAGCTCAGAGTCAGCTTGGGACTCTCTGCCTCTCCCTCTGCCCCTCCCCCAGCTCGTGCTCACAAGTGCGCTCTCTCTCTTTCTCTCTCTCTCTCAAATAAATAAATAGGGACACCTGGGTGGCTCAGTCAGTTACACGTCTGCCTTCAGTTCAGGTCATGATCCCAAGGTCCTGCAATCGAGCCCCACATCAGGCTCCTTGCTCAGCAGGGAGTCTGCTTCTCCCTCTGCCTCCCTTTCTCCCTGCTTGAGTGCACTCTCTCTCTCTGACAAATAAATAAATAAAATCTTTTAAAATAATAAATAAATAAATAATCTTTTAAAAATAAAAATAAATAAATAAAATAAAAAAGGACCAGGAGAAAAGAAACAAGGGGGAACTGGGGCTGGTAAGAGTTGGTCCTGGTGGCATAACTGCAGCTTTGCCAGGGCGGGGTCAGGGAAGGTGACCAAACACCTGAAGGAGGTGAAGGGAGGAGCCAAGAAGATGGCAAGAATGAGTCAGAGCAATGAGAAAGCCCTAAGAAAGGAATGTTAATAATTAGGCATTAATAGCTGTACATCAATTAGTACATATCTTTGAGCTCCTGCTCTGGGCTAGGGATGCATTAAAAGAAAAAATGAAAAAAGAAAGAAAAAAGAAAAACTGGACAGAGAGCCCTTATCTTCTTATTAATTCAATAATCACATCAACAAAAGCTAAATGACGATGTTGACAAGGACCATGAAAGCAAGGCATGGGATGCAATAAAACAGGGTTGGTAGGAGAGAGACAGAGACAGATGGCAAAGAAAGAGAATGAGGAGAGAGACAGAGGCAGAGACAAAGAGAGATGTCAATAAGGTGAATTATATTTGGGGTTTTCTGAAGACTCTTTTCCACAGCTGAATAATAACAGTAATAGCCTAGTAATTAGTATACAGAAGCTCAGTCTCTCTTTTGCCTGGGGCTGGCAGAGAAAATAACCACTTGTTCTGGAGAAGGGACCAAGGACTTAAGGAGACATTTGAAAGAAAAATCAGCCTAGAAGTCATCCATTGGAGAAAAACAGTCTGAAATTTCTGGCAAAGTAAGAAGACCCTGGGATCAGGAAGGAAGTTGGAGATGTTAAAAAAAAAAAAAAAAAAAAAAGAGGGAAAAACAAAGTTACTTCTGAAGTAGGTCCTGATGTTCAAGGGATCTTGATAGAGTGAACTTGAAAGACTTGACTCTAAAACTGTCTTCACAGATGATGTTCCTGACCCTTCACCACCAAAGCCATACCCTCTATATGTGTGTTTTCCTCCAGTTACCATAAATCATGGAGATGGATTTTGTTTATCCAACCGCCCTCTCTTTCTGGTGCCATTTGTGGAACAGACAATGCTATACATCTGCCCAGTCCTGCCACCTCTTCCTCCAAGGCATATGGCAAGGAGACAGGCCCAAGCTTTCCCTGCAGTTGGTTGGGGCCCTGGACCTGCATTCTGGCCAAAGACAGTGTGAGCCACTTGTAAGCCTGACCCATAAAAAATGTCTGGTCCCAGGGCGCCTGGGTGGCTTAGCTGGTTAAGTGTCTGACTCTTGATTTTGGCTCAGGTCATGATCTCAGGGTCTTGAGATCGAGCCCCAGGTCGGGCTCTGCATTGAGCATGGAGCCTGCTTGGAATTCTCTCCTTCTCCCTCTGCCCCTCCCTGCTCATGGAATCTCTCACTCTAAAAAAAAAAAAAAAAAAAAAAAAGTGGTCCCCCTGTTCTTCTGTTCTCTCTTTCCTTATCCCAGCCAAATTCAGAAGCACCACAAGACAGAAGGACCCTGGATCCCCGAGTCACCACCTGAAAAAAAGCCTCCCAGGAGAACCATCCATCCTGGACAGTTGAATGAGCAAGGACATTTTCACTGTGTTCAGTCATGGAGCATTCAGGGCTTATTTATTACAGCAGCTAGCATTACTTATCCTATCTAATACACCACCCATCCTGGATAGCAAAGTGAGCAAGAAGGAAACTTGCACTGTGTTCAGGCCCTGAGTGTTCACAATTGATTATCTGTTACAGCAGCTAGCATTGCTCATCCTGTTGAACACACCCTTTCTGTAATGGTGTGTGTAGCCAACATGTTTTAAGGAGAGTTGACATTCTCTCCAATTCTGCTACTAAACCTTTACTTTCCTGCCCTTGAGGAAAAAGTCCCATCTTCCTTTGGGACTCAGACCACCCATACAATGCATCTCCACCATCTCCTGGGCACCCCCATCTCTCACCACCCCTACTGTCCCCTGCAATCTGTTTCTAGCCTCCGTGCCCTTGCTCTTGTGCTAACCCCTTCCTGGAATGCCAAGGAGACGTGGCAAATGATGCCTGTGTTTCAGTCTACATGGACAGAGGTGCTGCCTGCTGTTGTGGGACAGACTGAAAATCTATTGGAAGCATCACACCCATGACTTTGGCCTTGGTGATACCGCTTTCTAGCCACTAGACAAACCAAGCACGGAAGCCTTTAAGACAACCCAGTTCGTGAAGCAAAGAACTGGGATTTATTTTGGACTCCTCCCTCCCCCTCATCCCACTATTTGATCAGTCACCAAGATGTATTGATTCTATATTCAAAGACCTCCCAAATCCATCCACTTCTCCCCATCACCACCGCTTCCCTCAAATTCCAGGACACCATCATCTCAGGATAAATTCCAGGTCCATGAATGTGGCCCAGAGGCCTTGCACAATCTGGTCCCTGCCCCAACCCTGGCCTCCTCTCTTTCATGCTCTCCATTCTAGCTGACCCAGACTCCTTTCAATTCTTTAAATGCACCATCTTCTTTCCCACCTCCAGACCCTTGTGATACTGTCCGAATAGCCAAAAGACCTCTTCCCTCCTATCTGCAATTAGAAGCTTTGCTCTTCATTGAGAGCCCTCCAGGTACTTGCCAGACTAGGATGTTAGAGGGTCTAGCATGGGGTATGACACAGAGCGGGTGCTTAGTAAGATGTCACTGAATAAATAAACGGATGGATGAAGGACTTTCTCCTTCAAGGTGCTGCGTGTGAATCTGTGAGTCCAAAGGAAACCAGAGATCGCCATCCTTTCGACAACCCTACAACCAGAACTTCCATGAGGCCACATTCTGCTCATCTTTGCTTTCACGGACCTTGCATTCTCTTTGGGGGGTGAGTGATAACGGTGAGGGAGCAAAGACCATACGACACAAATAACACAACTCAATACGTGCTCAGAAGAAGGTGACATTTGAACCTGAGACTGCAGATATTTGAAATTAAAATGAAACAGGTGAGAATGCCAATTCCGGGCCAAAAATCAAAGCAAATGATCATCAGAGTGTGTTGACTGGCAGCAGTGGCTCGAGTTTAAAAATAGACCCGCCACCTATTATGCATGTCCTGCCTCTGCTTCAGTAGTCACTTTCCCGGGTGCCCGAGGAAATACGAACGGCCCTGAAACAGATGACAAGGGGCCCATTTTCACTCCTAATAAGAGAAAGCAATTAAAACTGCACCGAGATGCCATTTTCCCTCTACTGCAAGGGCAAAACCCCGAAAGTATGGCAATGGTAGGGGAGCAGGATGCTGTCAGTTTGCCTTCAGATCACACCCAGGCTCCCAAGAAGATATTCATGGTTGGGATGGAAGAGGGAGCCTCAGTTTCTCCCTCTTCCTTAGCTACCCCTGCTCTCTCAACCATATGGGGGCAACACTGCCTCTCTAAGAATAAAGACACTCCTACCAAACTAATCTGGAAAGATCTCCGAGAACATACGGTTAGGTGGGGAAAAAAGCAAAATACTGAGCTGCATGTGGAGTACATGCTCTTTTATGTAAGAGAGGAGAGGAAATTAAAGTAAGTATATTTGCACCCACTTCACGTGTTTGCATGAAGTAGCACTGGAAAGACATGTAAGAAACCAAGAATGTTCAAGGCATGGGAGATGGAAGGGAGGGAGGGGAATGGCCCCACCTGGGGAGGGGGAGGACAGGTAAATGTATTAACTACTGAAACATTAGCAACTAATTTTGAAGTGGCCAGAGAGGCTCACACAGGTACTCAGGAAAAGCATCTGTCACCTGGTAAATGAGAAGGCATGTGCTTTGCAGTTTGCCACAGTCCCCACCATTCCCTAATGTATGCCTGATATAGAGGCCTCATCTAAAGGGGGCACTCCTCTCAGCTCCAGTGGGCTATTGCCACACCTGAATGTGGGCCCAAAGTGGTCAGATTCCCTCATTTTCCAAGAGGCATATAAAAGCCAGATTTTTCTGTAAAATCTTCCAGATTTTAAGAGTTGGCAGAGGCTTCTTCTTCTTCTTCTTTTTTTTTTTTTTTTTTTTTGGAAAAAAAAAAGGAAAGTGAAAACTGCAATCTGTACACAACCTCTGATCTAGACAAATGCAGACTCTATGCCTTCTTGGGAAATCTTCTGGAAACTTTTTCTTGACTGAGTGGCAGTGTTTGTGGCACTTTAAGAACCTTTAGGGCAACTACGTTATGTGTGGTATTAAACCAGAGATTCCAAAAGGCAATAACAGATGCTGGAGAGAGGCCACCATGTATGGTTGCTCAAGGCATGCATTGCATAAGTGCTCCTAGCCACAGAAGAAAGAGGAAGGTTGAAATGCAGTCCACTGATGGAGACCTTCATGATAGATGGACCAAGCTGGTAACATCAGAATCCCTATCAAATTCAACATCACTAAAAGAGACAAACAGATGTGATGTGCCACCTGACAAGGCAACAGGAAATATCCAGCACTGTCAAAGACTCATTCTTGCAAAAACAAAACAAAACCACCAAAACTGAATCTGATTGATCCTCTAGTTTGGGGATCATCAAACTATGATCTCCCAGGCAAATCCAGCCCTCCACCTGATTTTACAAATAAAGTTTTATTGAGACTAAGCCACATCCATTTGTTTACCTACTGTCTATGGTTGCTTTCCCAGCACAATGGCAGGTTTGAAACCATATGAACTGCAAAGACTCAAATATTTATTATCTGGACCTTTAGAGAAAAATTTCACCAACCCCTGTACTACATTGAGGCACTGGTTCAACAGGAAACATGGAGGACAGAGGAGCATGCTAAACCAACACCATGGGGGATGCGATCAGCAAAACCCAAAGTGTGGAATGGTCTCAGGACAAATGATCCAGTTCCTCCCATAAATAAGTGGCAAGAAAACAAAAAGTACCTGGCAGAACTGGTGTAGATTCCCAGAGGCTTGCAAGACATATCAGCCAACCAGAGAAATGGGGATAATGAATGGTTATTTGACAATATTAAGGAATTAGTAATTTTTTGGTAGATGTGAAAATGGCATTGTGCTAAATGCAATGGTACTTAGTGTTAGACCCTGAAACAGCAAACAGGACATTAATGGAAAAACTGGTAAATTCTAAATAAAATCTGTGGTTTAATTAATAGCAATGTACCACGGTAATGGATCGCACTAATGTAAGATAATGACATTAGTGGAAACTGGATGAGGGGCATCCAGGAACTCCCCGTTATCTCGGCAACTTTTCTGTAAATCTAAAATTATTCCAAAATAAAAAGATTATTTTGAAACAATGGCATTGTCATTGTAGTTTTTAATAGACTCTTTATCCCTTAGAGATAGAGGCTGTAAGATTAACAGATGAATGATATAATGTCTAGAATTTGCTTTAAAGTAATCCAGCAAAGTGCAGATTGTAGGTGGGGGGTAAAGAGAAACCAGACTAAGCCACATGTTGTCAATGATTAAAGTTAGGAAATGCATTTGTGGAGGTAATTTTCACAATTCTCTCCAATTTGGTGTAAGTTTGAAGTTTTTCATGATAAAAATGTTTTTTGAAAATTAAAAAGATTGGAGGGGCACCTAGGTGGCTCAGTTGGTTAAGCATCTGCCTTCAACTCAGATCATGATCTCAGGGTCCTGAGATGGAGCCCTGCATCTGACTCCCTGCTCAGCGGGGAGCCTACCTCTCCCTCTTCCTCTGCCACTCCCCTCCACTCGTGTTCTCTCTCTCCGTCAAATAAATAAATAAAATCTTTAAAAAAAAAAGAAAAGAAAAAATTTAAAAGATTAGACCTACATGCCCTTAAAGATGCTCCTTAGGATAGACTGTGTACTCCTGGAGGAAGGGGCATCTGCATCTCACCTGAAGGCACTCTCCACTAGCCAGGCCACCTGTCCTGAATTGCAGACCCCCCACTGCAGTCCGTCAGGATACCCAGGCCTTGACACAGCTCTCCATGGAATGACGGGACGATGTGGGTGTCTGACTTCTGGGGCTGCTAAGTTCCCCCCAACCCAACCTAACTCTTAACCACCTCCATGTGACATTGTAGAATCTGCCTCAAGCCATGTTGCATGATCAGCAGTGACCACAAAATATCCCAACTTGCCCCTACACGTGTTAATTTGGACAATAAAGCCCATAAGAACATTTCCTGGGGACATCTGCAAAGAATGCATGTCTCTTACAAGAGCCATGGGAAACTACCTTTTTTCTTCACGGGGCATGAACAGAGAAGCAGGTAGCCCCAGTTACAATAGCAGCCATCCCAAGACTTTGGATCCTTGAGAAATTAAAATAGTGCTCAATCAATCCCATCCTGAAGCCCATACACCTCTGTACTTCTGGTCATGAAAGATAACGCCTTTCCTTACCGTTCAATCTGCCTGAGTTTGCTGTGACTTGCAGCCCTACACCCTACCCTGGTCTGCTCACATAAAGCTCTCTTCACAGAGGTCCATGTCTATCCGTTTATGCAAACCTGTGCTGATTTGCCAGTAAGATGGGCCACGAGTACACCGTGCATTTGAAATCATCAAACTCCGAATCCCAGTCAAGATGATACAAGTGTTTGCAGGCATTAATAATAGGTCTAACCAGATTCAGAGCTCTCTTTACTACCCTCCTCAGTTAATCAACCAGTCACTTGTCAAATCCCCCTCTAACCCATCCCTTCCTCTCCATCCCATAACCACTCCGTCCAGGCCTCCATCACTGCTTGCCTGCACTGTTGCAGGATCCTCCCTCTTGACTCCCCTGCCTTCAGCATCACTTCCCTTCAATCATCCCTTACACTGCCCATGGAGGGCTCTTTCCAACTCACACAGCCAATCAAAAAACTTCCTGGCTCAAAATTCTTCAATGACTCTCTTTCTCTATTTTGTTAAATTGTGGCAAAATACACATCACATGAAATTTACCACCTTGACCATGTTTAAGTGTTCAGCTCCATGGCATTAATGTGTTCATGTCACTGTGCAACCATCACCACCGAGCATCTCCAGGATTTTTTCATCTTCCCAAACTGACACTCTGTCTCCATGAAACGCTAGCTTCTCGTCCCCCTCCCCCAGCCCCTGGCGCCCACCATCTACTTTCTGCCTCTATGAATCTCACTCCTCTAGGGATCTCACGGAAGTGGAATCATATGGTATTTGCCCTTTTGTGACTGGCCTGTTTCATTTGGCATAATGTCCTCAAAGATCACCTATGTTGTGGTATGTGTCCGAACTTTCTTCCTTTTTAAGGCTGAATAACTACTCCATTATATGTATATATTGCATTTTGTTTACCCATCCACCCATTGACAAACACCTAGGTTGCTTCCACCTTTTGGCTCTTGTGGATAATGCTGCTATCAATACAGCGTACGAATACCTCTTCAGGACCCTGCTTTCAATTCTTTTGGATCTATACCCAGAAGTGGAATTGCTGGATCATATGGTAATTATTTCCATGACTAACTTTTGCTTCTACATTAAAGTCCTCTGCTGTAGGCCTCTGCCTCCCACCCAGCATCCACACTGTTGCCAGAGGCTGCCCTCTGCCCATTGGGTAAAGTCAAAAGCTCTGATTTGACTTCTGTCTACCAGAATCCTCTCTTGCAGCATCCTTGAACCACAAACTCTAGCCCAGAGATACTGGTTGCCTACTAGAATTCCCAAGAGAAGGGAAGCTTTTAAAATTGCTATCCTCAGACAGATTGTTTCACTTGGGTGTGACCCTGGCGTTGGTGTCAGGTGGGCCGGCTGCTTGGAGAAGCACAGGTGGGTATCTGTGCTCAATGACTTTCTGTTCCTCCAACACCTAAGCTATTCCATACCTCTAGGCCTTCGAGTACCAAGCTCCCTCCACCCTGGAACCTGGAAGCCATTCCCTTCCCCAAGTGTTTGACCCACACCAACCCACATCAAGAATCACACACTTCATAAATTCTTTTCTAATATTTGTCAAGAGAATCAACTTACCTGGGCTTCCTCCTTTCTCTAGAACATAAGCCCTTTGAGAAGAAGGATTGCATCTTATCTTTACTCCCCCAATCTAGAACAGTTGCTGGCAACTTGGAGCCCTTGGCCAAGAGTCATTTCATTAGCATACTAAAGACACTCATATCACTCAGAGATTCCAAGAGTTTTAGGAGCTGTATAGGGGCTAAGGCAAAGCCCAAATATATATATATTTTTTATTATACCACAAGCTAATGACCTCATTCCAGTACCTGAAGGCAGCCATTCCTGAAATCTGATGTTATTTCAGCACCTGGATGCAGCCATTCCTGAAACATACATTTTAAATTACTTGAGTCAATACACACACACACACACACACACCTTTTTGTTTTTAACCTGAGTCAGTTTGCATTGTGTTTCTATCTCTTACAACTAAGAGAATGCTGACTGATCTCCCTGGGTTATCCCATCCATTTGGAATGTCACCCAGCCCCCAACACATTTATCACCCTGACAAACTTCGGCTCATCACTCATGCCCTGGCTCAATGCTTCCTCCGCTGGGAAGGCTTCCCTGATTCCACAGAGCAAACCCAGGAGCTCCCAATGCACTCTAAATGTGCCTCCCTGCAGCATTCACGTGACACCTTGGCGACTGTTGATCAGTGCCAGCCACACTAGACTGTTCTTCCTGGGGAGGGAGAGCTATGGTCTTTCCATGTTTGTGTTCCCAGCACTGACACCAGCAGTATCCAGCAAATAGCTGTTGGGTTGAATGAACAAGTAAGTGAATGATTAAATAGTAAAGTGCTGCCTTCCTCTGACAATGGATTTATTTTTTAAAAGGAGAAGGAAAACAAAAGGCTCTGCCTCTGACGGGTGGCAGCAACGCGTGCATTCTCTCTTCTGATTAAATAGCAGGCAAGGTGTGTGGGAAGGGAACAGAGGGACCTCGGAGACAGGCAGATAAAGGAGTGGGTGGCTCCTGCCAGCACAGGCCTTCCTTCCATCTTCTGCTGTGTGGCCAGCCCCAGACTCCAGCGCCCACCTGCCAGGCTAAACTCCTCTGGATCCCCGGAAACAATGAGAAATCACTTGTCCAAGGAGGGGGGCAGGGGAAATGGGATGGGGAAAAGCGAGGAAGATGCGTCCGTCTCCTTCCAGCTGGCTCCAGCCTCCACTACTGCTCCCTGAGTGGGCCAAACACATCTTCTAATTTAGTTCATTCTTTTCTTCCCAGACACTGGTAATGGACCCACACAGAACACTGTCAGCATTCAACCACCCTTCCTCCCTATGAGAAAGGAAAAGTGAGAAGGCATGCAAAAAAGAGAAATGCACGATGGAAGAAAGGAAGGGAAAGCCTAAAGGAAGAATAATCCCAGCAATGGCTAGTAAATATAGTTCTTGCTGCATGTCAGGCACTTGGCTGAAAGCTTGACATATCGTAACTCAATAGACCCTCCTCAAAATGTATGTGGCAGGTTGTAGCATTATCCCCATTTTACAGATGAAAAGGGGGAGGAAAAATATAGCAGAAGACAAAGAAGAGATTTTATTTTTGTTTGTCTTTTAACTTAAAGATTTGTTTATTTGTTTACTTATTTGAGAGAGGGAGAAGGGGGGGCAGAGGGAAAGAGAAAGAGAACCTCAAGCAGACTACCCACTGAGCGCATAGCCTGATGCAGGGCTCCAACCCAGGACCCTGAGATCATGACCTGAGCCGAAATCAAATGTCGGATGTACAACCGACTGAGCCACCCAGGCACCCCGAAGCAAGGATTTTGAAAAACATTTTCAAATGAAGGCATTGATGGATCCCAAGCCCTGAAACACAGATTAGCACATAGTAGGGGCTCATTAAACAATGTGGAATGAAGGTTCAGAACAAATCTTAGCCCCCATCATAAAGAAATCATCGACATCCCCTATTTCGTGGGAAAGACACATTCCAAAGCAATAGGGATGTAGGATGCTAATTTTGCTTAGTATGCAAATAGGCCCATCGCCACAATTAATGGGAATCATCTTGGAGGTGGGGGGGCGAGAGGTAAATTCAGTTTTAAAAACATTTTTTAAAACATTGAGTTTTTGGGGCGCCTGGGTGGCTCAGTCATTAAGCGTCTGCCTTCAGCTCAGGTCATGATCCCAGAGTCCTGGGATCCAGCCCCGCATCAGGCTCCCTGCTCCGCGGGAAGCCTGCTTCTCCCTCTCTCACTCCCCTTGCTTGTGTTCCCTCTCTCGCTGTGTCTTTCTGTCAAATAAATAAAATCTTTAAAAAAAATAAAAATAAAAAATAAAACATTGAGTTTTTAAAAATAAGAACTCATTGGGGCGCCTGGGTGGCTCAGTCGTTAAGCGTCTGCCTTCGGCTCAGGTCATGATCCCGGGGTCCTGGGATCGAGCCCCACATCGGGCTCCCTGCTCTGCGGGAAGCCTGCTTCTCCCTCTCCCTCTGCCCCTGCTTGTGTTCTCTCTCTCGCTGTGTCTCTCTGTCAAATAAATAAATAAAATCTTAAAAAAAAAAAAAAAGAACTCATTGATTTCACAGTAAAACATATTTTGGGGGGGGAAAGACAGCACATACAATACTTCCCACTGCCCTTAGTGTGAGACCATCACACACAGATTTTTAACAATTTTGGACCAAGTGACTGGGGCTGAGGGTGGGGTTGGGTTTTTTTGTTAAACTTGGCCTTGAAGCTTAAGAGGCTCTGGAAGTTTTACACTGAAAAGGCTTAGGGGCATTGGTGGGATTGGCCTGGGGGTTTTGCCTTGAAGTCATGTTTGCAGAACAAAACTACTGCTTCTATTTGGTTGAATAGTTATCAAATGTTGTGTAACAAATTACCCCAAAACTTCACAGCCAAAAACAAAAAATTTATGACTTCATAGTTTCTGGCAAGGCTTAGTGGTGCCTCTGTCTTAAGTTCTGTCATGAGACTGCCGTTGAGATGGTTTCATCCAGGGCTGTGGTCTCATCTGAGAGTTCAGCTGAGGAAGGGTCCAGTTCCAAGCTCACTCACATGGTTGTTGGCAGGTTTCAGCTCCTCCCAGGCTGTTGGCTGAAAGGCACTCTCAGTTTCTTGCCACATGGGCCTTTCCATAGGACTGCACACAACATGGCAGCTGGCTTCATCAAAGCCAGCAAGCAAGAGAGCACCAAGCAGAGCAAGACAAAAGCCATAGGCTTTTTGTAGCCTAATTGGGAAGTGGAGCCTATCACTCTGCTGTATCCTAGTTGTTAGAAGTGAATCGTTAGGTCCGGCATACACTCAAGGGCATGAAGATCAGGAGGTGGGATCATTGGGACCATCTCAGAGTCCCCCACACTTGAATTTAGAGGTCATAGGCCATGGTCAATCCCACAGCCAGACTGCCTGGGTTTGAATTCCAGCTCTGAAAACTCCAGCTGTGTGACCTTGAGCAAGTCACTTAGACCCTTTGTACTTCAGTTTCCTCATCTGGAAAGTGGGCATGATACTAGTACCTACCCAACAAGGTTGTGTGGGGATTAAAAGAGTTGATATACGCAAGGCACTCAGGCCAGTGTCTGGCACACAGTAAGCACCATGTAAATGCTTGTTATTGCTGTCACAAGTCACACATCAATAAAAATAGCAAGGTTTCCTAAAGATGTCTTATTCACACTTGCAACTAGACAAATGGCAATTGTCTATGACAAAGAATAAGAACACAATGGGGTTTCTGTTTATTGGAACTTCAAGAATAGGTAAATCCAACCAATAATGATAGATTGGAATATAGTCTGGGCAGGAGCACCAGGGAACCTTGTGAGGGGCAGGGCTGTTCTGCATCTGGACATGAGCGATGTTCACATAGTTGTACAGCTCGGTAAAAATTCATGGCGCTATGAACTGAAAGCAGATGCGTGTTACACATCTTGCCCGATGCATCTTACGCTTCAATTTTTTAAAACTTAAAATGCAAAAAAAGAATAATAATTCTAAAAAAGCATGATGAGCTAGCTGGTAGAGAGCCGCTGTTGGAAGCGGAAGTGGTTAAAGCCCCAGATTGAACCACGGCCCCAGGTCCTGGTGCCCCTGAGGAGGAAAGAGTTAGTACAGCTTTGCCAGCTCCCTTTGCCATGACAACAGGAGGCCAGAGCACTTAGAGACACTGGCCTCAGCACTTTTTAATCTGAGAGCTTTGGAAAAAGGCTCTGAGTCGGGGGAGGAAGAGGAGAACACAGAAGAACTGGCTGGCAAGATGCTGGGGTGGTGGAAAAAAATGCTTCCAAGGCAAAAAGGATTAAGAACCAGCTCTTCTGGGCTCTGGGATGCATTGCCTGGCAAGCTGGAGACATTCCCACCCATTCCTGCCTCCTCTAGAGAAAAGAGGAGGCGTGATGTTTAAGCTTCACCAACAACCTACCCCCCTACCAAAAAAAAAAAAAAAAAAAAAAGAAGAAGAAGAAAGAAAGAAAATAGGACTCACTTTTAAAGTATTTTTTAAAACCCTCTAAAAAATATTTAGCCAGAAAGTGTTCCCAAGAAAGCTGGGTACAAATACTAGGTCACTCTAACTCAAGAAATGCATGCATGTATTTGGGCTCTGTGACTGTCTGGTCGACTGTCTTGGGTGGGGGCAGGTATCTTAGGGTCCATATGCTTAATCCATAGATGTGTCATCTAAACAGAAAAAAAAAAAAAAAAAAGATTTATCTGTGCTTCATCACTTTTCAAATGCTATAATACTAAGATTTCAGGGCTGGGAACTGGCTTTGCTCCTGGGAATGAGCCAAAAAGGAACTTTTAAGTTAACGCAGGGAGAAAGACATGGTTGTGAACACAGTGTTATCCACAAGTGAATTACGCACTGCATGAATAAAGGTTGTCAAGTTCTGATCCTCAGGAATCACCTTTGTGGAAGAGATCACTGGTGTCCACCAACACCCTGGTATGAGGAAGGACTACATTTCCCAGCAGCCCTTGCCATTCTGTGTGGTCATGTGACCAGTGACTCCCAAGCAGAAATTTTAGGTGCTTATTCTGGACCTTAAGGAAAGGGACAAGTGACATCTCTTCACATTTGGCTGTAAACCTTGGTAAGCCAGTGAATGGTGATACCCGGGGGATGGTATCTTGGTCTGGGTTCCCCAAAAGGAGAACCTGAAACAAGGATTCTAGTGTAAGCATGTATTTGTGAAGTGACCCCAGAAAACACCAGCTGGGGAATGCGGAGGTGACACAGAGTAGAGGATGCAGCCAGGAACCACCACGGACACCTGGGATTCAATCCTGCTGGAGAGTCCTGGAAGGCAGCATAGGACACACACACCCCAGAGCCATCCTACCCAAGGGGGAGGGAACTGGGGTATTTGTCAACCATGCCTCAGCAGTCATTGGTTTGGGCTGCTCCCTGGAGGGCTAATCTCCCCAACACTTCAGGCTTGCCTTGTTTGTACACACAGTGAACTCTGGCTGCCAGGAAAGGCTCTTAGGCTGAGAGATGCAGGTGCTGTCCATTGAGAATGGGGCGGGCAGGTCCAGAAATGGTAAATGCCAGAGGAGCTGTGTGTGGAACAGAGAAGTGTCTGCAGCGATGACAGAGCCACATGACAGAAGGAACCTGAATAATTGCCTGGAACAGAGCCACCCCATGGCCATAACAAACGAGATTTAACAAATGAAAGAAATAAACTCCTACCCTCGTGAAGACATTGCATTTGTATTGGGCCTCTTGTTATAGCAGCCTAGCCTTACCCTAATGAATAGATCCACCTTCTTTCCACTGAGCTTGGCAACTACAGCTCCAGAGATAATAGCACCTGTGGTCTTCATCCATTATTTCAGTGAACATTCACAGAAACCCTATGCCAGATGCTACTGGCGTCCCACCCACAATATCCTCCATTTCGAGGGAGGAGGACAGCCAGAAGTGCTGGGGTGTTAACATCCTTGGAAGCAGTTAATATCCTCAACTAACTGATGAGAACCCAGCCCCCTGTCCACCTGTGGGGTGACTCTGAAAATCATGCTCTCTGCTGCCTCCCA
Source organism: Phoca vitulina (assembly GCF_004348235.1). Taxonomy (NCBI): domain Eukaryota; kingdom Metazoa; phylum Chordata; class Mammalia; order Carnivora; family Phocidae; genus Phoca; species Phoca vitulina. Next base: position 2,950,822 of record NW_022589792.1, read on the forward strand.
GAGGCCTCTGATGGAACTGAGCCCCAGTTGCCCACTGGTAACTGGCTTGATAGCATACCATTAACAACCCACCTTCCCTCCCTCACCTCACTCAGCCCCTCCCTCCAGGTGTTTCCTGCACCACCTCCCAAAAAACTATTTGCACTTGAATTCTGATCCCAGGATCTGCCTCAGAGACCCCAAGCCAAGACTTAAACCATTATCACTTCCAACTTACAGACCAGGAAACAGAGAAGTCATCCTGGGTGACATAGCAAGGAGACTAGGGTCTAAGACCCAAATCCACGCCTGCTGAGTGTATGATCCCGCCTGTCCAACAAGTTGTGCCCTTCCACGAGGGAGTCCTCACATCAAAACAACATTATGGGGAAAACCAGCCTTACCATCTTTTTCCCCCAAATCTTGTTACTCTCCAGGCTTTAAATTTCAATTCAATAAATGTTTATTGAGCACCCACGGTATGCCATGCACACACTGGGGCCACACAGATAACCGATTCTTGGACACCCCCCTCAGATAGCTCACGGGTCTAATTGGGGAGCTAGTATTTAAAGGAGGAAACTCCATGGGGCTCCTGGGTGGCTCAGTAGGCAAAGCGTCTGCCTTCGGCTCAGGTCATGGTCCCAGGATCCTGGAATTGAGCCCTGAGTCATGCTCCCCACTCAGCGAGGAGTCTGCTTCTCCCTCTCCCTCTGCCTACCTCTCTCTCTCTCTGTCAAATAAATAAATAAAATCTTTAAAAAATATAAATAAAGGAAGAAACTCCAAACCAACCAGGAGTTACAATCACGGCTGCCATTCACCCCCTGAGCTGTTCAAATTGTGAAATGTTTCTATTCCAGTTAATTAATAACCACTATCCCCAGTCTCCCTGAGGGCCTCCCATCTGCTGTCCTATCTGGTGGCTTCCTCCAAGCTACCCTGGACCTTCCCTTGGGCTGGCATTTCAAGGGGCAGTTGGGCATTTCAAGGGGCAGAGGATCCCAGTCCTCGTGCACTCTACCTGACCGCCGCCTGGGCCGGATCTTATTACCATGGAGGTGAGTCCTCAGACGGGGCACCCAAGCAGGTGTCATCAGCTTTACCTGAGCTGGACAGGTAAGGCCTGCTCTGAATTGTGTTTTGTTTTGTTGAACCCAGAAAGCAACAGCCTGTGAGGGATATGGGATTCTTTGATGGTTGGACAACCTTATCATGTTCTACAGACCACTGAACTGTACATTTTAAAGGGGTGAGTTCTATGGGATATGAATTGTATCTCAAAAAAAAGCTCTTATTTAAAAGAGAGGGGAAGAGGGAAGGAAGGAATGAAAGTAAGAAGAAAGGAAGGAAAGGAAAGAGAGAGGGAGGAAGGGAAGGAGGGAGAGAGAAGGGGAAGGAGGGAAGGAAGGGAGGGAGGGAGGAAGGAGACAAAACTAGGACCTAAATCCTGTTTCCTAACACCTCTGGCATCAGCCCTGGAACAAAGGTGAGGAGAGTAAGGCACTTACTTTGGGGACAGAATTTAACTGCTGCCTGGCCAGGTCTCAGGCAGCCAAGGCCACCACAACATGGTGCACAAACTAAGTAACTTCAACACCGGAAATGTGTTGTCTCCCAGTTTTGGAGGCCAGAAGTCTGAGATCAAGGTGTTGGCAGGGCCAGGCTCCCTCTAAAAACCCTAAGGAAGGCTCTGTTCCAGGCCTCCCTCCTACCTTCTGATAGTTCTCTGGCCTGTGGCAACATAATTCAATCTTGACATGGTGCTCTCCCCAAGTGCACATCTCTGGGTCCAAATTTCCCCTTTTTCTAAGGACACGGGTTACATTGGACCAGGGCCCACTCAAATCCAGTCTGCCTCATCTTAACTAATCACATCTACAACAACCCTGTTCCAAACAAGGGCACATTCTGAGGTACTGGGGGTTAGGACTTCAGGACGTAGGAATTTCAGGGGATGACACAATTCAACCCATAACACACGCCAAGTAGTGTGGGAGCCGGAGGCCAAAGGAATAATCAGAAATACTGATCTTGTCCCTATTTAAAATTTTGGTGTTTTGCTCATCACAGCTGTTCACATTGACTTTTGATTTTTTTTAAATATTGCATTAAAATATTTACCTTGATGACTGAGTTTTTTGGTGCCCCTTAAATTTTGCACCCAAAGCAAATGCCTCACCCCAGTCCGGGCCTTGTCTGGCATTTTCTCCGTGATTTCAAGTTTGCGGCCAGTGGTTCCCCAACCACATCTGCAAAGTCTCTGTCTGTCCTCCGGTGGGCTTGTTCAGGCCTAGGAGGTTAAGGGAGCGGGGCCCTTTCTTATCTATGCCTCCTGCCATCCTGGGCTTCACCGCTCCCTTAACCGAGGCTGTCTGGCTGTCCACCCAGGAGATGTCTTCTTGTCCTGGGAGCAAAGCAGACAGTGGCCAGCTCAGCCCTTTCTCTGATAGCTCTCAAGTCGACCCATCAGCCGTTCCAGCTCTGCCTTGTTCCTCTACTTCCTGCGTCCTTCCGGTTTGTGAAAAAGCCCTTCGGAAGCAAGCCTTTCTGCTTGGCCAGTAATATGTGGGAAGCATGACATCAGGTGTCTTGAGATGCAGTGATTCGGTGACATATACTTTGACCATTTCAAAACACACAGAAGTCCTCGCGGCACACCACCCGTGTGGATGCAAACCTATGGAAGGGTTTGGTGTTCTAAGATTTGATTAGAATCATTCAGCACTAGCCGCATCAATCGGCTCACCTTCCACGGGCCCTCTTGTCCCACTGAGACAGCCACCATCTTTCTAAGAACTGGGGGAGGGGTGGGAGCACTGCTGGAGAGGAAGAGAGGGGAGGGAAACCATTCAGGGTTGTAGGCACGATCCAACAAGGCAATTTTGGAGAGAGCTATTTTAATTCATTAATATATTACCCACTTTTATGCACAAAGAATACATCTCAAATTACGGGGAAGGTTCAAACTTGACAGATCTCGTAGAAGCGACAAGAATAGGAGTAAGAATAAATAGGAAACAATTCAAGGCGCCCCCCTGCACGCCAGGCGCTTTACAGGCATTAACTCACCTGATGACATAGACATGATCACTATCTCATTTTACAGATGAGGAAACCAAGGCCCAGGGAGGTGAAGTGACTTGCCCAAGGTCACACAGCTGGTAAGTAGCAGAATCAGGACTCAAACCCAGACCATGTGGGGACACTGTCCGTTCCCTGAACTGCTAGGTTACAGCTGCCCCTATTCCTATTATTGCTATCATAATACCCATGGTTATTCTAATAATGATAATATTAATCATCGTGGACATCCAACACTAATCATTACCAGTTTGATTGTAATAGTAACCCAACACTGCATCATTTAGAGAGTGAAAGGCATGGAATCGCAAGCAGAAATGCAAACCTTGGAATATCCAGGGTCCTGTTTTTGGATTCTGAGAGGAAGTTCCTGGCACCTCTTTACCAGGCTGGGGCACCATCCTGAGGCTCCTGTGGGTTGGGCTGCCCCAGGTGGGCTCAGTTCTGGTGCTCTTCCTGCTCCAGGCCGCCCCCCATCCCTCTCCACTGGCAGCAGGCAGGGGCTGAACTCGGCCTGAACCCACATCCTTAATCCGCTTCTTCCCCTTGCCCTTTTCTGCGTCCCTCATTTTCCGTAGACCACTGGTTCTCAAACTGGAAATACCCCCAGAGGTTCTGACTTAATTGGTAAGGAGTGAAGCCCAGCCATCAGGATTTTTTAGAACCTCCCCTGGTGATTATAATGTGCAGCCAACTTTGAGAAGCACTGCCTTAGAGGTCTCTCCTGAAAACACCCCCTCGAGAAATCCCTTGCCCAAGATTCCCCATCTCGGGCTCTGCTTTCAGGGAACCTGACTCAACATACAAGCTTCTGGTGGAATGTGCCCTTGCAGCGGCCAAGACCTCTTCTGTGCCTGTGCCCATCCCACAGACGGATGGTGTCCTGGTCATGTAGATGGAGCAGCAAGACCAGGGGATGGCTGAAGGGGGCAGGAGAGGAAGCATGTGCGTGTGTGAGAGAGGGATGGAGGGAAACAGAGACAGAGACAGAGAGACCCAGAGAGAGGGGGACACCCAGGGAGAAGAAGAAGAATTCAGATAGACAGAGACAGAGAAATAGAAGACCAGAGAGAGACGGAGACAGAAAGAGGGAGGGAGGGAAAGAGGGAGGGAGGGAGGGACGGAGGGGGAGGGAGGGAGGGATGGAGGGAAAGGGAGGAAGAAAAGAGGGTCAGAGAGAGAAAAGACAAATTCATAGAGACAGACAGAGCAAGAGGAAGCCCCTTCTATTATTCAGCCCCGCCCGCTCTTTTGGCAAAGACCACAACCAGGGAATCTCTGATCTCTGACCCCGCAACACTTGGGGCACCCAGAGACCTGCCTCGGGACCCCCACCCACTGGCGGGAGGGAGGGGGCCTCCAGGAGGGTCCCCAAAGCTCCCAGCCTTCTGATCTGATGCGGCCAAGGCAGCACCTCCTCGGGGCTCTGCAGTAGCTCACCAGATTTGGTTAGTTAAATTTAGCTTAGGTTCCTCAGCTCTGAGTAAATTGCCTCTCTGCAAAGGAACGGAAGAGGACTAAACCTGTTTACAGTGTTTGAAACCCACTCACTACAATATTTTGCAACCATCACAATAATGACTCGGATCCTCATCTCAGACGTCTCTCAGGAGCTCAGGTGGGTGTGGGGACTTTCAGAGCCACCTGGCATGGGGGTTAGTTAGGAGGCTACACGCTGGGGTCAGGCAGACGTGGGCTCAATCCCAATGCTTGCAACTGACCTGCAATATGTGGTGGCTCATCAGTGCGCCTGTCAACGGTATCAGTGATCTCTGCCCGCCCCCCCTTGGGTTTCTGTAACAGATGACACGAAATGCCAGGGGCTGAGCTTGGTGGCTGGCAAATGCCAGAGACCAACAGCTCGGTGGTGCCAATGGAACAAGATCTGAGGTCAGGATGCTAGGATTCAAATGCCACTTGTGCCCTGTGGGGCCCAGGGTAAGTGATTTAACCTCTCTGTCCCTCAGTTTCCCCATGGGTAAAATGGGGACGAGGATAATGTCTAACTCACGGGCATGTTGTAAGGTGAATCAAGTTAATCCTTGGAAAGCATTTTGCAAGTCTGCCATGCCGAACAATTCCAGAAGGCACCAGCACATACATAGTCTATGTAAATGGTGCCCACAGAGTTGGGCAAAGCAGTCGTTGACAGCTGTTATTCATGGTTTTATCCACTGGGCTGTCTGTTGTGGGAAGGACTGTGCTGGGTGCTTTATATCCATCACTCACTTCACCCTCCTAAGAACTCTATGAACAGGTATTATTATGATCCCATTTTACAGCTGGGTAAACTGAGGCTCAGAGAGGTTGGAACACTGATGCATAATCATACAGCTGGGAAATGATGCAGTAGGGATGCAATCCTAGGTTCATCTCAGGCAGTGGGCCAGAGCCGAGCCACCCAGTCAGTTAATCTAGTCGGATTACCATCAACCTTAATCTCCTCATTAGCAATTCATTCCAGGATGGGCGGCATGGGCCAACATGGGTCAATATGACCCAGGGCGAAGTTTACCAGGGTCTTCTGGGAAGGAAGCTTCTTGCTCTCAAGAGAGCATCACAGGAAGCCAGTCTTTCCCTCTTCCTAGATGTTAACTGGGCTAACAGCCATCTACAAACCTGAGAGAAGCCAGCCTAAGAACAAAACCAGCTCCAGAGGAGAATGCTGAGAGAATTACAAAGGAAGCTAGATTCTTGATCAAACTGTGCTTGAAGCCCACATCCCTCTAGTAAAACCAATAATGAGTATAGGGTTTCCTTCTGGGATGATGAAAATGTCTTAAAACTAGACAGAGGTGATGGTGGCACAACATTGTGAATGTGCTAAATGCCCCTGAATTTTCACTTTAAAATGGTTAATGCTTAATTTTATGTTATGTGAATTATACTTCAATTTCTTTTAAAGTGTAAGTTGGGTTTTCTGTTATTTGCAGCCAAAAGCTTCATAATCAATACCTCTGATTCCAAAGCAGTGGGTTTTCCATTCCCCACCCCAAATCCTCTGGACACCATTTTGCGTATCCATATTTCTCAGACTCACTCACATTACCCATTTGCAGACTATGCTTCCTTTATACCATCCCATAATCATCTTATCATTTAATAACAAGTCTCTGCCTAAAATTCTAGACAAAAGTCTTTGCTCAAAAGTCTACAGTCCTAGGGGAAAGCCATGAGGTCGCTCATTTAATCAGCCCGTGTTTATTCAGCAACTTCTATATGCTTTGCACTGCACATGGACATGGGAAGGATTCAAACACAACTCCATAAAAGTTCTCACTCATTTATTCCTCTATCCGTTCATTCATTCAAAAATATTTGCTGAAAGGGGCGCCGGGGTGGCTCAGTCAGTTGAGCATCTAACTCTTGGTTTCGGCTCAAGTCTTGATCTCACGGTGGTGGGATCGAGCCCCAAGTCGGGCTCTGTGCTCAGTGCGGAATCTGCTTCAGATTCTCTCTCCCACCCATTCTCTCTCTCTCGCAAATAAATAAATAAAATCTCTAGAAAAAAAATATTTGTTGAGTGCCTACCGATTCCCTGGAAGTTCTAGATGCTGGGATGCAATAGACAGACCAAAGTCTTGCCCACGGAGGGCTGGTGTCCTGGGATGCAGGTAGAGAGAAACAAGCAATAGATACCACAGCAAAGGATTAGGCGTTAAACAGTGATGCAGGGACTGTAAATGTTATGAAAGTTTCAAGGAGGCTTCGCTGAGGCTATTCTTAAAAAATTGATCATATTTGGGAAGGAATTAGAAAGGAAGGGAAGAATGTGATCCCACATAGCAGAAGAGAGACCAGCATGCAGTGTCTGGGGCAGGCACGAACGCTGCGATCAGAGTTGGGATGGCCCAACTGGGCAGCTGTGACAGACCACCTCCAGCCCTTGTGGCTTAGCAGAACCGACGTTCATGTCTTGTTCCTGCTGCACGTCCAACATGGGAGCAGGAGGCTGGGATCTGGATCCAGGATGATAGAGGCCCATCTTGTCACAGCAGGAAGAAGGGAATGTGGCATGTCCCACAGGGGCTTTCAAGACTCCACCTAGAAATGATCTATCCTCAAGGTGGAGGAGGCAGAGAACCAGCCGTATCATGGACGGTGAGTATCAGCTGTGATCAATATCACTGATGCCTGTGATCATCTCCACCTTCTAACTGCTCTTCCCGTTGGACTGTAAACTCCCCAAGAGGAAAAACCTTGGCCAAGCTGACTTTGCAAAATAGTTGCAAAATAGTTAACAATCACTATCCGACCCCTCGCTCAGTGCTTCGGACAACACAGAAGCAGAGTCAATGTCTGATGAAAACTCAGATGGGAAGGCTTGGCAGCATTGAAGAACGGAACTCGTAAGTCGAGGGAGGTGGCAATAGTCTAAGAAGATGGCCAAGAGGTTGGTCTGGTTCTCCACGGGGAGACTGATGAAGACCAGAACTGAGTGTCAGAGTGGGGTTGTCAGATGCCCACCAACGCAAGATGAGCAAAACACTTCAAAGCAAGAACGGAAAATACTCGGTGGCACACGAAGAGGAGTCAAAACATGACTCCCATGTCCGATTACATGGACTCTGTGACTAGGAGAACAGAAGGGCTGCTCATCTACCTCCCCTCAACTCCACACGACCCAGGATCTGGCTCTCAGCCATTGCTCACCTGGAGCTCCCTGCTTTCTTCCCTATATCTGTCTACTTGATCTCTCAGTTGGATCTGATGCCGTGGACCCCATTCTCCTTCTTGGTTCACTACCTTCCCTTGCTCTGAATGATCCAGTTGTAACCTCCTTAGCTGGTTCTTCCAGGCATTTCCAAGGATCATGCCTCTTTGTTCTTGTTCTGTTCTAGAATGGTCTCCTGCTTATCCTTGGGTCTCGGCTCATGAGTCCTTTAGAAAGCTGTGGCTAATCCTTCTGTTTATACCTCTCTTAAAGTATTTACCTCACTGGACCAGTCTATGGCTATGTCTTGGATTTCACTGAGGGCACCAACTGGAAGTATTCACCCTTATATCTCTGACATATAACACAGGAGCTGACTCCCACCAACTTCTTAAAATGCATTTCTCACCACTGTCCCCCTCACTCACCTTGCTCCAGCCACACCGGCTGCCTTTGCTGGTCCTCAAACATACCAGGCATGCTCCTGCCTCAGGGCCTTTGCACTTGCTGTTCTCTCTACCTGGAACTTCGTTCTCCAAGAACTTTGCATGGGTGGCTCATCCCCCTCATTCAGGACTTGACTCAGATGTCAGCTCACCAGATGGGCCATCCCTGCCCACCTTTTCTAAGATACTCCTGTCCCGGTCACACATTACTCCAACACCCTGAATTATGGAATTGTCATCCTCATTCTACAAATGTGTCAACTGAGGCACATGAGGTTGGTCCAGGAATTGAAGGAGTCTGGACTTGGTACCAGAAGTGAGGTGTTGTTGACACATTAAAATTACAAAGCTGGAAAGAAGCTGGGTCAGGATTTGAACCAAAGCACTCTGGTTCCCAAGCCCACAGGCTTAACCACTCTGCTCTGTCACAATTCCTCCAGGCTCTGTTGCTACCTTCTTCTTCCCCACTCTGCTCTACCCTCTAACTTCTTACAGCTTCCTGGGTAAGTCCACTTTGACCCTCCTCAAACAAGAAACTCCAGAGTTCCCTCTGAAACCACCTCTTCCTTCATTCCCTAGATGAAGTAGGACTTAACTTGTTTTTTTTCTTAAGATTTTATTTATTTATTGGGGGGGAAGCACAGAGGGAGAGGGAGAAGCAGACTCCCTGCTGAGCAGGGAGCCCAACTTGGGGCTCGATCCCAGGACCCTTAAGCATCCGAGGCAGACGCTTAACCGACTGAGCCACCCAGGCACCCCGGACTTAATTTGTTTTTAATTCAGGGAGTCTGTGACTTTGGGGAAAAAAGACATATCCTAATTGTCACTGCCTCTAGCTGAAATTATGAACGGAGGCAAAAGGTTCCAGTAGTATTAACAGTGTTAGCAGCTCCTGTGACTTTGTCATCAACAGAAAACACAATTTATGTCACATTACAATGATAACAGAAATCTTGAAATATCATTTACTCTCATCACTACCTGGAGATTGTTAGGCCTGTCACTAGATCTCAGTTTTCACGTGTTATTAAAGAAGCATATTTGTAAGAGTATGACAAACCCGTTGCTTCAGATATTTTGGTTACTAATTTTTACTATAATTGATCTTCTTTGTGTTTGATTTTATGCATTTATTTTTTTAAGATTTATTTATTTTAGAGAGACAGAGGGGGAGGGGGAGGGGCAGCAGGAGAGGGAGAGAGAGAATCTCAAGCAGACCCCGCACTGAGTGGGGAGCCCTGCGTGGGCTCTATCCCAGGACCCCAAGATCATGAACTGAGCCGAAATCAAGAGTCAGATGCTTAAACCACTGAGCTACCCAGGCGCCCCTGATTTTATGCATTTAAAAACAAAATTCTGAAAAGGGGTCCCTGCACTTCTTCAGACTGCAAAGGGTTCCTTGTGGGTGTGTCTTTGCTAATCCTCCCCTGTGGCATGCTTCTCCAGCCCTGCTCCCCACCCTCTACCCCAGGATACCCTCCTCACCATCTCCATGACCCACCCCTGACTCCCCAGACTATCTCTCCTACCCATGCACACCCCATAACTCTGCTCACACCTCTCTTGCAATACAGCCTTCTCTGTTACAGGAAGTTGTGGTCTCCTGCCTCAGAAGAAACATTCTTTGAAGTCAACACCCTTCTTGTCTCTTCGGAAATCCAGAACTCATTCAGGAAATTATACCAGCTGTGCCCAAAGACAGGGGGAGGAAGGTGCCTTTAAGGGTAGCAAATGGGAGGATGTGGAGGTTGGGGGATCCCCAAGTACAGACTAACTGTTCCCCAAGAGTGGTAGGATGCATGGGGCATCTGGGGATCTAGGTTCTAGGCCTCCCCAAAGATTCCTGGGTCCCAAATGTGCCTCAGAAACAGTTGAATCTCCAGCTGGAAGGGATCTTGCAGGACAAGGGAAGGTCTCAAAGGTAACCAGTGTGGACTGATGGCTAGGGGTTTGCTACCTATTCCAGATCCCCATCTGCATTCAAGGTATCCATATGGGCAAGCAGGTCAAATGCACTGGGCAAAATTTAAAATACTTACCAACCAGCAAGAGGCACCACCCCTAGAGTATGGATCATTAGGAGGCATGGGAGGACCCAGAAGGGACCTGGTGGGTGGGGGCACTCACTCAGTGGGGGGCGGAGGGGGGAACTCCAGGCTATTTACTAACTGGTATGGAAATATTTTAATATTTTAACAATAAGCTGTACCAATGTGTCCCAGCTGAATATCTGAATACACAGAGAAGAGATAATTGAAGCCAAAAGAATAAGAATCCAAACCGTGAATCATATGAGAATAATTCCGTGTTGGCTTAGGAATGGATTAGACATTATTTTTTTAATCCTCCAGTGAATTTTAAGTTTCCAAGTTGTGTGTAAACCTGGGGACCTCCTCTGAGTATATCGTAAGTAAAATGAGAAACAATGACCTTGCGGCCTTGGTTCTCAAGAATGACCGCATGTTAGAATCACCTGGAAACTTTGAAAATGTCAATGCTCGGACCCCACTCCCAGAGTGGGATTTAATGGGGTACAGATGGCCTAGGCGTTGGGGTTTTTACAACTTCCCAGGTGATCCTGATGTGCAGTCAAAGTTGGGAACCACTGACCCAAAGCCATGCCTCTCAAAATGTGGACCCCAGACCACCAGCAGGAGCATCCTGGGGAGCTTTTGAGAAATATAGATTCTCAGGCCCTAACCAACCTGCCCAATCAGAAACTCTGGTAAGCCCGGTGATATCTGTGCTCTAACAGGGTCAATGATGGGTGCCAAGGCTAAGAGGGCCAGCAGAATTAAAAATCTGCTACTGATTATCTTGTAGGACAGCCAAAGCCAAATGGACACACTATCACCAAAAACCTTCCCCACTGCAAAGAAATCCAAGACTCCAGCATGCTGCTAACCTGCTGCAGTCAGCCAGAGTCCAGCACACAGGCCTGACTCGGGACTGGAGATCGTGGACACGGATCTGAAGACAATGGGTCAGCCTATTGTCTGCCCTTGTAGGAACCAACCAAGCCGACATGTCAGGTAAAGGCTGAGAAAGAAAACACACAAGAAAGGGTCCACATTCCATGACAGAGAAACCCGAGCAGCTCTCCAGCATGGCTCTATTTGATGAAGCCTCTTTTAAACTGAGCATCCATATTCTGAGGCAGGAACTAAAGAGTTCCACAATGTTCCAGAGGGCTCACCAACAGGCCCAATATACAGGCGCCACGCCAGTTTGTCAAGAATTTCAGTCACATGTGTCTGCTGAAAATTCCAACATATTCTCGTTAGTCCTTCAGATGCTTCCCCATTTTTGGAGGCTTTTGGGGGCAGCTGTGAACATTTAATTGACAGCTTTGAAAGAAGGTCCCAGCCCTTCTCTGGCCCTGGAGGGAAAGGCCTCCAGATTTTTGGAAATGGACCCAGAAGAGCTAGAAGGTCATTTCTGAGCTCTGTGACTTTTGGAAAATTTCTTAACCACTCTGGGCTCTAGTTTCATGATTTAAAAAGGAGGAAAGAGTAAGTAAAGATACTCACTAAGGTTTTCTTAAAGATTAAAAGAAAGTATCAGAATGCCTATTACAATGATGGCCATCACATCTGCTTAATAAATGTTAAAAAATAACAAAAATAAATAGACCCTCCAATTTAAGGCTTAAGCCACCACTGGTGGCTTTTGACATCATCATCTCTCCAGAAAGCACCATATGAAGTATCTTCTCTTTGTCTCCACTAACCTCTCTCTATGGTTTAGAGCAGGAGTCAGCAAGCTACATCTCTCAGGCCAGAAGAGATACGGCCCACCACTTCTTTCTGTAAATAAAGTTTTATTGGTACATAGTCATTCATTGACACATGTTCTATGGCCGCTCTCACATTCCAAAGGCAGAGTTGAGTCATTGCTACAGAGACCATACGACCACATGACCCCCAAAGCTGAAAGCATTCACTCTCTGGCCCTTTATATTAGTTTGCACCCCAGATTTTGAGGTTAGATTTTCATCTCTTAGCCATGAACTCATTCCAATCTCATATGCTGCTTCTATCCAGCCTTTACTGACCACCTACTATGCGCTTAAGCCCTGGTGATACATAATCAATAAGATAAGGTCTATGCCTTTTTGGAGGTCACAGCTAGGGGCATGGGTGGGAACTTGTTCATTTTATTTAACTTATGACACCTGTAACACTTTATAATGTGCCAGGCACCACGCTAAGCATTTTGTAAATGTTTCATACTTGTAATAACCCTATGAAGCAAGTGCTATTCTATTCTGCATATATTTAAAGATTTTATTTACTTACTTGAGAGAGTGTGTGAGCAAGAGAAAGAGCACAAAAGCAGGTGTAGAGGGAGAGGGAGAAGCAGACTCCCCCGCTGAGCAGGGAGCCTGATGCGGGGCTCAATCCCAGGGCCCTGGGATCATGACCTGAGCCAAACGCAGATGCTTAAGCAACTGAGCCACCCAGGCGCCCCTCTATTCTGCATTTTATAGACAAGGCAAGTGAGACTGTTAGTGGAGTCTCTTGCCCAAGGTCACACGGCATGTACAGAACCAGAGTGTGAATTCAGATGGTTCCAGAGTCACTAAGCTGCGCAGCCTTCTTATTCAGAATCATTTGACCTAAGACACAGACTGGAGAGACTAGATGTTGCATACTTCCCAGGCTATTCCCAGACCACATGAAGAGAAAGACAGGCTGGCTTTTCCTCCAAGACCCTGTTATCCGAGCCCTGCCATGTCAATGTGCTCTCCCAAACTCTCTGCACCAGGATCTCCCCCAGAGCCCAGAGAGGCTGTGGTATTCGCCCAAGGTCACCCAGCTCTCGTGGGGTGGGCTACGGTTTGAAGGCAGCTCCTTTTGCCTCCAAATCTATCCTTTGTACAACATTTGGGGCCTTCCAGAAAAACTTAAAACAAGCAAGAACAGCCTTCTGGAATGGCAGAGGACCAGATTTGCTTTGCAAGCTGGCTTTTGGGGAGACAGTGGCATTGTTCTTTAACTGCACTGTCGTGGATCTGACTCCTGGCCCTGGACTCATCTGGAGGTTATAAGACCTGCCCCCCTTCCCTAAGGGGCTGTGACAAGTTGAAAATGTTAGAAGGTGAGAAATTATTTCATTTTATTTTATCCCAATTTGGCCTCTTTGAGCCGACTCCAGCAGCAGATTTAGAGGACGGGTTATGTGTGCCACACTCACCTTCAAGATTTCATAGATTTCATTCTGAACCTGTCTCAGACTCAACATAACCACGTTCAACAGATATCGAGTGTCTTCTACCCACAAAGCTCTGTGCTGGGCAAAGCCCAAGATTCAAGGTTCAGTAAGAAAAGGATCTTCCTTCATCAAGTTTAGTACCTAAAACGCAGGTGAAAGCTTAATGTTCACACCTCATTCATTCATTCTACTGTGCCAGGCATTTCCAGGTTCATGAACTTGCAAGAAGAGGAATTACGAGCTTGGGCTCTGAACTTGGCCAGATCCGGGTTCCAAGGCTGGTTCTGCCCCATAGTCTCTATCATTTTCCTTTCTGTGCCTCAGTGGCCTCTTCTGTGAAATGGGTACTGGGGTGAGGACCCCCCCATGAGCTCATACCCGAAGCCCCTTGGCCCAGGGCCAGGCCCATGGTGATTGTGGGATAAATGAGGACTGCTCTCTGTATACCCCCTGGGTGATGTGTACAGTCATTGTCTGCATGTCTGTCTCCTCCTCCAGGTAGACCCTCCTGAGTACATCATGCAGGACTTGGAACCAAAGGATGCCCTGGACAGAGAAATGAAGAGAAAATGACGTTCACTGGCTCAAAGAGACTTGCAGGTCTCCAAGCCAGAGAAAGAGAAGTCATCAATATAGATGTTCAAGTTCCCAGGGATCGATTCACTCAACAAACATTGGCACCTTCTATGCACTGGGGATACTGCAGTGGACAAGGAAGACAAAAACCCTGCTCTTATGTTGCTGGCAGTCCAATTTAGAAGGAAACACAGAATTTCAGGCAATGAACAGAGTGATGTGATCCGCAGTGTGGATCTGTGCTGAGACATCTGTGCTGAGACTGGAAAGCAAGAAGGAGCCAGCCATGCCAAGGGTATTCCTGACAGAGGCAATAGCAAGTGCAAAGGCCCTGAGGTGCAAACACTACTTGAAAATGCTGGGAACGGAAGGTAGGCCAGTGAGACTTGACCGAAGTGAGAAGAGTCATGGTGGAAGTTCATTCAGAGATGAAGCCGACGGATCACTCCCCCTGGGGTGGGGGACCAGTGCAGACAATCTGGAGGGCACAGGTGCACAGACATTATCAAGAGAAACTTGGGGTGTTGAAAAGACAGACTTTTGGAGTGATGGAAGCAGGAAAAAAGACTGGAATCAGCAATGGGCAAGAAGGCAACTCTGGAGAGACATTTGTTCACAAGCTGCTTGGGTTTCAAAAATGAGCATAGAAAATCTGATAGATCATAAGGGATGGGGAGGAGGGGGACGGCACCATGGGGCAGGGATGTGCCCCAGGTCCTCCATGGCTGGCCACAGCCAAAGCTGCTACTACTTCAAAGGACAAAAAGAGGGTCTTTCTGCACTAAAAACCAGCCAGCCACACTGAAAAAGAAACTCCCTGGGACCAGACCTATATTTTTTTAAATATCAAGTAGGCTAGAACTGTCCAACTGCCTCCCTTGGAAGGAAAGAAGGAAAAAAAGTGCTCCGATTTCCAAGCAGGTCTTTAAAGGTCAGATTTGGTTTAATTGTGATGTCTAAACAACCTGCTATTCTTTTTTTTTTTTTTAACACTGTGTAAACTGAGGCCTCTGGGTGTTTAATGATTTACCCTCCTTGGGACTATAGCAAACTGGTGTCAAGGCTCACTACGTGCCTCCATTGTCTTAAACGCTTGCCATATAATGATGCATTAAATTTCATCTTTGTAGGAATTCCAGAAATGAGCATGATTATCCCCATTTTACAGACTAAGAAACTGAGGCGCAGAGAGAAGAATGTCCCTCCCCCGGAGTCACAGAGTCTGTGAGGGGCAGAGCTAGGATGTGAACTCCCGCCATCTGGCTCCCAGTCCAGGTATTCAACCACACCCCAGCCCAAGGCCAGATGGACCCCACACTTGACCCCAGGACTCACCTGAAGCCTTCAGCCCTCTGGGAGCCCTTCAAACCTCGAGATCCCCCCCAATTCATCTTTACAAGCCCTCTGTGCATGAAAAAAGACATTGCCATATATGTAGTGATGGAGTATCATACGATGAAAATTGGATTCTCGCTCTGGGGCTGCCTTCCATTTCTCAGAACACTGAGAAGGAAGAATGAGCCGGGGAGGTGGGTACCGTGAGCAGACTGCCTCCCATTCTGGGCTGCCCGCGTCCGCTCCGCTCGGGAGCCACACCGCCACCTGGTGGTTAGTCATGGCATCCGCAGGCGAGCGGGGGCACCGCCGGGGGAGAACTGGGTTCCCCTGGCCTGGGTATCCGCCAAGTCACCACCAAAGCCAGCTGTTCCAGCCCAGAGGCCCACAAACTCCTGCAAATGGCCTATTTTCAGCTTTGCAGCCCAGCGTGTTACAGACTCGACTCCACCACTGTGGTGCAGAAGCAGCCACAGGATGAGAGGTGCATAAACCAGCCAAGGTGCGTTCCAAAAAAACTTACTGCACATTGAATTTTGAATTTCATCCAATTTCACATATCAAGAAATATTACTCTTCTTTTGATTTTTTTCAACCACTTCAACATGTGAAAACCTTTCTTAGCCCGTGGGCCATACAACAGGTGTCTGGTCAGATTTGGCTCTCTCACTGTAGCTTCCTGACCCCAGTTCCAGAAGATAGCGACCCAGCAAAGAACAAACCCGGCAAAAATTCCTGCCCCCGGGGAGCTAGTGGAGAGAATACAAGTAATCAACAAGATAAAAAGCCAAATGTGTAATAAATATGAGTTGGTCATCAGCGCTCATCAGAAAAATAAAGTAAGGCAGAAGGAATAGGTAGGTACAGAGGCTGAATTTTAAACAGGGTGGTGAGGAAAGGCTTGCTGAGGAGGTGACCTTTAAGTAAAGGCTAGAAGGAGGTAAGGAAGGAGCCATGTGGGTGTAGGGGTCAAAGCTATTCCAGTCAGAGGGCACAGCCAATGCAAAGGTCCTGAGACAGGACTGCCCTGATGTGTTCGAGTAACAGTGAGGAGATCCAGGTGCCTGGAGCAGGGTGAGTAAGGAGGAGAGTGAGAAGAGGTGAAAGCAGGGAAGTGACAGGCAGATCACACTGGACCTTGATGGCCTTCGGGAGGACTTCGGTTTTGACCCAAGTGAGGTATGAGCCCCAGAAAACCCAAATCCATCTCAACAACCACTGAGGTCACATGTGGGTTAAACATGCTCCTTGGGGTCCAGTGGCATTAGTCATTTTACCAACAGTCCCATATAATCCTAAATAATCCTAATTTGTCCAGCGAAAACCTTCTTCCTCACCTGGCACGTCCCCTCCTCTCAGCTCAGGCTCCGGGGACCAGGACAATTTAGGCTGCCCACCCCAGCCCCAACTGGTGACCTGCAGGATGGCTGAGCCTGAGCCCCCACATCCTAGAAACAGCCAGTTCTGGCCTGGGAGTCCAGATCCTGCCACGCTGTCCTGACTCAGCCCCCAGGTGCCTCAGTAACCCTGGGGACCTGCTTGCCCATCTGCATAAGGAGGACTAATAATACCACCACCGGCTCGAGCGGCTTCACAAGCTTGCTGTGTGCCTGTGATGAGTCGTGGAGCACAGAAACACTCGAAAATAATGACCTTCTGCACCATCTATTTAGAACAGTGATGATGAGGATTAAATGAGTTAATGTATAGAAAGGGCTTGGCGCTGCGCCCTGCAGATAGTAAGTGCTCCGTAAATGTTGGTTATGATCACTATCCTCACAGCATGATAAGTTTCATTCACGGTTCTCCTTGCAGTTTGCTTGGCTCTCCTCCCCCCACCCTCCGTTCTCCCACCCGGGCCCTCTGTTCTCTGACCATGACGGTGACGGTGGTGATGACCGAGAACCTGGCTGTTGAGACTATCCTCCCGCCTCACATGGGAGCCTGTTAGAAAGAAATGCAGAGTCCCAGGGCACCCCCACCCCAGCCCTGCTGGAACATGCGTCTCACAAGGCCCTGCAGGGGTTTGCGGGCACAGGATGAGAACCAGCCTGGAAATCCTCCCCAGGGAGGCCCTCGGGGGGAGGGGGGGTCCCCCACCAGATCACAGCCCCTCGGCACTCTTCCTGTTGGTCACCATTTGTTTCATATTGGATTTTCCTGCTGGGTGGAGAGCATCATTGCCGCGAGAGCAGACTATTGACTGATGTGTCCCCAAGGCCCCACATGGAGCTGAGCACAGAGAGGAATTCCAGAAATGAGCATGATGTAAAAGAAAGAAGTAGGGATGCCTGGATGGCTCAGTGAGTTAAGCGTCTGCCTTTGGCTCAGGTCATGATCCCAGGGTCCTGGGATCGAGTCCCGCTTTGGGGGACTCCTTGCACAGCGGGGAGTCTGCTTCTCCCTCTGCCCCTCCTCATGTTCCCTCTCTCTCTCTAATAAATAATATAAAATATTTTTTAAAAAAAGATATAATGACCGAATGCAACACACAGACCTTCCCGATGTAAAGAAATCAGCTGTATAAAGACAAGCGGAGACATTTGAATGTGGAGTGGAAGTTAGGTGATATTTTTAAAAGTCACTGTTAATTCTGCCAATGGGATATGAGTATGAAAATGTCTGTGTGGTTTGGAGATGTAGTCTGAAGCTTGTGAACTCATACAAGGTTGGGGATTGGTTTGAAAACAGCTCAGAAAATAAAGACAAAAATGGATTTATGATGTAAGTCTGGCAAAATTCTGATAATTATTAAATTTGGGTGACGTGTACGTGGGGTTCACTGTTCTCTCTACTCAGTGTATTTGAACATTTTCAGAGGAAAGAGCTCTGACAAACACAGTATTCAAAAAGTGAAAGTAAACTTCAAAAACAGGAGCTTTTGTACAATTAAATTCAAAAAATGAAAACCACTTAAAAATAATGTATCCCATTGGTGCCTCATGTTTTTGACACTTCTATTTTATGTATATTATTGTATAGGGCACATGATAAATATAGCAGAATACTTATATAATTGACAAATAAATAAAAATATATGTGTTGTGGCGTGCTGAAAGCATGTTTGTTTTACTGGTAGGGGTAGGAGTTCAGAAGTTTGGAACTCGTGGCTATAAAGATTGCGAATCTTCATATGATCCTAGAAAGCAACAGGAATGGGAAACTGAGGCACGAGTTGGCCATTCAAGGAGGTTGTGATGGAATTGACACCGTAACCGATGTCTCCTGATTCTGAAGACCCTCCACCTCTCCTCTCTTTCTCCCTGATATGACTGACTTTCTTTCTGAGTGATTGGAAAGTAAATCTCCGCCACTTCCTGTTGTAGAAACTCTTTGGCCAAATGGTTAAAAGCTTGGGTTCTGGGGGCATCTGGGGGGCTCAATCGGTTAAGTGCCTTAGGCTCAGATCATGGTCTCGGGGTCCTGGGATCGAGCCCAGCATCTGACTCCCTGCTCAGTGGGGAGTTTGCTTCTCCCTCTTCCTCTGCCCCCCCACTTGTGCTCTCTCTCCCTCCCTCTCTCTCACAAATAAATAAATAAAATCTTTAAAAAAAAAAAAAAAGAGCTTGAGTTTTAGAGGCTGACAGCCCCAGGGTTTGAACCCCGGGTCTGCCACTTTCTAGCTGGGAGGCCCCGGGCAAGTTACTTCACTTCTCCCAGCCTCTCCTTTCTCATCCGTGAACTGAGGATGATGCAGAATCTACTACCTGGCAGAACAGGAGAAGACAACAAGATTACAAAGTGTCTGTCTATCAGTAGGCGCCCAATAAACATTAGCTGCCATCATTATTATAAATTATAATATTTTCCTTGGGCAACTGGGAATTTTTTTTTTTACTTCTTTAATTCACTGACACTTTTCCTTACCCTAAAAATCTCTTTTCAGTGGTCTGCAGAAATAACTCGTTTCAACCCCTTAAAGAAGCCTCACTGATTCCGAGAGAACTAATCAAATTTCTTTTCAAAAGGAAAAAAAAAAAAGGAAACAGGAGAATGGAAATAAACAGAGACTCAAGAGGGAAGGGAGAGGAGAGAGGAGGCAAGTTTTGGAGAGGGAATAAAGAAGATCGGTGTTTGGCATTGCAGCTGCAGACGTTAAATGCACCCTAGTTATTTAAGGAAGGAGGGATGGACAGATAGGCAGATGGAAAGATGGATGGGTAGGTGGGTGGATGGATAGAAATATGGACAGGTGAATGGATGGAAGGAAGGAAGGAAGGGAGGGAGGGAGAGAGGAAGGAAGGAAGGAAGGAAGGAAGGAAGGAAGGAAGGAAGGAAGG